>NC_073630.1:64621607-64930000 GCF_029407905.1 Bubalus kerabau
GGAGGTTTGTGAAACCCTCTGCAAGGATGGGAGAAGGGCTGGCCAGGAGCCCCAGAAGGATGACCAAGTGGGCCCACTGAGGCAGGAGCTTGGAAACGTGTAGCAGTTCCAGACCCAGCAAAGCTCCATCATTTCCAGTAGCACCAGGAGCAGAGAGCTAGGGATTTAGGGTGATCAGTAAATAACACTCCTCTCTTTCCCTCCCAGCTGAGACATAAACCAAGGAGTCAGATAGAGATGAAAACATCAGCTTTACTTCTTATGAAACAAATAGGAGAGTGTGGGTTTAGAGCTGCAACCAAGTGGGTTTGCTAATTCTTGCTCCTGAATTAAACAAATTTATTCACCCATTCCCAGCACAGCTGGACAACCACAGGCTTCACCCCCTAGAGAGAGGCCCCTTCCCACACGGCAGAGACAGACAGGACATATGTGTCCTATGGACAGGCCATCTGCCACAGAGAGGAAATCCCAAGCTGGATGAACCAAGCATGCCCTCCCCATTCCTTCTCCCAAACCAACCTAGGGGAGGAAGAGTGAGGGGCCAGGAGTGTTCTTCCTCCATGGAGAAACATGAGGAGTGGGCATACCTGTTCCCCGCCTCAAGCAGAGACAAAGGTGGTTGGCTGAGCCTCCAAGGCTCATGTCCAAGGTGAACTGTCCCACCTCTGCATTTGCTTTTCCTGGTCATTGCTCCCGAGGGGAAAGGCGGAGAGCGAGGGCTGTTGAAGGTCCAGGCAGTGGAGCAGCTGAATAGTCACCCTGGTTTGGACTGGATCAGGAAGGAAATAAGGCAATGAGAGGAGAGGGAAATGAACTGAAAGGAAAAGACAGGGTCTAGAGATGAAAGAGCGGAGAAGGCAATGGCACCCCACGCCAGTACTCTTGCCTGGAGGATCCCAGGGACAGAGGAGCCTGGTGGGGCTGCTGTCTATGGGGTCGCACAGAGCTGGACACGACTGAAGTGACTTAGCAGCAGCAGCAGCAGAGATGAAAGAGCAGGTGTGTGGGAGAGAAGGAATGAGAAACCTGGAAGGAGAGGCACTCCGGCCCAGGAGCAGGATATTGGAAATTGGGATTCCAACTGGGCAGGTGTGGGTGGTAATTAGGATCCTAAAATAGAGTGTATGAGTAAAAACTACTGGAACTGAGGCAGTCAGACTACAAAGCCAGGCTGTCGAACAGGTTGCTGTGTAGAACGTAAAGTCACCTAGAGTGCTGACTGTAGTCAACATGGGACCAGAGTTCCCCACAACTGATGGAAATGGTGAGCAGGATGGAAGGTCATTATAGCGAAAACTGATGGCTCAGACCTTACTCTCAATGAGGATTCCTCATGAGGAGGGTAACGTCAGTGGTCTGGGAGGGCAAAGCAGCTCTGGGGCAAGCAGGGTTCCATGTCTCTCCTTACCTGCCACTTCCCTAAAATAAACAATCAGCCGGCCTTCCTTTGACCCACCATACCTTTTCTTAATCTCTTCTCTGCTAAACTTCCCAGAAGTGTCTCTGTGTTTTCTCTATTGTTTTTATTCTAATTTCCTAACTTCCTGCAATCTGCTTTTCACTCTCTCATTCCATTGACATTGTCCCCAATGTCAATAATGTCCTTCTAATCAGAAATTCCATTCATTGATTACTTAAGAGTTTTATTCTAATAATAGAAATAAATAGCACAATGGAAAACATTTATTGTGTCGAACATTGTTCTGTTTTAAGCACTTTACATATATTTTCTTATTTAACTCCACAACATCTTTATGACATTATACATATCCCCACAATTATGGTCATTTGTTCATTCCATGCTCATTCCATGAACATTCCATGTTCATTCCATCAAACCCCTCTCCTTCTCCTCTCTCTATTCCTGAATCCACTCAACTGCCAAGCCAACAGTGGGTGCTTGTTCATTCCATATATCTTGACTATTTACTTTTTGTGTATAAGAGATCATTCTATATTGATTTCTGACATCCACAGTGATAACAGATGCTGTATGATTTCAATACCTTTAGACCCTGAAATTTCTGCACCTTGTTTTATGTCCCTGGGTATGTTCCAGTGTCTCCTAGTTTATAATCTATTGGAACTTGAATGGAATTTGTATCCTTCTGTTATGTGAAAATTGTATAAATCTTAATTATGTTTAAAAAAAAGAAAGGATCATTCTAGATAATACCTAGGTAAGAAAAGGAGCCCTGGCAGGGATCTTGGTTGGTTGAGGATCAGCAGGAAGGAGCTGGGCCTGGCTGCAGGGAAGGGGAGCAAGGTGGAGGTGGGGTCAGAGAGGTAGTGGGCCGCGGCTCCTGTAGGGCCTTGTAAGTCTTTGTAAGGACCTGGGCTTTCAAGAGCAAGCTGAGGCAGAGATTATGTAAGCAACTTGCCCAGGGTCGTTCAGCCTCTGAGTAGCCAACCAAAATACAAGCTCCTGATGAACTGTGGCTCTTGGAATATGGAATGTCCCAAGGTTCATTTCAATTATTTCTGTTTCTCACAAATCTCCCCCCTTCCTCTATTTTTTAAGATGGTCTTAATGGAGAAGGCAATGGCACCCCACTCCAGTACTGTTGCCTGGAAAATCCCATGGATGAAGGAGCCTGGTAGGCTGCAGTCCATGGGGTCGCTACGTGTCTGACACAACTGAGCGACTTCACTTTCACTTTCCACTTTCATGCATTGGAGAAGGAAATGGTAACCCACTCCAGTGTTCTTGCCTGGAGAATCCCATGGACAGAGAAGCCTAGTAGGCTGCAGTCCATTGGGTCGCACAGAGTCGGACGCGACTGAAGCGACTTAGCGGCAGCAGCAGCAGCAATGGCTGAAAACTTAATCATCACTCCAAACCCCTCTTCTTCTCCTCTCTCTATTCCTGAATCCACTCAACTGCCAAGCCAACAGTGGGTGCTTGTACTCTTCCCCTTTTCTGCCCTTACTGTTGGGTTGGCCAAAAAGTTTGTTTGAGTTTTTCCATTTCATTCTATGGAAAATCCCAAATGAACTTTTTGGCTAACTCAGTACTTCGGAATGAGTTCAGGCTTTTCCACATCTCCCAGAGCTCTTATAATTTTGAACGGACCCTCTCCTTCACCCAGGAGCTCTCTCTTGCTACCACCCAATGTATTCTCCTAAAATAGAGGTCGATCACAGGACTCTTTCTGTCCTTCTTACCTGGACTTGATTCCCCAGTGCCTAGAGAAGAGTGCTTCACAAGGCTTCACAAATCCTTCACAAGGCTCTCATGAACTCTCCCAAGCTTACCTTGCAGAACTCTCTTCCCCTCCCCATTCTCCCCTTGCAACTCACTGTGCTTCTGCTCACTTCCCATCCATAACATTTTTTCTTCTTCTGCAAGCAGCAACCCAGCGGCCACCTTCTGGGTCAGACTTCCCCAGAATTCCCCCAGGCAGAGTGAGCCGCCTTTGCCTCTCAGTGGAAGGCCTGGTATCCTCATTAAGTGCTCCTGGCAAACTCAAGTGTGTTGAAAGTCTGGCGAGTACTGATTGTGGCTGGACATCGGCCAATTAATGGAGCCAGGCTGGAACCCATGCAGGTTAGGAGAGTGACCATGAACTCACGGCAGGTACAGGAAATCCCCAGATTCTAATAATTGTGGGGTAAGTTCCTGCAGATATTTTGGTAATGTATTCCTTAAGTTCTGAATTTCATAATTGCACTTCTGTTAGAGGGAATTTGTTTGCTTCAAATGCAGGAAACCTAGCAAAAACCATTAAAAAAAAAAAAAAAAAACCTTAGAGATAGAATGGAAAAGTAACATTGCTATTAGTTATTGATTTTCAAGAAAAGTCTGGATCTTCTCTGATATGCTCGCAAATCTTTCTGAGCTACCGTAATCCTTATTAAGATTTTTGAAGCAAATATTTACTATAGAAAATGGGTTAAGATAATAAATTCACCAGATGTAATGTCAGTTTACATTGTTCTCCCTGCGCCTAGTCTTCTCCTTTATAGAAATGGAAAATTATACAGAGGCTTTATATATATATATAGCATTTAAATTTTTTAATTATGAAAATATCATAACACATCTATAAGCGACTTGGAAAATACAGAACAAAGTTACATATAGTTCCACTGTATATTACAATTATTTTTCAAGTAGATAAATTAAGATTTTTAGCTGGAGTTTCAATATCAAACTCTCAAAAACTAATAGAATGAATAGTCAGAAAAGTAGAAGGATATAGTAGACCTGAAAAGTCCTATGAATCAATTCAACATAAGTAAGATGTATACAATGTTTACACAACAGCAGGGTACAAATTCTATTCAAGTTCCCAACGATTATAAACCAGGAGACACTGGAATATATCCAGGGACATAAAACAAGGTGAAAAATTTCATGGTTTAAAGTATTGAAATCATACAGAGTCTGTTCTCTTATTACTGTGGAATTATGTCAGAAATCAATATGAAAAGATATTTGAAAATAATCCACACATTTTCAAGTGCAGTGTGACATTTACCAAGAGAGATCTTTGACTTAGCCATGGAAAGCCTCAAGGTTACAAGACTGAAAAAATAGAGGATGATTGCAGAGAAGAAAGCATTTATGTGAGAAATTTATATCAAAGAGACTTTAAAACCCCCATGTATTTGGAAATTAAGTGTACACTTTTAAATGATAGGTGTATCTAAGAAGCCCAGGTATTGTTTTTTTCTCCAGAGCACCAGATGTGATTCTAATGAGCAGCCGTGTTTAAAAACTGGACTATGTGATGATCTTTTATCTAGCTTGTTTCACTTTTTCTGTTTCATATTCATTGCTCCCATTTAGTTTGTTTTCCAATTTCTCTTTCTCTTTTTCTTTTAAAGTTCTTTCCCAAGCCTTTATCAAGCACAGCAGAAAAGCTTTTGTATACACATTATAAATAGTATGTATAATATAATACATGTTTTAGAAAATTTAGTATTTTTTGCCTAGCTAAAAAATTTATGACATTTTGATTCCACTTGTTTGACTTAGAATGAATAGAATGCTAGATTTCTAATTTATATTCACTCAAAACTTTGACATAGTTCGATTTATTGTAGCATCTAGATAAAAGTCTAGAAAGCTTCTTATTTTACTGATCTTTAAAAAAAAATTGAGGCTTGAAACTTCTAATCCAATTCTGAAAATATATATTGTATTTTAAATACCTGGCAATATAGACGTCTGGGTTCATTTGAAACCCAAATGAGCGTTACATCCATTTTCTGTGAACTCCAAATCCATCATCATGTTGCCCTTTCCCTGTTGGCTATAAAGGAAATAAAGCCAAGGAGATTGGGTAGAGCAGGAGGTTTCTCAATCCCTGTCTGGTTTCTCTAGAGATCCACTAAGGGCTGGTGCCTTCCTCAGAGCCAGAGAGCTACACGTTGCTCCGCAATGGATCAAGGGAAAGGAGAAACCCCTTGCCAGTTGGAAATGACAGCTGAGAAAGCGAAAGGTAGCAAGGTCCTTGCTGCCTTCTGAAGACAGTAGGGAGACCCTAGGTGAGACAGTGATGTGTCTCAGGGGCTGCACGGGAATGAATTGCGGGCCTGCCTTTCTTCCCTCCCACTCTTGCCCCTCCCTCCTGAGATGCCCCCTTGGGCCATGGAAGCCTCTTCTATGTCCTTTGGACTCCTCCATCTGACTACAGCCTAGAGCACGGGCAGTCCTTTCTGAATAAGCTTTCCAACTGAGACAGTGTCCTACTCAGCCCTTAGGTTCCATAGTGTAATTAAGACCCCTCTTCAGTTACATTTTGGGTTAAGTAGGTTTTTCTGGCCTAAACTGGCAACCACCATGCAAAGACTAATTCTGTGAGTTAATTACAAATGATAACCTACAAGCCATCTTCTTAGAAATGGACTTTTGGTACATAGCTTACACCTGGGTTTAAGGCAGCCTGTATAAGTCAAGTTGACTATTTGTAAAACTAACTAAACAACAGTAATTGCAACTACCCTTTTAAAAAAGAAAAAAAAAAATCTCCCATGTAACTGGCAAGGGCTATAAATGCTGGTTTTTGTGGATGGATAGAATTTTCTCACTTTCTCTGGTCCCTTCTTAACCTGAGTTGACAATAAAGCCATAATAATACATAGCATCCATATAATGAGTGTCTGGAAACACTAGAGACACTGGGCTATGTTCTCAATATGTTTGTTGTTGTTCAGTCACCAAATTGCATCTTACTCTGCAACCCTACTGACTGGAGCACCCAAGGCTTCCCTGTCCATCACCAACTCCCTGAACTTGCTCAGACTCATGTCCATTGAGTTGGTGATGCCATCCAACCATCTCATCCTCTGTCGTCCCCTTCTCCTCCTGCCCTCAATCTTTCCCAGCATCAGGGTCTTTTCCAGTGAGTCAGTTCTTTGCATCAGGTGGCCAAAGTATTGGAGCTTCAACTTCAGCATCAGTCCTACCAATGAACACCCACGACTGATCTCCTTTAGGATGGACTGGCTTGATCTCCTTGAAGTCCAAGGGACTCTCAAGAGTCTTTTCCATCACCACAGTTCGAAAGCATCAATTCTTTGGCACTCAGCCTTTTTTTATGGTCCAACTCTGATAATTCTGTCCTCTGTATAAGATTAATGGCATCCCCCACCTCACAGATTAGAAATCCAAAGATCAGAAATATTAGGGACCATGCCCAGGGCCATGTAACTAGTATGTGGATGAGGCTGGGATTCTAACTGGAGTCCTCCTGACTCCCAAAACTGGTATGCTGTGTTCCATGGTGCATTTGTTCCCTCACTTCCATTGTCTAATGAGACAATTTTTCTTAAACCTCTGTTTACGTGTATCTTGAACAAATCCAGCTATACGATAGATCATGAAAATTAATCCTGAAGATAAGATACTTCTAAGTCCTTCTCATCTCATCTACCAGAATTTTGTAGGTTTGTTTTTTTTATTCTTCTAAGTACCTAGAATGTAGTGCTTAATTTGTTTTAAATATTTAGTGACGTGAAGTTGCTCAGTCGTGTCTGACTCTTTGTGACCCCGTGGACTGTAGCCTACCAGGCTCCTCCGTCCATGGGATTTTCCAGGCAAGAGTACTGGAGTGGGTTGCCATTTCCTTCTCCAGGGGATCTTCCTGACCCAGGGATTGAGCTCGGGTCTCCGGCATTGTAGGCAGACACTTTACCCTCTGAGTCACCAGGGGAAGTACCTACTGTATGCTGGGGAAACTCTGGAGGTGGAGACCATCCTGGCCTTCCTTCATCTTGACTTTGGAGCAAGAAGGGAAGGGAGAGTAGCATCAGGGTTTCCTCAGAAGAGGCCCTGGGGAGGGCTGAAAGCTCAGGCCTCAACCCAGGCCCACAGATTAGTGACATGGGAAACCCCCGGGCCAAGAACCAGGAGTGAATGCATAGTCCTTAGGTAAACAGAGGTATAAACTTATACATTACTATTGGTTGAGCACAAAATGGCCTCTTTCAGGAACTTTATGTTCCGCATCTGTGTTGAATTGAGACTCATGTTACTGCACTTTCCCATTAGCCAGAAATAGAAAACTTTCCATCAGTAGCGCTGGAGCCTTTACCTCAGAGACTTTGCAAGAGTTGTCTCCGAGGCAACTGTTATTTTTCCCTTCAGTTATAGGAAACTGGTTTTGCCAGTGAACTCACAACCCTATGGAGTTGAATACATTTCTATACATTTAAAAACCTTTTCTCTAAACTTTTTGGGAAAGTTTTCAAATGTATAGATGGCATAATCGGTACTGGAATACTGGTTACCTAGAACAAGGCCAGTGGACTACAGCCTGTGGGCCAAATCCAGCCCGAGGCCTGCTTGTGTAAGTGAAGTGTGTGGGGAGGCTGATACTTCCACTCGTTTGTGTATTTGTCTGGCTACAGTGACAGAGTTGGGGCTTCATCGATGGCTCAGCAGATAAAGAATCTGCTTGCAATGCCAGAGACACAGGAGATGAAGTTTTGATCCCTGAGTCAGGAAGATCCCCTGGAGAAAGAAATGGCAGCCCACTCCAGTATTCTTGCCTGGAAAATCCCATGGACAGAGGAGCCTGGAAGGCTACAGTCCATGGGGTCGCAAAGAGTCAGACATTAGTGAGCAACTAATCATGCACACAAGGTAGAGTTAAGTCATTTTGACAGAGACCACCATATGCCCACAATGCCACATTTACATCTTTGCCACCCTTTGGACTGTAGCCCACCAGGCGTAAGAAAAAAAAAAATGGCCAAGTTTTGAGATCTGTATTTGCCAATTATTAGTTTTTTGCCATACTTGCTTTATCTCGTTCTCTATAATCGACAGATAGCATCCTCTCTCTCCCTATCTATTTCCATCTCTCCTATCCATACACGTGTGTGCATCCTAAGTCACTTCAACTGTGTCCGACTCTGTGCAACCCTATGGACTAGAACCTGCCAGGCTCTTCCTGTCCATGGGATTCTCCAGGCAAGAATACTGGAGCGGATTGCCGTGCCCTCCTCCAGGGCATCTTCCCAAACAGGGATTGAACCTGCATCTCCTGAGGCTCCTGCATTGCAGGCAGATTCTATACCACCAAATCACTGGGGAAGCCCATGCATGCACACACACACATTTTATTTGCTTGAACCATTTGAAATTATGTTATAGACATGATAACTTATCCTTGAAAAATCCATATGTTTGCCTAAAAATAAAGGTATTCTTCCATATAACCATAACACCATCATCGTCATGTCTAAGAAAATTAACATTCATCCAATAATCTTATCCAACAACAGTCCACCTTTAAATTCAACTTTTATAGTATTTATTATACTTTTCCTTTCTGGATCTAAGATCCAATCAGAGGTCATATGATACATTTGGTCATCATGTCTCTTCAGTCTCCAATTTTTTTTTATCATGACATTGACATTTTTGAAGAGATTTTTCAAAATTTCTTTTGAAGCCTAAGAACTAATGAGTTTGCAATACTATACTAGTAAGAGCTAAATAGAATAGTCATTGCGGTAAATCAGTGTCTCCACGTCTTTCCCAGGATTGAGACACAGTTGTGTTGCTTGGCTTTAGAAGCTAAGACACTAGGTTGTTAGTTTTGCTTGGAGTTGTAAATGTGGAAAAAACTCAGCGTGAAGAGCAAGGCAGATGGGAATTTGCGGGATGCATTTTAAGTAATTAAAGGCACAGCCCTCCCTGCCCGCTCTGGTCGCTGCCCTTGTTAGCTCTTGGCTGAGGGGGCTCTTCCTTCTGGCTTTTCTCCTGACTGGGGTCTGGCTCCCCTCCAGCATCATCAGGTTGCAGCACGAAACTGGAAGGAGACCTGCCGTTATTTAAATCTCACAGCCCAAAATGTTCAGCCCGACTGGCAACACAGCGCTTCTGTGTTTGCAGTCTGTGTACTGAAGATCGAGTGGTGCTCAGGGGCACTTCTGGTAGTGCACGTGGGAAGAACACTTTCACGCCTTCCTTGAAAATCTCATGTGCCACAGTCACGCGCCTCTGATGGGACCACGTGGGGGTCACTGGTCTGTTCCTATTATTGGGGTCCCAGATGATTCCTAGAGAGTTCTGAGACCCATCCTTTAATTTCCTCTGGGTTAGAAGCCCTCAGAGCTCATAGGCCAGAAAGATTGTTGCATGCCCTGCAAAAGACTCACCTGAACATCTACAAACCTCTGGAAGCAAAATAGAAAAACTCCAAAGAGAAATTGGATAATTTTAAAACATGTAAAGTGATTGGGGAAGAGACTGTGAAGGGTATGGATAACTTCAGACTATAACCAGTTCACTGTCCGTCTACAATATGTCTTGTACATGACACAGATCTTATGAATGATGGTACTTCTTACCCACTGAAAAAAATCCAGAGACACAGGAAGGACAACATACTGGGGTGGGCCAGACTCCGCTGGGGGGAAGTGAGATTGGAGTATCTCCTCGTTGGTTTCCCTGTCTCCTGCCTTGTTCCTCTTAAGTCCTTTGTACACCTCCTCCCTGAGGCCTACCCCCAACAATCTACTTCTGCTGCAGACCTGGGCATTTACTTCTCACATTACCACCCCTCTGCCCTCTATGGCCTTCAAGGGCCCCTTTGATCAGCCCCTGACTCCAAAGCCTCCTCTTCCTTTGGTACCAGCCTCAGATTTGATGCTTGATTTCCTCATGTCTGCCATGTTTTTTTGCACCTCCATTCTTTCCTGGCTGTGCAGCCTTCATTCCTTCACCACTCACTGGTTGGAGTGAAGTGAACGTCACTGGTCATGTCTGACTCTTTGCAACCCCATGGTCTATACAGTCTATGGAATTCTCCAGGCCAGAATACTGGAGCGGGTAGCCTTTCCCTTCTCCAGGGGATCTTCCCAACCCCAGGGGTCGAACACAGGTCTCCTACGTTGTGGGCCAGTTCTTTACCAGCAGAGCCACAAGGGAAGCCCAAGAGTACTGGGGTGGGTAGCCTATCCCTTCTCCAGGGGATCTTCCTGACCCAAGAATTGAACGAGGGTCTCCTGCATTGCAGGCAGATTCTTTATCAACTGAACTATTAGGGAAGCCTTAATGATGCTTAATTGTTCCATGCCTCACACTGCTTATCTATAAATGAGGATGATCATCGTACTTACCTCATAAGGTTGTGCAGAAATTAAATGAGTTAACATATGTAAAGTTCTTGAAAGTATGCTTGGCATTTAGTAAAGGCTATATAAAGGTTAGCAATTTATTGCTATTGCTCTTGTTATTTTGAGCCTAGATATATTAATTTTTATTGCTGCATAAAAATTACTATAAACTTTGCATCTTCAGTCAATATCCACTGACTGTCTTAGTTTCTATAATCAGAATATTGACATGGTGTGACTAAATTCTTTGCTCAGGGTCTCACAGTGCTGAAATTGAGGTGTTGGCAGGGGCTGAAGTCCAAGCTGAGCTTCTTCCAGGCCTCTTCCTAGCTCATGTGGTTGTTGACAGAATGCATCTCCTTGCAGCTATAGAACCTATGGGCAGCCGGAACTCTGACTTCACCTTCTTTGTAAAGCTCCCATGATTAGGTCAGGCACAATCAGGCCATCTTTCTTTTGATCAACTCATAGCCAAGTGGTTAATGACATAATCACAAAGTGGTACTCTACCATATGCACAGGCTGCACTGGCAGCCAAGGGGAGGAGATTGTATCGAGTGTGTCCCCCAGGGGGTGAGATTCTTGGGGGCTGTCTTATTAGCAGAATCCTGCCTATACACTGGTCATTGGGAAATACAATGATTTTTGTTCACTGTGTTAAATTGCACTTCGAATATATGATTTATTTACCACCACCATGACTTCAGATTTTTGTAGCATCTGTCTTAGAGCATTTAGATAGCATTTGCTTCCCTGGTGACTCAGCCAGTAAAGAATCCACCTGCAATGTGGGAGACCTGGGTTCAGTCCCTGGGTTAGGAAGATTCCCTGGAAAAGGGAACAGCTACCCACTCCAGTATTCTGGTCTGGAGAATTCCATGGACTGTATAGTCCATGGGGTCACAAAGCGTTGGACATGACTGAGCAAATTTCACTCTCACTTCACGTTGATCCAGCTCCTGGGACCAGTCTTCATCATTCCTTTCCTGAAGTTTGAACTACCTGATGGAACCAGTTAGCTCGTGTTTTACAAAGTCTTTTACGAAGACATAACTGATGAATCTGCAGCTAATGTCCTAGAGTTCCTAAAGGATGACTCACAATTTGCCATCCCTTCCAGAGCCATTTGTTCATTCTTAATGACTCCGAACAGATGAAGACCAGAGCCTTTCTCAGCTGTTGCATGTGTCTGCTACTCTGCCGGGCCAAAGTCAACTTGTACCTGATAGACAAAAGCATCACCATGAGGAAAGTCTTTAATATTATTTCCAAAAGATTTCCTTGCCCCCTCTTTTTCCCCTGCCAGTTAAGTCTAGATTCCCCCCACCAATTTAATTCAGTTTACAGTCCACAAAGAGGTATTATTGATCAAAACCCACTGATGAAGGATGTACTTTTTGAAGATCAGTTAGAAAGAAAAACTCAAAGATGACTCTTAGGTAGTAAAACCTATTTTTTTAAAAAAATGTTGAGCCAGATTCTAGGCAATAAGACATGGACAAAACTTTGAAGCAATAGAAGTACTGTGTATTAAGTTGCCTCAGTCGTGTCCAACTCTTTGTGACCCTGTGGACTATAGCCCACCAGGCTCCTCTGTCCATGGGATTCTCCGGGCAAGAATACTGGAGTGGATTGCCATGCCCTCCTCCAGGGAATCTTGCTGACCTTGAGATCAAACCAGTCTCCTGTGTCTCCTGCATTGGCAGGCAGGTTCTTTATCACCATCACCTGGGACTACTCCCCTCAAATCACTAAGTTACACTTTTCTTAAAAAAAAAAAATTTATGTATTTATTTATTTTTGGCGGTGTTGGGTCTTTGGCACTGCAAGCAGGCTTTCTCTAATTGTGGCAAGCAAGGGATACTCTCTTGTTGCAGAACACAGGCATAAAAGTGAAGGCTTAGTAGTTACCTCTTAGGATGTGGAATCTCCCCAGATCAGGGATCGAATCCTTGTTCCTTGTATTGGCAGGTAGATTCTTAACTACTGGACCACCAGGGAAGTCCTAAGTTTTATTTTTCAGTGGCATTTAACTTAAAGTTTTACACCAATGTGAAAGGTAAAGGGAAGAAAAATGAATTTGATATAGCTGTGGGTTCAAAAGTTTGAAGTTTTTGTTTACTCTGGGATTTCCTAACAAAGTATGATTTTATTATATAACAAGCCATGACTCACATCTGACTCTGACTGCCCTAATGATTGTCTTCTCTCCAGTGATTTGGACTATTAAAGAGGAAAGGTTGGTTCATGAAATAATATTAAATAATGTAGACTTAGATTTCTTTTCTTTCTTCCAGGACAATATCATATTATTCTTGAGAGGTTGTAAAGAGCTCGGCCTTAAAGAATCTCAACTTTTTGACCCGAGTGACCTACAGGATACGTCCAACAGAGTAACAGTCAAGTAAGTCATGCACGATTTATGTTCAAGGGAAACCCATTTATAGTTTGATTTGCAGTTTTGCGATGATGTTGTAAGGTCTAAGAAGCAGAGAATTGGGCATGCCTAATAAATTAGAAATGTGGTGAAAATCCAGCTTTCAGAACAAGCCACATTGGCCTTCCCTTGTGCATAACTTTCATTCTGATCAAACATAATTTTTTGAAATGCAAAAATCATACATATAGAGTTAGAATTTTAGAGACAAGGAGGAAAACTTTTAGGTGAAACATAACAGAGGGAGAGGCAAGGGAGAAGTCTATTTGGGTTAGACAAAATCTATTTGGGTTAGACAAAAAGCTTTTATTGGCTCCAGTTGGGCATATGAATAGGCTCTTGGAAGACTGCAAACTCCTAAACAGTTCTGAACTCTGTTTATTATGCAAAGAAGGCAATAGATTATGGAAAAATCTCTTCTCCATTTACATTTGTAACTGTTTTCTCATATGTGTCAGTGATTAAGTTCTCTGAAGATGGATCATTGGCCATTTGACTGTTGTTGACTGTATCTACTCAGTGAGCCATGTTTGGGGCCAAAGAATTCTTGGGAAAGAATGTTTTAGTAAAAGAAAAGGCAAGTGTGCTTCTCTGTAAAGAAATAGCTGTGAGCAGAGTAATGAGATGAAGAGTCCTTTTGAGATTGGTGGAGGTAACTTTCCTGTAGTTTAAAAGTTCTTCAGACTCTACCAAATTCATATAAAACATTTTCCAAGTTAGTCAAACAGTGTTTGGCATTAATATGCTTTAATAATAAGCTTAGTTACATACATAGCATCTTTGGGTTGGATGTACTTCTCCTTTTGATTCCTTTTGGGTCATTTTATCATAGAAGGGCAGAAGAAAGAGAGACACCAAAATTCAGAACTGTAAATTTTTTGGTGTTTGCCTGCTAATACTGGCTTTTTTTTTTTTTTAATGATGGGGGAAAACATGGAAACTACTAAATGAAATCAAATTGGAGTTTATGATTTATGACTGGGAATAAGGGAGAGTCATCCATGACTGACTATATAAAAATCACTTCTCTGCTATCAGTGTGCCTTCTTTTTACATATAATTGACATTTGTTGTTGTTGTTCAGTCACTCAGTCATATCTGACACTTTGCAACCCCATGGACTGCAGCACCCCAGGCTTCCCAGTCCTTAATTATCTCCCAGAGTTTACTCAACCTCATGTCCATGGAGTTGGTGATGCCATCTAACCGTCTCATCCTCTGTTGCCCCCTTCTCCTCCTGCCCTCAATCTTTCCCAGCATCAGTGTCTTTTCCAATGAGTCAGCTCTCAGCATCAGGTGGCCAAAGTATTGCAGCTTCAGCTTCAGCATCAGTCCTTCCAATGAATATTCAGGGTTGATTTCCTTTAGGATAGACTGGTTTGATCTCCTTGCTGTGCAAGGGACTCTCAAGAGTCTCCTCCAGGACCATAGTCGATCCCCTGGAGAAGGAAATGGCAACCCACTTCAGTATTCTTACCTGGAAAATTCCATGGACAGAGGAGCCTGGCAGGCTACAGTCCATAGGGTCACACAGAGTTGGACATAATTGACATACACTATGATATTAGTTTCATATGTACAACACAGTGATTCAGTATTTGTGTATATTGCAAAATGTTTACCACAGTAAGTCTAGTTAACATCTATCACTATATAAAGTGTATTTTTCTCACAATGTGTACTTCTAAGATCTTCTCTCTTAGCAACTTTCAAATAAGCAATATTGTTTTATTAGCTATAGTTGTCATGCTGTACATTACAACCCCATTATTTATTTATTTTATAACTAGAGGTTTGTACCTTTTGACCTCTCTTTAATATTTCTCATGGAAAAACTTTAGTTAGGGGCAAAAATAACAGGATAAAAGTTATGATATTTGAATATGGAGAGCACCATAAACCTCATTTTAGTGCTCACATGCTCCATTTGTTCTGCACCTAAATCCAGCCTGTATAAATCATTAGTCAGCTTAGGAAATTGTTTCAGGTTCTGCCTCATCTCATATTTGTAGTTTCACCTGGGTGGCAAGTGACCAGAAACAATAGTAATTATGTGGCATGGTAGGTAATCATTAGTCACACACACATTGCTTAGAGGGTGAAGGAAAGTTCACTTAACAATGTTGGCAGCTGCATGCATTTTTTTTTTTTTAAGTCACTCTAAACCAGTATGTTACTAAACCAGGAGAACTCTGAGACTGATTAGTTTTAGAAATTTAGAACTCATATCACCTTTATTGCTTTTCTGTAAAACCCTGGGCATCAGGAAACCCAGGGTCTGCCTCTACATATGCTACCTGTTAGGTCTATAATCCAAGGCAAGAGCCTTTGCTTCAGTAGGGCTCTGTGTCTTCATATGTAAAATGGAATCGGACAGAATATTCTTACAGGTATGAATCTAGCTAAAGCTTGCTCAGTGCAGATCTGGGAAGATGGTTCAACCAACTTCTAAAGAGACTTTAATTCAAAGACACAGAAAACAATCCAAAGGGAAAAAAAGTCACTTAGACCAGTGGCACACAATCACTTCTCAGTTACTAGGCCATCTTCCCCTTCTCCTGTTCTTTCCTCTGTCCTTTATCTTGCTTTTGCTTCTTTTCTCCATCTCCTTCTCTTCCCAGTGCCTCCCTTCCCTTCTTTATCATATCTTTCCATTTATCTCCCATTTTTTATTTCTTTTTATTTTCTTCCCTTTTAAGTTTTTCCTTCACTTGAAGTTATTATTTTTGTTAAGAAACACTTGCCCATCGCTTTTCCCTATGACTGATATTTTTCATTCATTCAACAGATTTACTGAGCAGCTACTATGTGTCTGATCCTTTCTGGTCACTAGATAATAGGCCTTCTGTTCACATGGAATTTATATACCCTGTGTCAAGAAATGAGAAGTAAATAAGCAGATTTTTAAATACTGCAGGAAGTGATAAGTGCTGAGGAGAAAATTAAATAGTAATAAAATAAATGATGTAAAAGATAGTGCCAATTACAGTATATATATATCAAATCATTGTGTTGCATATCTTAAACATATAATGTTTTATATCAATTATAGCTCAACAAAACTGAGGGGTAATAAAAAAGAGAGGGTGTCAAGAATAGTCTCTCTGAAGGGGTAGCATTTCAGCTGAGGACTGAGGCATGAAAGAAAAGCAAGAGCCAGCCATGCCAAGATCTTTAGGGTATTCAGGGCAGAGGAAGGGTAGGTAGAAAGGCTAGGGAAGAAAAGCAAACTTGATGTCTAGAAAGAGAAAGAAGAGTGGCCAGCCAGTGTGGTAGAAGGGTAATGAGCAAGGATGAGTGTGGTGTGAGGAGTTGTCCACAGGCGTTATAGGAGGTTGAATTGGGAATAATTATAGAGAAATAATTTTTATTTCACTGTATGAATATTTAGAACCTAAAGAACTTTATATTGAAATTATGCCATAAATTCATTTATGGTACTTAGAAAGTCTTCTGTAGCATTAAGGAGGATTGGGGCATGGAATGAACTATCTGCTTCACAACTTTTCTGTAAGTGATGCTGGTTTAACTTAGTACTGTCTGGGGACATTTGTAACACATGTGGATTTCATAGCTCTGGTAAATGAAAGTAGAAACTGCTATATTTTTCTGCTTTCCCCTCTGAAAGTTGAGCCAAACATTAGCAGAGATGGAAAACACCCTGTTGACACCAGTTACTACTGAAAGCAATAGGTAGAGGGGTGGATCCCAAGAAGAAAATTCTGATGCTTTTTTTTTTAATTGGAGTATAGTTGCTTTACACTGCGGCGTCAGTTTCTGCCGTACAGAAAAGTAAATTGGCCAACATGTACATAGATAATTTTGATACTTTTTCAAATTGTCTTTTTCAAAGTACTCTTTAGCTTTCTTTGTAGGTAATTTTTCTTACTTTTTTTTTTTTTTTTTTGAGAAATAACTTGAGTAGAGAAAGAAAGAAAGAGGGAGAACCTGCAAATGATTACTGGGCGTGTAATTTTGTGAACTGTAATGGGTGCCAGACAACCTTGGTGAGAAATGAAAGCATAATCCAAAAGGGCTTGCAGCAAATATCATTCTAGACAACTGCAGCAACTGGGTGGAAAGGAGGAAGCCTTTGGGTTGCTCCCAAGGATGTCTCTGAAAAATTTAGAAGCGTTTTCACATGGTTGTTATGTGTGAGTCACTCAACAAATGTTTTGTGAGCTCCTAGAGTGTGCCAAGTGTGACTTTTTTTCAGAACTGGGTCACAATTTTAGTCAAAAAATGTTCATTGTCAGTGCAGAAAAAGTCTTATGTTCCCTGTTTTTAAGTTTCTCACCAAAAATTCAAGTCTTTACTAGATTTTTGTTTGCTTTCATCTGGTTTTGTTGTTGTTGTTCAGTTTTTTAAAATCCTAGCAAACACCTAAGCAGTTAATGACATATCATCCCTTCTGTTAATGGGGGGAATAGGAAACATGCTCCTAATCCAATCCAGGTTGGACCACTGCTTCTTGCAATGCGAGTGTCTGTTGATGGTTTATATCCTGGATCTGGACTATGTTGTTTTCCGTTCCTTCCAGTCTCAGTTGGCTTAAAATTGGGCATCTGTTCATTAATCTGTACTTTGGGTCAGAATATGCAGCAGTTAGGTAATCGTGATCTAAATATCTGAAGAAATTCTTGACTAGTTTTTTTAATAGAATTACATTCCCCCTCCCCAACCCCCAACTGAAGTTCTGTGGAAAAAAGAAACGTAGCATTTGTTTTCCTAGTATTTATTTGTTGACATGCTAAAGAAAACTTAGAATAATTTAGAAGAAATTCTTATATTTCACTGTATGAATATTTAGAAAGTACCACCAAGTAGCTTTTTTGTTTATAGTTTGAGAATAAATGTTTCTGTATATTTAAGAATGCGTGTGTGTGTATTTGAACATAGCATGCATATTTTCCTGCTAATGGCTAATTCCCAACACTAATTTATGTCCATAGCAGAAAAGAACAAATATTTGGATAGTATTGCCTCTTCTACATATATTTTTCAGGTCTATTTAATTAAGTAGTTTTAGACCTTTGTTAAAAGTACTTGTATAAAGAAGATTTTGGAAGTGTAGTCAGATTTTAGTTTGACAGTGATATATAACCTAGGCAAAATTTTACTTGAACAGTTCAGCTTTGAGTATACAAATATAAACAGTCCTAGTTTTAAATGGAATTCTTCATTTTCCAGATGTTACAAAACATTCATCTTTCCATGGTGTACTATGGAATTTTAATCCCATCTTATCCTTCCTTATTTTGTTTTCTAAGTAATTTTATTTAGTACCTGAAATTACTAATCGTAGACCTTAAAAATAATATATTCTGATGATTTCATTGTATTTGTTAGCTCTCACATATATCTTAGAGATGTTGAAATGAAGATCACAGTGAAGAAACTGATCGTATTTTCTTTTCCTTTTTCCTAATTAGGAGTCTTGACTATAGTAGGAAGCTGAAAAATGTAAGTGTTTTAGCTTCACTTTCTAAAGCTTTTCTCCTTCTAACATTGGTGGTTCGGGCATAAATTTTACCTCATAAGTTCAGTGCCTCTCGAATGCCTAGCTAGAAAGAATCATTCTTAGAAAACAAGTATATGTGCCTCTGATAGAAAAATTAATGTCAGTGATAGAAATAAAAATGATAGTTTTTTTCTGGGTGGGAGGATGTCTCTTTAATTAGATAAGCGCTCCATCTGAAATAAATGAAAGCTTGCACTCTATTTGTAATTTGGTTTCTTAAACACAGAATGATCTGTCTGAGCACTGACATTACTTCCTTGCTGTGGGTAAGCACAGATGGGGTTATTAAATTAAGCAGTTGGGCAAGTTGTTTTTGGGAAAATATTAGTATAATATAAATACTGTTGACTGTTGTGGGCCTGTACCTTTTGTGTATTTTTTTGCTATTAATCTTTTGAGGTTTTTATTAGTACCTTCCAAAATCATCTTTTTCTAGTTAGATCTTATTTTCCAAGGGCAAGTACATTAGTGCTCTTTTAAGTTTAAATTGAAGAGTGTACGAAATGATCTTCTGTCTATAAAATTTTAAAATTAGCTGTGACCCTCCACTTTTAAAAAAATTTCCAGCGTGCTATTGTATTTGACTGACATTCTCATTCTTACCTCCTTTTTCTTCCTCTGTAAAACCAGGGTTATGTGCATTTTTCATCATACAATTTTAAACAGAAACCCCATAATCTAAAACACAACACAGTCCTGTCTTTTGTTCTCCTATTACACTTTTCAAGAGAGCCTCATACCCTTAGCACACATGAGTTATTTTATGGGCCTAGTTCATGTCCTGACATCTGTAATTGTCTGTACTCCAGAAATTTATTTGTAAGTAATCATTTAAAAAAGAATTTCTGGAAGTTTTGAAGGATTCTTAAACTAACATTTTCCCACAGAGGTAGAAAACCAAATCACATCTTAGCAATGATGCACATAACCATATTTTGGGCCTGTTGCCATCTGGAAGCTTGTACATATATCATGCTGTCCAAAGCATTTTCTGGCCTAGCAAATAGAGGGAGGTACAGTAAATACTTCCCAGCCTAGCTAGAGCATTAAGACCAAATGTGAAAACAAAATCATAGTCTTAGCTTTTCCATAGGCTTGAGATCCCGGTCATTCAACTTTATGGAGCTCATCTTCAGATGACCCCTGTGGGGTTCTGTGGGAAAATCAGTGTAAAGAGAATTCGCTTTTGTGGACAGTTTCTTTGGAAAAACAGGACAGAATTAACTTAGGACTGAAGCTTCAGACCAGTGAATATTCATAGACATTCTTAAACATTCAAACACTTGCTAATTGGCAGTAGTCTTGCCCAGCCCAAAATTTCCCATCTCAGATTAATAGGAATCTAACTAACTATGCCCCAGAGCTAGGTCTCTGCAGAATGTATTCTTCATTACATTGCTGTCCTCTGACTTTAATTAGATATATTTTGTTGATCTTGTTCTGGAAACCACTAATTACGTTTTCTCACTCCTTTGAAAAATTTTTGCTAATGGCCTTAGCAGAACCTCTGTGCCCGCAAGTAGAAATTATGGGCCTTTTAAAAGTACCACTCTTGAAAGGAATTGACAACCTGTTTCATTGCTTGTCTGGGTAAAGACTCCAGAGTTTCTGAAAATTTTTGCTTTCTGGTTTTGAAACCTCATGACATGAAAATAGTTTTGGAATATTTATTTTTCCTTCCTGCTCACATTCTCACAACCAAATTCTTCCTAAAACTAGGGTCTTATTTTCACTGCTGAATCATGTTTGTGTTGACTGACGCAGCATTGGGTTCCTAGTAAAACAATTTTACCTAGAATGGATACCTCATGGAAGGTGGTTTTTGTAAATTAGTGTTTCACATTCTCTCTTCCTGCTTTCCTGTTCAAGGAGCGTTATTGACTTCTTAGTTGAAAAGTAATTCCTTGTGCATGGTTCTGTATCACAGGTACTAGTGACCATTTACTGGCTGGGCAAAGCGGCGAACAGCTGTGCCTCGTACAGTGGGACTACGCTGAACCTGAAGGAATTTGAAGGCTTGCTGGCTCAGATGAGAAAGGTAACTTGGCTTTTCTTCCTCATCCCGTGAGGTTTAGACAAGGTGGGAAAACAACACATTTGCTTGCTTTTAAGATCATTACAGGTCTTCATGATAAAATCGCACAGGCCAAAGATGTCATGTGTCTTACCAACGACAGCTTTGCCCCCTATACCCCACACCTACCTGAAATTTTATTCCCTTCTGAGAATGGGAGGGCTTATCTCTATCCAACTTGAATTCCCAAAGAGCAAATTCAGTCTGTCAGTATATGACTCTGGGTGCCAAAGAGCTCAGTGCCTGCTTTCTTGGGGAAATAATGCCTGAATGAAACAACACAGTATTATACAAAAATGAAGACTTGCTCTGCACTTTGATCCTAAAGGTCATTTTGCTTACCTGTCAGAGCCTTGGTATGGGTGAGGTAACGTTGGCCAAGTTCTTGCCTTGGTCTCTGAAAAATTAGAAACATACTCTTCTAAGATGCATATCTTATGACCATTGCATTTGAATGACCTGAAAATTGGGAAAACATTGTAATAGTGAGAGCTTTGTGTATTTAATTATGAGAAAGACTGACCTAAGGTAGGGATTTGTCCAAGAAAAAGTAGTGTGTTTTGTGTGTGGCTGCCTATGTGTGCCTGTTAAAGATGCAGCAGTAAATAAGAATTCACCCAAAGTACTAAGATATGGCATCACCCGGGAGCAGCCCCACCCAGCAAGCCTCAGTGAGTAGGTAAGACTCATTGGAATCAGTAGCACCCATGGGTTTTGGATAAGACCTGTGGTGCAGCCGAGACAACTAAGGCCTTCCTCCTCTTTCCTCTAACATGAAAACTAAATGCACTCATGAGACCTTGGTGAGAGACAGTCTGTATTTTATAGTTTTGCTTTTAATACTGAAAGCAAGAATTTGCTGCAATTTTCTAACAATTTATTCTTCTTTCCTTAAAGCAAATAGTTCTGACAGTTCTTTGTGTTTGGCTAGAAACAGGCTGGCTCATGAATGTTTAAATGGACAAAGCTTTCATATTGGTCATAACACATATAAACAAAGTCCTTTAAGCTCAATTCCTTGAAAAATAAACACACCGCTCAAACACATTGTTTCTTAGTCTTAACTCTTATTTGTCCTTTAATCTTCATCTCACTCAAAAGAGTTACTTAGGCAAAGTACAAAGGTAAGCTTTAGTCTGGATTTGTGAAATCTAAATGTTTATTGTTTTTTGTTAAATTTGGACTTGGATAATGATAGGTGGATTATCTGTTTTAAACTATTTAAAAGCTCTGCCTCATAGTTTCCCTGCTTGATTCTCTGGAAATGTAATTTCTTCTCATTATTGACATTTCTTACTGCTAGTCTGGCACCTTAAAAATCCGAGCATCTATTGGTCTCTGCAGCTGCAGAGTCTCTCCTGACTTCCATTTCTTTTGAGATAGTTAGTTATTAACAACTTCCTTGAAAGGACCTGCCTTTGTGAACAGCTGTTACCTTTTTAATGAATATAGATGTCACAGGACACAAGGGAGTAGTTAGTATCACTGGACAAAGCATAACAACTAAAAAAAACCAGCTGTGATGCTCCCATATCTCTGTGTAAACTAGAGAGTAACTCACCTGAACTTCACTGGTCTATTTGATAACTGGAAATATTAGATTGTTTTCTCCAGTAGTCATGTATGGATGTGAGAGTTGGACCGTAAAGAAGGCTGACACAGAAGAATTGATGCTTTCAGACTTTGGTGCTGGAGAAGACTCTTCAGAGTCCCGTGGACAACAAGATCAAACCAGTCAGTCCTAAAGGAAATCAACTCTGAATATTCATTGGAATGACTGATGCTGAAGCTGAAGCTCCAATCTTTTGGCCACCTGATATGAAGAACTGACTCATTGGAAAAGATCCTGATGCTGGGGAAATTGAGGGCAGGAGGAGAAGGGGGCTACAGAGGATGAGATAGTTAGATAGCATCACTGACTCAATGGACATGAGTCTGAGAAAACTCTGGGAGATAGCGAAGGACAGGGAAACCTGGTGTGCTGCAGTCCATGGGGTCTCAAAGAGTTGAATACGACTTAGCAACTAAACAACAATAGTGTGTATTATCTCATTTTGTGTATTATCTCATTTTATCAATTAGGATAGAGTTTGGCTGGTAAATGCAGAAAACTCTACCAATGGCTTAGATTAAATAGAGTCTTATGTCAAACTCCCATAAGTAAGATCTGGACATGAGCTGTCCAGGACTGGTGTGGAGGTTCTGTGACTGGCTGGGGCCTACTGTCCTTTTACTCCATGATCCTCAGCTCATAGCCTTTTGATCCAAGGTAGCCATGCAAGCTTTAGCCTTCACGTCCTCCTCTTAACCAAGAGAAATCAGGGATGAGAAGAAGAAAGCTCTGTGCCTTACTTTCAAGACACTTCTGGGAAGTCATGCACTACACTTCTGCTCACATCCTGTTGACTTAAACTTGGTCACATATCCATTGCTAGCTGCAAGGAAAGACTTGAGAAAAGTAGATTTTATTTCATCTAAAAACTGCATGTGGACTTTGCTGGTGGCTCAGGGGTAAAGAATTTGCCTGCCAATGCAGAAGACATGGGCTCGATCCCTGATCTGGGAAAATCCCACGTGTTGTGAAGCCTGGGAGCTACAACTACTGAGCCTAGGTGTCACGGCTACTGAAGCCCGCATGCCCTAGAGCCATGCTCCACACAAGAGAAGCCGCTGCGATGAGAAGCCTGTGCATTGCAACTGGAGAGTAGCCCCTGCTCACCACAACTAGAGAAAAGCTCACGCAGCAACAAAGATCCAGCACAGCCAATAAATAAAACATTACAATGTCCTGCCTCCCACTAAAAAATAAAAAGCAGATTGTGGGTATTTTCACTGGAAGAGAACTGGAAAACAGATACTGAGAGACAACTGGAATCTCTTCTGCATATACTCAAGCTGAAGTAGATTTGAAATTTAAAGCTTTTCTTTCACAAAGGCTGCTGCTGCTGCTGTCGCTTCAGTCGTGTCCGACTCTGTGTGACCCCATAGACAGCAGCCCACCAGGCTCCACCGTCCCTGGGATTCTCCAGGCAAGAACACTGGAGTGGGTTGCCATTGCCATTTCCTTCTCCAGTACATGAAAGTGAAAAGTGAAAGTGAAGTCACTCAGTCGTGTCCGACTCTTAGTGACCCCAAGGACTGCAGCCTACTAGGCTCCTCCATCCATGGGATTTTCCAGGCAAGAGTACTGGAATGGGATGCCATTGCCTTCTCTGTTCACAAAGGCAATTTATTTCATATTCATTTAATTTGTATTCATGAAATTTATTTTGTATTCATTTTTTTCTAATAGGAGAAATGTGCAAAAAATGATTAACTATGGTACAACTTGTTCTATAGTGCACTAATTACATGTGGAGCCCTTAACATAAGTGTCTGAACACATAGGTGTTCATAGTAGGTTGCTATTGCGTTAGACAGTAAAGGTCTCTGAAGACATGGTGATAATGGCCTTTCACTGGGCCTGGATATGTCAGAGGTCTTCCAAAGGAGGGGATGCCTAAGCTAAACCAACGGGAGTTATGAATAGTGAGATTAAAGGAAGAGCCGAGGGGATGAGGGTGGCCCTAGAGATCTCAGGGTCTGGAACTATGTTGACCTTCTAGGTTCTTTCTCTCTCTCTCTTTCTCTCATCTCTTCCTGTCTGTCTTTGAATTCATCCTTTCCTCCTATAGTTAGACATTCTGCCATAGCAGAGACTATGGCCAAAAACAGAATTCTCTGCTTCTAGCTCCTTGCCCAGAAAGGCAAGGAATTCTCCTCCCTGGCCCCGGTTGAAAATTCCTGGGGTGTCCTCTGGCCCAGTGTGGGTGCTATTTCTGAGCTAGTCAGTGTGACCAGGAGCAAGGTATACCATGATTGGCCCAAACTACTCCTGTTTCAGATGGTGAGGGGTATTAGCAGAACATGGGGATAGAGGGGGGAGCTGGATAAGCCAACAAATATAAGACCTCGCCCTAGATGACAGCCATCATCAACTTCTCTTCCCGTAATCTGCTTTATTTTTTCATGATACATACAGTCCAACTTTGTCTTCATTTATTGGTGTTTCTGTTTGCTTTTTTTCTTCCCTGCTAGAGTGTAGGGCCCAAGATGGACAGGGTGTTTCTCGAATTTGCATAACATTGTGTCCCCAGAACTGAGACAGTGCTTGGCACATAGAAGATGCTTGGTCAGTATCTGTGGAATGAATAACTTCCCAACCAGAGCGTGGTGGGTGGAGACAGCTCATCAGGCTGAAAAAGTAGAACCTAAAACACTCCAGAATAGAATTTAACTGCCTTATAAATCAAAAGAAGCAGAAAATGGTGAGTAGTAAAACAGAGGTGTCTGGAGTTTCTCAGAAAGCGTAAGTCATTCACCACCCCTAGCTGGTTCTCATTATCTCTGACTAAGGAGGATAAGAAGAGGACAGATGAGTGAAATAATCCAAAAATATTGTGGAAGCTAGTAGTTCCCACCCCATTCATTAACACACTTTTACTGGAACAACCGACAGTTAGCACACTGGAGAGCCTTAAGTCTTATCCCTTCCCCTTGGAGTGCTCTCTGCAGAAGACAGGAGGCAGCTACTGGGCAGCTAGATGGGAAGCATAGACAACATAATAGATGTGAAGAAAGGAGCATATAGACTGTGCAAGCCTTTGTGTTGTTCATATCTTCTAACCCTTCTTGCAAAGCTTGCCTTTGAGTGACTTGATGGAATCCAATAAAATTGTTCATCCTGCTAACATCCACATCTTTGTTTCCAATCTCTTGCTTCGCCCTGAGGTTTCTATGGCCAAGGATGGCCGCAGGTGGCCTGGTTTACATTTGTCAAGCTGCCGTTCAGCTTCCAGCTCTCACTTGATCCAAGGTTTTACTCTTGGCTTTCTATGAAGTCATGAACAGAATGGCCTTTTTATTTTTCTTTCCCATAACTACCTGTGAGAAAGTAGCTGAAGCTCCAAGAAGCATGTTGAATTTTGGGTTTTTTTCCTTTCTTTTCTCCTGTGGTTTGTAGGGTAGGGTAGGGGAGACATTTGGGTATCTGGGAAAGGTTTCCTGATATTTGTTGTTGTTCAGTCACTAAGTCATGTCCAACTCTTTGTGATCCCAGGCACTACAGCACGCCAGGCTTCTCTGTCCTCCACTATCTCCCAGAGTTTGCTCAAAATATGTCCATTGAGTCAGTGATGCTATCTAACCATCTCATCCTCTGTAGCCCCCTTCTCCTCCTGCCCTCAGTCTTTCCCAGCATCAGAATTTTTCCAATGAGTCGGCTCTACGCATCAGGTAGCCAATGTATTGGAGCTTCAGCTTCAGCATCAGTCCTTCCAATGAATATTCAGGGTGATTTCCTTTAGGATTGACTGGTTTGATCTCCTTGCAGTCCAAGGGACTCTCAAGAGTCTTCTCCAGCACCACAGTTTGAAAGCATCAATTCTTCGGCACTCAGCCTCCTGTATGGTCCAGCTCTCACATCCACACATGACTACTGGAAAAACCAGAGCTGTGACTATACGGACCCTGGTCGGCAATGTGATGTCTCCTTTTTTAATACACTGTCTAGGTTTGTCTTAGCTTTCCTAGAGACCAAGTGTCTTTTAAATTTCATGGCTGCAGTCACTGCCCACAGTGATTTTGGAGCCCAAGAAAATAAAATCTGACACTATTTTCTTGAAAATCCAGTTTTGTAATGCTGTACCAAGCAGCTTGTAAAATTTGTGTCATTTCTAGATGTGGGCTTCCTAAGTGTTTGTCCTCCCTGATGGGAAATTGGGCCCAAGGCATCTAGTTATGGGATATAAATGGAGAAGGAGATAGAAGAATATCAGTGTTTATATAAGATTATGTCCTTAACTGCACTTATAAATTGTGTATGATTTATATATTGACATTTACATGCCAAATGAATGCATAGCTAACATTTTTTGAGTACTTAAGCATCAGGCATTTTTCTGAATGCTTTCCATGTAGTAATACATTTAACCCTCCCAGCAACCCTATGAGATAAATATTATTTGCTCCATTTTACTGATGAGAAAACTGAAATTGGCCAAGGTCAAATAACTAGCCCAAGGTCAGACAGCTGACAACGGGTGGAGCCAGGATTTAAACTGTTAGCTGAGCTTCCAAGACCATGCTTTTTACCTGCTCTAAACTGTTTCTTGCAGCAGGTATAGGTTGGGAATCGAGGCATAAACAGCATTTAGTGAGGGGCACTATCCAGGTTAGCATCATCCAGTGTAAGCATGGGTCTTCCCAGATGGTACTAGTGGTAAAGACCTGCCTGCCAATGCAGGAGACATGAGACACAGGTTCCATCCCTAGGTTGGGAAGATCCCCTGGAGAAGGGCACGGCAACCCACTCCAGTATTCTTGCTGGGAGAACCCCATGGACAGAGGAGTCTGGTGGTCTGTAGTCTATAGGGTTGCAGAGAGTCAGACACGACTGAAGCGATTTAGCATGCCGGCATAAGCAGGCAGTAAGTATACAGCAGTTGGAAGAGGTGATGCCGATGATGACAGGTGTCACTTACTGAAGTTCATCAGATGTTGTCGTCAGCTTTTGCCATTTGGTAGTTGGAGACAGAGTCCTTTGTCAGAATCACAGCTTGGCTGAT
Organism: Bubalus kerabau; assembly: GCF_029407905.1. Taxonomy (NCBI): domain Eukaryota; kingdom Metazoa; phylum Chordata; class Mammalia; order Artiodactyla; family Bovidae; genus Bubalus; species Bubalus kerabau. The sequence continues at coordinate 64,648,823 of NC_073630.1, forward strand.
TACTGCGTGACCTCAGTCAAGTTACTCAAACTCTCTGATTCTTTTCTATAAAATAGGGACAACCCCAACGACATCACTGGGGAGTAGGTTGTGTGGATTGAATAATAGAGCCTACAAAAAGCATCAAGCACAGAGTAAGTGTTCAATAACAGTAGCCATTTGGCCTGTTCTCAGTGGATAAATAATCCAAGATAATTACTTGCATTTCCAAAGAAATTAAATGCAAAACCGTATCCAATTTAGATATATAATTTTCAGTTAGTCATGAGTTCTTCCTTTTCCTGCTAAAAGTCAGGCCTGGCTTTTGTACAAGTCCTGGTTAACTTTTGACCTACAAGTAAACTACCTTCATTTCCATAACTGGAATTTCTGCCTTCCTCCAGAGGGTCATGTCAGCTGAACTCACCCAGGCCATGTTCAGGTCCTCACTGTGGCGGCTGCACGGCTGCAGTGCCCCTCTCCACACTTCCCCTTCCGCTCTCGCTCACTCGGAGTCCTGATGCAACATGTGTGTGTGCCTTGTGAATGACAGGCACTCTGTCCCCCCAGAGGGCCCTCCACTGGGGAGAGTCAGAGGATCTAACTAAAGTCAGAGTCAGAGGTTATAACTGATAGAAGCCGCTGGACACAGTTCCTACAAAGACACTGGCTGTGGTGTGCATATAAGTCAGTGTAGACAGTGTTTAAAAATTGCTAACATGGAGTATATTTGTTTTTTTCCTTTCTATGGGGAATGTGGAGGGCACCTGCCTGAGCATCCCAGGAAATCTGCAGTGGGACCTTCCAGTCTTTGTGGATGTCATTCACAGCCCTGATGTTAAGCAACAGTCTGGGAGAGATTAAACTGAGGTTTATCTTTGAGTGACTGGAGTTATTTCTGTTTTCGTCAGCTTGGACTCTTGTAATTAATGCTAAGACACTGGCGGGAACAAGGCTTTTATTATAATATGAGGGTGAGGATGGCTTTGACTGACCTTTCTTCTGCTGGAGTTTCAGTGTTTTAGTATGTGCTGCTTGCGCTGGAAAGAATTTATAATCACAGGCTGTCAAAGACAGCCATTGTTTTCACTGCTCTGAACATGTGGGTCAGCCGCAAGTGCTTTCAGCTCCCCCAGCGCCAAGAGCTGGCCGAGAGCGAGAGCATGCCTGGATTCTTCTGAAGCATCAGGAAAAGCATTTTGCATATTTTTCACTCCTTTTTTTTTTTTTTTTAACTTTTTGCCCCAGAAAAGACAGCTCCCTTTCAGAGCAGGAATTTCCCTTCAAGGTAGCAGAAGATGGAGCATACTGCTCCACGATTTTATGAAACTGATTCTGCTGCAAAAACAAATGCTGTGTGCCTTAGCCAGACAGCATAAACAGAAGCAGTTGGGGCTGGGTCCCGGAACAGACATGCAGTTATGGATCCCGAAAGACGGGTCAAGGTTAAGGTTTTCATTTTTCTTTTCATCTTTTATTGTATTCTTGTGAATCCAAACTTTATCTTTTATTCTTAATTTCTCAATTTTTTTTTTTAAACATTGTGGACTACGAGATGTCTGGGGATTTTTTTTTTTTAATATGTGTGATTTTCTGATTGAGAAAGTTGTAGCAGGGAAGGATTGAAGAATGAAATGTTGACTTGCAGATGATAATCAATGTGATAACCGCTTGCTGTAGCCTTTCCACAGTGATTCTATATGCAGGATTTTTTGGAGACTGCTGGGGACTGATTTTCCTGATATCCATAGGCTCTATGTCTGTTGCAGTAATGTCTGTAATCCTTTTGTTTTCTTCTTGAACAGGAGACTGATGACATTGAAAGCCCTAAACGTAGTATTCGAGACAGTGGCTACATCGACTGCTGGGACTCCGAGCGCAGCGACTCCCTCTCTCCCCCTCGACACGGCAGAGATGATTCCTTCGACAGCCTGGATTCCTTTGGCTCCCGTTCCCGGCAGACTCCTTCGCCAGATGTAGTCCTCAGGGGAAGCAGTGATGGTAGGTTGGAGCCTTAATAAACTGCACTTCTTAGAATCAAACACTAACAAAAGCTGCCTTGTTCCCAGCCGAGAGATTGGCACCGGGAAGGCGGACTCCATACTTACCTTGCGGTAACTCTAAACTGGTAGGAAAAAAAAAAATCTCTTAATGTTGTTTTTTGGTGGTCCTTAGAATTTGGGTTGCCTTTGCCAGCAGTTGGTTTGAACATTGCCTCAGTGAGCATATCTTCTGTTGGAAAATGTGTTACATCATTCCTCCCTGGGTCTCAGTGAATCAAGACGCTGTACAGACCATTAGCTCATAAAGTGTGCTGGAGGTTTATATGTTCCAGGTACGAGGAAGGGAAATGCTTGAGTGAGTACCACACTGTATAAGTGAAAATGGATCAACTTCCAGCAAACTGGAAACACACTGCACACACTTACGACAGCTCTGAAGCTTGGGACTGTGAAGCTTTAATTGGCATGGTTTTGCCAATATTAGATGCTTATAACTGACCGTTGACTAGAGCGATGCAGGTGGTCCTTAATGTATTGAACACAACCCAGACTGCTTGTTTCTTCAGAGGCTGGGTTTCATTTAAATCTCCTGGATTTTATATCACCTGAAAGGAATGATCATTTTTCTTTACAAAAATGTATGGGCATGCAACCTGATGTAAATTTAATGCATATTTTTTCAGAAGCTGTTTACCTTACTTATCTTGTGCCTTTGTGCTTTTATTAATAAGAAGGGAAGATAGCTTGGCTCTGCATGTATAAACTTGGAGAAAGACTCTCAGGGGAATTCTTTTATTTGTGTCTATTTCTTTTTACTAGAAAAATAATTAGCTTCTGATTGAAGCTAATATTTCTAGAGACTTTAAGTCTTCTGTCTGAGATGAAAATTTTATTTTATAGCTAAAAGACCCCTTCCAGTTATAAAATTCTATGTCACCAAAGTACTTGGGTATTTAATATGCCCAGGTCCTGAGTTCATTACTCGACCTCTGGTATCTCATTTAATGCTTAGCACAGATTATGAGATACCCAGTATGTGAGTTAGTTCTCTCACAGGGCTATGAAACACTCCTTAGCCATATTTTACAGATGAATCTTAGGTTAAGAAACCATCCTAACATTGTAAGTGCCCCCAATCACTGTAAGTAGCGTGACAACGTTAGCCTCGAGAAGTGTGAGTCCAAAGCTTATACCCTAAAGCTTAATTTACTCACACGTCTTTCTGTTTGCTTAATAGATTTTTCAGATTCTAGCATGACTGAACTAATGCTTTTGTTTAGTACTTAAACTTGCCAGCAAATAGATTAGCCTCAGGGCCATACCGTATGTGACTCCTAAAGAATTCCATGGTGCATTGTGAACTGCTTGAAAAACATTTCTACAATTTTACATGACATCGTAAGTCCCACCCACAGTATTAGAAGTTACAATACCAACTGCATGATCTAATTGAACTTTAACATAACTGAAAGGGAGATTTGCTTTCATGAAACATATCATAACTAAACTATTGCATTCATATTATTTTGATTGTTTTAAAGAATTATCATTGTCTCATCCTGGTTTCTAATAACTGGTAATGTGGATCCTTTATTCTGTCACCAGCTTTGAGGGATTCGGAGCTTATAATGGGCCACATCTTGAAGGGATTTGAGATGGTAATTACTAATATTGTACTAATATGTGCTGAGGCATAATTTCATTGGCAACAATTAAGATTGATAAGCCAGAGTCTTTTCATAAGTTTTTCCCATGTAGAGAAAAACATGAAATTGAGCTTCACAAAACACCGTCCGTGAAAGAGCATCTTAACACACAGATTTCACCAATCAGCCTGATACCTTCAGGCTCATATTCTTGTAAACTAATCAAGACCTAATGAGGTTTTAAAGAAAAACAACACTTTTTATCTGCCTTTAAAACTGTGGTATAATTTTATCCAAATTGATGTTGTATTTCATTAAAGTTTATGGTATATTTTTAAGTGATGTAATCAAGAAGATTGCTAGTGCTAATAAACACTTCCAAATTTAGAAGAACTTTTTTTTTTTTTAATTCTTGAAAATTTACTTCCTAGGACTCATAATCAACTAAGGAAAGTCTTACCATGAAATTTTCCAGCTCCTTATTGGGTTGAGAGAGAGTTTTCATTTTATTATTACTGAGGCCCACAGACCCATTCAGTAGGGACAGTCAAGAGCCACACACATAAGAGGTGCCGTGATTCTGTGGGTTGGACACAAGAGCCACCTGGTAAGGAAGCTGTGGGTCACCAGGGTCAATTCAGCCACTCTGTCTTGCTTGACAGGTACCCAGTTCCTCCCTCGCTTTCACTGACATGCCTTCTGAGGCGAGCTCCACTGAAGAGGAAATACAAAATCTTCCACTTGGGTGCTTTTAAAATTAAGAACATGTTTTATAAACATAATGCATTTTGTTAAATGAATATTCTTATCTCTTATATAAAAGGTTAGTTAAGGGAGAGACATAAGGAATGAGAGAAATTAAAGTGCTGGAGGAAGATGAAAAAGCAAAGGGTTGGTGGTATATATGGTCAAGTAAAAGGGAAAGTTTGTCGCTCAGTCATGTCTGACTCTTGGCAATCCCTGCCCGGCTCCTCTGTCCATGGAATTCTCTAGGCAAGAGTACTGGAGTGGGTTGCCATTTCCTTCTCCATGGGATCGATCATCCCTACCAAGGGATTGAACCCAGGTCTCCTGCATAGCAGGCAGATTCTTTACCAACTGAGCCACTAAGGAAGCCCATATATGGTAAACATAGATTTAAAAAAAGAAAGACTCCTAGTTGTTGGAAGGGAGAGAAATGTAGTCCCAGGGGAAAGGAAGGATCAGACTTTGATAAAAGGATGTCATCATGGTTATGTGCACTGTTGGGCATAGATGGAGAAGCGACCCTAGTACATTTTCATCTTTTCAGGATTAAATCAAAATCTTTTGAAGTCTTGGCCTGAGATAAGAAGAGTTCTAACACTTGGGTGCTTTACATCTCAGGTAATCCTGACAACAACTGATGAGAGCTGTATTATCACCTTATTTCCAATGAGGACCCTGAGGAACAGAGGACTTAAATTCCCCAGTCACACGGCAGGGTGATGATGGAGCTGAAATTAGACCCTGGTCTCCAAGTCCAGAAGGTTACACTGCTTTCAACTAAGTCACTTTGCCTCTGGGCATTTGTAAATTAACTCTTTGAAGTGTCTGTTGAAGACATTTATCAAAGAGTAATTGGAGAGAGGGGGAACGTGATCTGTTTATGTGTTAAACAACCTATTTTGAGACTCTCAGTGTATTATAGGTAATATGTTTTTAGATATTGTACCAAAATAAGTTTCATAGATTATAGGGTTTTAGAACCGAGTGAATAGAGACAGCTCTATTCCGTGCTAGGCCTTCATAGTTAATTGAAGAATCATTTTATTTCCTTCATTTATTCAGCCAAGTCCAGGTTTTCCCCTCCTCAGGATGCTTTAAGCAGAGGGCATTGTGCCCAAAGTTAGAAAACTGCAATAGTGCAAATGATGATGATGATATCCTTTTATCAAACTCTGATCCTTCCTTTCCCCAAGGCTGTGTTTCTCTCCTTCCAGCAACCAGGGGTCTTTCTTGGGCTGGAATCTGGAGATCAGAAATTGGAGTCCTGAGCTGTTACTTACCAGCCTTGGAAAAGGGGCTCTTTGGGTCTCTTTGAGCCTCTGTTTTCACCCCTGTATCATGGGGAAAATATCAAATATGGAAACAAATCCAAGTGCTTGGCAAGGTAAGGTAGTATTAGTGTTTGTTATAAAGCAATTCACCGAGGGCTCTAAGTATTTTATTATGATACTGAGACAGATATACGTGATAAAAGACTTGGGGTGAGAAGGGAACTAAGTTATGAATCAAAAACCAACAAGTCATGAAATGGTCAAAACTCCAGAAGGGAGGCTAAAAGCCAGTGACATGAATAATTCATAAACTGAACATTTCATCTGCAACAATGAACAACTTGTTTATGGTCAATGCTTTTAACTTTTACCATTGTTTAAAAGCCATTAAATCATTTAATCTCCAGGGCAAGTTATTTCATTCCCATTTTTACAGAAAAGCATGAGCAGGTGTATTAGAGACAAGCCTGGGAGCCCACAGCTCATCAGTGACAGATCCAGAACCATTATAGCATAAAGAGTAGTCAGTTTGTTAAGCACTTACGCAGGAGCAAGTACTGTTTCACACGTATCTGATCCTCCCAACAGTGCTACAAAGTAGGTGATACTATTATCCTCACTATATTATAGACTGGAAAACTGAGGCTTGGAGTGGTGCGGTGACCAAGGCCAAAATAACATAGCTAGTGAGGGGCAGAGCTCAGTACGAAGTGGATCTGACTTAACCACCTGCACTGCCCACTTCGCTAGGCTGCCACATCTCTCGACTTTCAGTTTAAGGTTCTTTTCACAAATGTAAAGAGGTCAATTTCTGTTTGCTGTCAGTGGAGTTGGACGTTTTTATAAGGCACTCATTAAGAGTTTTCAACCAGCATTCAGATGGTGGCTGCCTGTCACAGTAGGACGTGTTTCAATGACAGTTTCAGTCTAATGGATGTTAGAAATCTGATGAGATGAGACTCAGGAAACAAGGATACAGCATAATTTGGATACTGCCCAGTGAAAGACTGATGTTGGTAACGTTGAATTCCTTTGTCTTGTATAGAATGCTTTTTAAGCTAGACTGATACATTGATTTGTGTGATCGTTTGAGTATATCCACTGTGTGCACAAACCGTGTGGTAAGTACTGTGAAGGGTACAAAGCCCTGTTCTCAAAATACAAAATAGAAAGTATAAAGTGCCAGAAGAAAAATAGATCATCGGGCCATAGTGTTCACAGGAAAAAAACTGCCTCCAGCTCTGGGTACCAGGAAGGGCTCTGATATAGAGGAATATGCATTTAGTATAACTCAAGCCATTTCCTGGAAGGCAAACTCTTGGTATAATCCATACTGATCATTTTTCTGAATTCCTATAGTTCTTATATGTTTGTGCTCCTTGATTATAACTGATATTCTCCAGGTGTTTCATGAATTGGTTAAAGATACCTCAAAGACAAAGGATTATAAATCTTTTATAATTCTTATTTGTCAGAATATCTAGTGCAGAGTAAGACATGCAACAACAGGTGCTGTGTAAAAACTCCATAAATTTATCTTTTCTTCTGAGACTTGCAGAATCTGAGCAGGCGTATAGTCCTATTGCAAATGTGTTGTTAATTGTAATTCTCAGACACAGCTAAGCTTACTTTTTTTTTTTTTAATTTTGACTTTTTTTCTTTCCTGATTAGAATTGAGAGCTTTTCCCAGAGTGGACTAACTTCAACTGATACTCTAGATTTGTTTAACCACATCCCGCATACTGTATACTTGCCATTTGGAATTTTATTGCTAGCCCGGCACACTCTCTCAGCCCCCGTCCTCTCTCCCCAGGGAGGGGGAGCGACTCTGAATCCGACCTGCCCCATCGGAAGCTGCCTGATGTGAAGAAGGATGACATGTCTGCGAGGCGGACGTCCCACGGTGAGCCGAAATCAGCAGTGCCTTTTAACCAGTACCTCCCCAACAAGAGCAACCAGACAGCCTATGTCCCCGCGCCTCTGAGAAAGAAAAAGGCGGAGCGAGAGGAATATCGGAAGAGCTGGAGTACCGCCACCTCCCCCCTGGGTGGGGAGAGGCCCTTCAGGTAAGACCTGGGCTGTGCTGCTCCTGTCCTGGCTTGTGATAATAGGAACTACGGGCCCCTGGATATGAATGAGCCCCAAGAGCCACTGTAGACCATTGATGTGAGATTACAGATGGAGGTGGGAAGAACAGACCTTCAGAGACAGATCGTCACAATAGGATAGAAGCTTCACGAAGGCACCTACAACTGTGCCTGGCACACAGTAGGTATTCAACCAACACTGGGCTAATGAGTAGATTTTTGAAACCAACTCTGTCATCAGGACATTGAGAACAGATCTGTCATCCATATCCTTCTCGGGAGACTGTCTGACTCCCAGTCTGTTAGATCAGATATAATAAGACCTTTTATCCACACCAAAGTTTATCTGAACATAAGCGCAAGCATTATGTAAGGGATGCATGAACATGGCTGAGTCATAGGTAGAAACAAACAGTCATAATGAAATGGAAGAAGCATTGGACTTCTCATCTCTTTAGGGAAGCAAGCAGTCTTTCCCCTAATCTCTGATTATGTTTTTGTACTTCTTCATTCATTTATTCAGTAAGAATATATTTATTGAGCATCTACCATGTGCTAGGTAGTAGATCTTTTAGGCTTTGGGGACCCAATAGAAGGTAAGATAGAGTCTTTGCCTTCAAGAACTTTACAGTCTAATAAAAGAAACTTATAGTCTGGTCTAATCCTTTTAGCAAAACTATCCTGATCATTGCTTGGTTATTTCTTATAGTCTACCTTTATTATCTATGATTTTCCATTGAGTAAACATTTTATTAAAAGTTGTAGTTATTGAACAAAACATGAATTTTGCCTTTCTGGCAGAAAAGGTTTTTGCCTATCAAGTTTGAAATAGCTTTCAATCAGTGTAGAGATTATGATGCGTTGTATTAATTAACAAATGGCTACATTTAATTTTCTTCACATTACCAGAATAGTATTGCATACTATGATTCTTTTTTTCAAGTGGAAGTAATATCGGAATGACCAGGAGCTGATCTATGATCTGCTCCCCAGCCTAGTGTGTTAGTTTGGCCAATTATGTTGTCCAACTCACTAGCTATCCTGAAACAATAGAGGAAGAGGAAGGTGAAGTGGGGTCTCCTTGTGAAGAGGACCCCATCAGCCAAATGGACACCAGTGGGAAGCCTCCTGATGGTGGGTCAGAACTACCCACCAGTTGTGGGAAGGAGCAGCCTCCTCCAGAGGGGGCTGTGGGGGCACCAGCTCCCAAGTCTGAAGAGAAAGCTGCTGCTGAAATGCAAAAGCGCAGAAGGCTGGAGCAAGCCGGAATCAAGGTCCTGCCCGCAGCACAGCGCTTTGCCAGGTTAGCTGTGCAGGCCAAAGACTGGCCTGGCTGGCTTTGTGCATGCCCGGGGCTTTGGAATCTGTCTGATGTGGTGGAGTTTCCATCTTGTTTTCCCACTTCCTGCTTTACCCGTTGCATCATTATTTCCTACTTGGAGCAAATAGAAATAGCTAATCGTCTTTGCCTTCAGGCCTGTCTCTGCTGAATTTTGGTTATTTTAAATGGAGGTAAAGAGTGAGCTTCATGCTGCTTGAGTAGACCTTGTCCTGGTCAAGTATGTGTGGTCAGTCACTTGTGGGCTACAGGATATATCTGGCAATAACATCTTATTTTTCAATTGTTTATGGCTTGTTAATTTTCACACTACTCCTAAATGGCTCTTATCTTCCTTTACACATCACTAGAAAATAGTTCCTTTGGCATGGGAAGCACTGTCTTTAGGAAGAGTGGCTGGCTGACAAAAATCTGCTTACTTTCTTTGTCCCAAGGGAGTAGTAAGTACAATTAGGTTTATTTGACTCATTTCTAAAACTTGTTGATTCAGAAACGAAGGATGGAGTAATTACTTCTCTTAATTGTAACAAAGGCACTGGTATACAGTCCTGGTGGCCTCGAGTTACACGAGAGATGGAGACCCTCAGCAGCTGAAGTCACAGAGAAGTATAGTTGTACAGTTTCACGTGGTGTTTGCAGAAGCTGATTAATTTTTGTCATGTAATAGCCACGAAGATCCTAACAAATGAGAGTGAGACCAAAATTTATTGGACAAATTGTAACTCATAACAGTTTGACAATTGAAATTCCTTTGCCACTTGCTCTGTCATTGAATCCTGAAAGGTAGGTGATATGCCCATTTTCTTCAAGCAGAATAAACTGAGGATCAGTGAAAGTAAGTTACTTAACAGCCTCTGAGCCAGTTACTGCTGACCTGGTGGCCACTTTCAGATGTTCTCTGACCACCGCATCCCTGTTGCCTCCCACACATTTGATGGAACGTTTTCCATCCCTCTGTACAACTCCGTGTGTGGTTATGCTGTGGTCTAGATCTTCACTGAAAATTCCAGAACTGGCTTATATGGATTTAATCTTAGAGTAGCTTTGTATTGATAAAACACCAAGGATATAATTCTTCCTGTCTGTGGTATCCCACAGATAAACATGTCTGTCCTAAATGTATATGTGCTTCTAGAAAACTCTGACATAAAACTGTACTTGTGCTACAAGAAACTCTCAGGGTTTCTAAAATTATAAAGGGTAATGTCATAACATCTTAGAAAGAAATCCAGATAGTCTTTAAATTGCAGTTCAGAGACCTTTTGAGACACATGCTGTTTCAGCATCATTTGAGCATCTATGTATATCAAAGACCAGGCTAGGTGCTGAGAATATCAAAATGGAGTATATCCTCTTACCGGTTTTCAGCTTTTCCTGCTTCTGTCTTCAAGCCTGGGGCACTGTGGAAATAAGTAATAAGTGATACAGATAAGAGAGTGGATTTATTAAAAAAAAAAAAAACACGCTTTAATCTTAATTTCCTTGACACACATACCTTCATTTTTATTACATCTGTGAAGTCGGCAACTAAAAGTTACCAAAGACACCATCATCTTTTTTTATTATTTTTCTTGTTATTTTCAAAAATTGCCAATGTTTGAGTTTTAAAATCTCATTTTTAAAAAAATGGATTTTTTTCCATGGTTACTAATGCTGTTGACGGTCACAGCATGTGTATTGGCTACTCAGGTTGTTTTTTTTCCTATAAAGTCCGTCATATCTTCTGTCATTTACTTTTGTGCTTTAAAAAAAATGTTTTATTGTGGTAAGAAGACTTGGTATGAGACCTACACTCTGAACAAATCTTTAACTGCCCAATACAGAGTCGTTAACTATAGGTACAATGTTGTACACCAGATTCCCAGAATGTATTCAGCCTGCTTAACTGAAACTTTATGCCTATTGATTAGCAATCCCTATTTCACCTTCCCTCCATCCCTCGTGACCACCATGCCATTCTTTGATTCTCTGTATTTGACCATTTTAACTACTTCATGTAAGTGGAATCATGCCATTTTTTTCTTTTTATGACTGGCTTATTTCACTTAATGTCCTCGAAGTTCATCCATGTTGTCACATATTACAAAATTTAATTCTTGTTTAAGGCTTAATAATATTCCGTTGTATGCATGTACACAGCCTTGTTCATCCCTTGATAGACACTTCGGTTGTTCCCACATCTTGCATATTATGAATAATGATGTGGGAGTGCTAAGATCCCTTTGGGAGTCCTGGTTTGAGTTCTTTTGCATATATACCCAGAAATGGGATTGCTAGATCTAGTTCTATTTTTACATTTTGAGGAGCCTCCCCATGTCATCTTTGTTGTTACAATTGTTGTTCAGTCGCTGGGGCATGTCCAACTCTTTGAGGTCCCATGGACATGTCATCTTTAGAGTATCCAAAAGAGCAAGGGGAGACAAGTGGGCAGAGACTTGAAGAGAACTCGGCACACCCTGGAATCGTGGTGACGTGGAGAAGAGAAGAGAGTGGGCAAAGGCTGGGGATTCCACGAGTGTCCTATGCCTCTTCAGTAACTGGAAGTTTATTTTCTGATAAAACAGTGCAATCTTTTATGACAGCTCCCATCCTGTGCACAGACCTAGAATCGTAGTTAGTCTACAACCATGAATTCTGAAATTGAAGAATAATAGTATATTTGTGTCATAATTTTTGCTCCTGTCCATGTTCCTGGGATCTGGCCTAATTTTTCCATATTTTATCCAAGTTAGCTCTATTAAGCAGAAATTTGCAGGTCAGTTAACATCTGCAGATGTCAGTTAATGTCATACTTTAGAGCTACTGACTTAGCATTTAAAATGGAGTTCAGGAAAATCATGCATATTCCCAGAGAATGTTCCCAATAGCAACACAACACAGCTGCTCAAAACACCCAGAATTCATTTGTTAGATAGATTTTTCAGCTGCTAGCTCTCTCATAAAAGTTTTATATATACCATGCCACCAGCCTGCCCTGTCTGTGTCTTTGTCACTTACTTTTTGCAGCCCACAACAGAGTCAACGGCCATCCTAAATTTATCCACATTTTGGATCCTGCTTTTAATGAGGCAGAAAGTAGCTTAACTGGAATGAAATGCATATCATGAAGAAGGAAAGGATTCTTGGTGTCTGGAAAATAAGACTATGAAACATTTCAATATGCTGATGTCTCTTAAGGCATTTTAACTTCAGTCTCCTGTCTTTGCAATCCAAATGCATTCTGGCCACCACATCTTGGAACTCAACAAGAGGCACCAGATACTTCTTGTGCCTATTTCTGAGCTGAGAAAGTCTGTGTTTGCAGAGCTGGGGAGAGAATGAGGTACAGGCGAAGAAGGAGACGTGTAGATGAGAGGAAGGCCTGACTTTTGTAGGCCAGTTTTTGGTTGTTGTGTCACAAGTATTCTCAAACACCTCCTTGAATTATTTTTAATACCATATAAAAATGAGCAAAAGTGCATGAGTTTTCTAGTCGAGAAGTCCCAGGCTTCCTGTCAAAGAATATGTTAGGAGGTATCTTAGCACCATGGGACAGAGTAGGTCTTTCTTATTAAATATGTCTGCCATTGAAGTCAGAAATGCATAAACTACTTTTCCTTCCATGTTTATGATTTTAGTTTATGATGTAGTTAGCTTAATTACCCCCCAAATATGAGACTCTGCCAGAGAAGCTGGGATTTCTGTGTTTAAGAGGATAAAATAAGAACTAAGATTCACTTCCCCTGAATTAAAATGCCATGGAGATTTGAATTCTCCGACTTGGTGTTTCCCATTGGAGAAGTAAACTTGTTTTTGAACTGAATTATAGGTTTCACGTGATTGGACTTCTTTTCTAATTGTTTTCATATGTTTCAGCACTCAGTCTTTTCTACTAGTCTGTGGATCTTCTCAGGCACATAGTAATTAATCACAGAGAGGGGGAAAAGCCCTCCAAGGAACAATAGACATTTTAGAAGTCTTCAGAGGAAGAGCAGATGCAGCTAAGTGCCAGACACGTATTCCTCCTTACCAGATGCCCGTGTGTCACTGAACAGATTCCGGGGGATCAGGGACCAGGCAGACACAGGATGTGTGTGAACCTCTGTGACTCTGGATGTAACTGCCCTGGTTGGGCACTGCGTGAACCAGGGAGGTCTCTGGTATTGCCCGTGATGTTCCCAGGAGGCCTGACAGGCTTTTCTGGAGAACCCGGTTTCTTTCAATAGAACAAACTGACTGCTGGTCTGAGCTGGTTGCTTGTGCACTAAGTAAAAGGGAGTGAAAGAAAATGCCAGCTCTTCCTCAGTTGAAATCATTATCTCACTCACTTTGAAATATATAAGCCTCAGAAGCTTTGAGACAAGGGCTTTTCTTCCCCCTCACCTGCTCAGAGCCCACAGTCTCTCCTACAAAGATAGCCTTACTTGTTTCAGGACAGAGTTGCCAGGTTGGAGGCAAGGCTTGGCATTTCTCATGTCACATTGGACTGTATTCCTCCTAAGTAAAGCAATGAGCTGGGCCCACTGAGGAACCTCTTCTTCAACACAACTCATCTATGAATAACTCTGAAAAAATAGTGCCAAACCTCCCCCACGAGTATCAAGCCAGATAGCCGAAGTCTGCCACCTAAATGTACTTACTTTACCTACATTCAGATGACCATAACTGGAAACCTCAACATTCCCCTCTGCAAAGTGGTCATCATAATTCCAGTTTTACAGGGTTGTCTTGAATGCTAATGTATCTGGAATATACTAGCTCTTCAGAGCTATTGTAATTATTAAAAAACAAAGTAGAGTATACTGAGGGTTTACAATAAACTGACCTTCAGAAAAGAAGGGCACATTATAAAAAGTCATTTAAATGTTTTGCTAACTAGATACCTGTGAGCATAAGCCTTCATATTTGCCTTATATACATTATTTATTACTTCATAGCCAACAGTGCCAACCCAGAATTTATGTCATTAAATTTTTTCTCTTTCTGAGTCTGCCTTGAAGCTCTGAATTTACAGGATTCAAGCAATTAGCAGAATATCATTATGATCATTTTTCAAGTGGGCAGGGAGTGGCTTTAAGTGGCCAATGATACGGAAAGCTTTATTCACCCCCTCTTTTTAAGCCTGCATATCTAAACTGAGATCATTTGAAATGAGTCCTGCCACACTGGGCATTTAGCCTAAAAAGAAACACCCCAGGGAATTTGTAGCCTAGCTGGATTCACATGATGCATAAGGCAGTAGATTCTCCTTGCTCAAACTGGCACGGCTGTTTGCATAAATGCATATGTTTTATCCCATAAAATTCTGCCTGAGTTGGGAGAGATTGAAGCCCAGGACTATGGTCAGAAAGTAGAAGGACTGTTGCTTTTGGACTTGAGAGCTTCAAGCTCGGGGTCTGCTCCGGATGAGATGAGATAATGAGTTTGAAAGGGCTTTGTAAACTGTGTGAAGTGCTGTGCAAGCTCTGTAAGGTATGATTAGTTAGCATTCTATTGTCAATCCTGGCTGAGCATTGCCATCTGCAAATAGCAATGCCAATCACAACTCCATTCTGAGCACAGCTCACAGGATCCCTTTATTTAGTAACCAAAATACCCTGTCTCCTACTTCCATAGTAATGATAATGCCTTATTTTTTACATGATGCTCCACTTTCAAAACTGTTGCTGGAGATATCTTTTGTTTAATGAATAGTAGAGTGGTTAAGAACAGGACCTGTGGAACCAAACTGCCTGGGTTTGAATTGTAACTTAAGCAATGGCGCTTTGACCCTGGGCAAATTTCTTCTCGTAATCTCAGTTTCCCCTCTATAATATGGGGGTGCTAATCCCACTACCATTACAAGGCTAGTATTAGAGTTAAACGAATTAACACTATAAAGAATTCTAGCGCATGGTGGGTGCTCCATAAGAATGAACCACCCTCTTTATCATCATCACTGTGCTTTTTAAATAATGAGTTTTTGAAGAGATTGATTCAGTGGCCTCTCATTTCCCACTGACCATTCTTTATGGCCACAGTCAGCCAATGCCAGTTGGTTCTTGCCAGACTTGTTGGCTAGGGAGGCAGGGAAGAGAGTCAACACAGTCCAAGAGGGGCCAGGCAGGAGATGAAGAGCAGGGATGCTTAAAGGGCAGTATTGCATATATTAAGAAATAAATTTAATTTGCAGCAACATGGATGGACCTAGAGATTATCATACTAAGTGAAGCAAGTCATACCGAGAAAAAGAAATATGTGATATCATATGATATCATGTATATGTGGAATCAAAAAAATGATAAAATGAACTCATTTACAAAACAGAAACTCACGGACATAGAAAACAAACTTATAGTTATCAAATAAAAAAGAGAGGGAAGGATAGATTAGGAGTTTGGGATTAATAGATACACATCACTATGTATAAACTAGACAACAAGGACCTACTGTATAGCACAGGGAATGATACTCAGTATAGTAATTTTAATGGAAAGGAAGCTTAAAAAGTATATATATTAATATATAAAACATGTATATATATGTATATATATATACAATATGTATATATAACTATCTCTTTGCTATACACCTGAAGCTAACACAACATTGTAAATCAACTATATTTCAATTAAAAATTTTTTTAAAGAAATAAATTTATTCAAGGAGCATCACCCATTAACCTCTAAATTCCATGATTTAAAATTCTATTGAGAACAGTGGTCAGCAGGGAGAAAGAGTTTTCTGGGCATGATTTTGATTTTGATTTTCCAGAAGTCAGGGCCTGCTGCCCCCTTAAGCTGACGGCCTCCTCTGCAGCAGACAGTGGGCCACCTGGTCACCCAGTGGAGACAGTATTTCCTTGCTCTTAGCCAACCTAATTCCTCCTGTGTTCATTTTTGAGCTGACCTGTCCCATGAGCATGAAAAATTTACTGTTAATCCTCTCTCAGAAATTGGATACAAAGTAGGTGAACTTCCTTTAGAAACCAAGATATTGTATTTACTTATCATCTCTATGAACTGAAAAGATAATAAATCATTTTTTAAGTTTTAATATTTTATTATGATTTAGAAGCAAGGCTGAAAAGGCACCATCAACTGTATTCTCACCCTGCCTGCCCCCGACAAAAGCAAAAAGCATAAAAAAGTCCTAATAGTCCACCATTAAACTGCATTTCTCCAAGAATTTCACGTTTGGGGCTTTCAAGATTTCTTTGAAAATGAAAATAGTCCTAAGTAAACATTTTGAAAGAATGCCTTAACACAATTCACTTGACATCTAGCATATGACAAAGAAGAGCTGAAAGATGGAAAACAGTGGGGGTAAAAGCCTGAAGAAAGGATTGCTGGTGGGAGGGAGCAGGGCAAGATAAGCTTTTGTGCCTGAGTCCATTCTATGAATGGTCCTGGACTATCCCAGATGTTTCAGGCTAGCGCAGCTTTGTAGGAAGATCATCCTTACACGTTGCAACCCGGTACACATCCTAGGCGTGCCGCTGCATGGCTGCATTCATTGGCATTCCCCCAGATTAGTTCCTTGGTGGCTCAGATTTTTGCCCTGTCAGTCAAAATAAATTGAGTACCTATTGGGTGCATTACTAATGTGCTAAAGAAAAAACATAACAAAAAAATGCTTCTTGGGATTTCCCTAGTGGTCCAGTGGTTAAACTGGGTGCTTCCAATGCAGGGGGTGTGGATTTGACCCCTAGTCAGGGAACTAAGATCCCACATGCTGTGCAGTGCAGCCAAAAAAAAAAAAAAAAAAGAAAACCAACAACAGCAACCAAAAAAATAAAAAAAAAACCCACAAAGTCATAAAAATATTTTTTAAATGCTTCTTATTTTTCTCAATTTCATGAAAGAATTTGGATTGTCACTTTCAGAGCCATTTAGGATCCTGTCTTTCTCATGCTGATGGGGCGCTGCAAGTTAAATGAATGCTTAGTATTGCTAGTAGCTGGCTAAATTCCAGCTTTTGAAACCCACCCTAACTCTCTGCAACGCTGGATTAAAGTAGTAAACAGATGTCATCTGGACTAACGATATTGAGAAGACCTTTCACTAACAAGACAGTTGTCTGCCTGACAATGGGGATTTAAAAACTGTTTGGGTCTGATCACATGTGGAGTTCCATTTAATTTTGCTCTATCAGTCAAAAGCAATTAAATGATGAGAAAGAAGCTGTTCGAAATATTATCCTTCGTAAAGAAAACCCTTTCCTGGTCCACCAACACGGCAGAGATTCAGAATCAGAAGATGAAGTTGCATGTCGACTGCCTGATCTTGAGAAAGATGACTTTGCTGCCAGGAGAGTAAGGATGAACCAGACAAAGCCAATGGTGCCATTGAATCAACTCCTCTATGGGCCTTACCGAAAAAAAGAGGCAGAGAAATCAGATGGCAGCAAACAACACTCAAAGGGAATCTCGGAAAAGAAAACTCTAGAACATAAAAGGTGTGCACTCTGTGTGCGTGTGTGTGTGAAAGAGGGAGAGAATATAATTAGGTGAAGGTGATTTGAATTATAGCCCCTACTCTGGCCCCCATTCCTCTAATTCCTGCCTTGATTACATGTAATCAGTAATGGTGGTTTATTTTGAAGTGGAATTCCAGATAGCTGATGTCTTCTAAGTTCACATGGCAGGGAGCAGAATGACCATGTCCAAAACGGGGCTGAGTTCACCGAATAAACTTGGAGCCCAAGCATGCAGGTGTGCTATATCCATACCACACATGGGTGCTGGTTCACAGACTGGCATTCTGTGACATGGGGCGGGAACAGCCACCTCTCCAGGCTGCTTCATCCGTCAGCAGGCAGAAATCACAGTTATCCCTTAGCTATGAACCCTTCTATCTCATTAGTGCCTTTCAGATATTGGAAGGGGAAAAAAAGGAGGCTTGCTGTTTCTTCCCTCACAGCAACATGATCACCTAGACATCTGATGATGGAGACTTCTCATTAAAAAATAGTCCTCAGATATATAACACACTTCTATTCATTCTGTCATGGAAATTATTTTTAAGTGAGTTTCCTTGTCCCAGCTTTTCTTCCATCTTCATAATTAAGGAAAGGAAAATTTAATGAAATGGATTTGACCAGTGATTTTTATCCCAAGAGGGATACGAAATCAGTTCAGCCTGCTAAATTTCCATGGGCAGAGTTCATCATTCTTTTCCTTTATATCAAAATCAAAGTTCACATCTTAATTTAATTGCCATATTTCTGCCTATCACTTAAGAGGTTTATAATCTATTGAACGAAGAATATAAATACTTCAACTGTATTTTACACAATTAAAGTGGTTCTTTGGGCAGAGTATTGAGATCAGTGGAGTAGTTCATGATTTCCATTGTATTTTAGTATTTTATTTAGGAAGCACCAGATACAAAGATCTGGACATAAACAGGGATTAGAGCATAGAAGACCTGGCACAGTTTTTATAGGACGCATTCTAGCTTCAGGAGGCTCTTGGTCTCTGCAGTTCTTGTTGGCATGCCTTGTAACACACCATTCTCAGAGGGCCTTGTGGGAGGGATTTAGTTGCTGCTGGTGGAACAAAAACTTCTGGATAACTGAGTAGCATCAAGACATATTGATGGGGATCAGCAATTTGAGTTAGGAAAGGGAGTAGCTTTTGTACCTCCCTCTTTTCCTTTCTCCTGCATGCCATTTTAATTCCTGACATTTCCAGCCCCATTTGTCTGTTGTCACCTGCATCTGTTTATGGGGACACAGCCCATGAGCTCTCTAGACAGCTTCAAAGAACTGTTGAAAAAAAAAAAAAAAGAGAGAGCCCCCTGGTGACTTTTTGCTGTGCCCTTCCTTCCACTGAAAGCGAATAGAAAATTCTGTAGCCTTCCTATTTGCATAGACTCTGTAAATACACCAACTCATCCAGGTCATTTAGTTTGAAAAAAATGAATAGCCCTATTTATGTACATTTCTAAAAACTTCTATCTCAGGGAACATATTTAGTTAGAAACTGACTTTTAATGCAATGGAATGTTTATGCACGTAGATGCCACAGTTTTAGTTTAAATTATAATATTGTCAACATTAGCCATTTAATGTTCATTTCTTATGGGAACAATTGAAAATATCAGGCCACTTCCCTCACGGTCCAGTGGTTAAGAATCAATCTTCCAATGCAGGGGACACAGGTTCGATCCCTGATTGGGGAATTAAGATCCCACATACCTTGCCCTGAGGCCAAAAAAGTTAAAAAAATAAAACAAAATTTGCCAGAAAGCTTAAAGAAATAGCTAATTAAAATATCTCTGTATATAAAAAAGAGAAAGTATCAGATTTATCATTAATAAAGATGAACAGTTATTGACATAAGAAACAAATGGGTATTGCCCCTGTGGATACAAGTAGAGAGGATACCTCTCTGTTCATCAAGTGTACATTAACCAGACCTAATGAATGCTATCGGAGAAAGCAATGGCACCCCACTCCAGTACTCTTGCCTGGAAAATCCCATGGACGGAGGAGCCTGGTGGGCTGCAGTCCATGGGGTCTCTAAGAGTCAGATACGACTGAGCAACTTCACTTTCACTTTTCACTTTCATGAATTGGAGAAGGAAATGGCAACCCAGTCCAGAATTCTTGCCTGGAGAATCCCAGGGACGGGGGAGCCTGGTGGGCTGACGTCTATGGGGTTGCACAGAGTCGGACACAACTGAAGCAACTTAGCAGCAGCAGCAGCAGCAGTGAATGCTATTAGAAGTCAGAGACTGAATTTGAACATTGAACCTTTCTGTTAAGCATTGACCTAATCATACTTTCTGGCATACCTACGAAGGTTTATGGTTGAGATGTTTAATACGTGAGCAATGTTCCAGCTATCTCCACGCTAATCCTAGAATTTGGATCATGCAGAGTTTGTTACTAACATTTTACTGCTGCAATAAAAGACATTCCAAGAGGGCTCAGGGATTCAATCAGAAAACTTGAATTCATTATAGTAACTTGAATAATGTGGGAATTGGGCTTCATTACTGTCAAACTGAAATCTCATTCCCATCTCTAATATTCTTATGGCAAACCCTGGCTTCTCTTCTTAAACTAAGCTAGAGACTGTAATCTGGTGGAAAACTCTGTCTCATTACAGTGTCAAAAGGGTAGCATAGTAATCCAGGCTACAATTGATTCCATATTTTTGAGAGAGGAAAGGTGCTTGCATCATTCCATCATTCCGTTCTGTGCTCAGCCTCTGAATTTCTGTGCTTGACATTCTGTTTATCTGCTCCTCTTCCTGAAACCTGATTTTTCTGATGATGTGGGGGCCTGGACCAAATCAACAGAAACCAGGGCCAGACAGAAGAGGTGAAGTCAAGGGTGACCTGTATTGTGCGGGCCCAGGAAAGTGAACCTGCAGAAGCGGGACTCAGGAAGGTGCCGGATCTATACAAGGATGACCTGGCCCAGCGGAGAATTCAGGGCAGGCTCGGCCCTCACCGTGAGGCCCCAAGCTTTATCACGGTTGCCAGTATAACAGAAGCCGACCTGCAGACATGGGAGAGACTGAAAGTGTCAGAAAAGACGAGGTGTGTCGTGGTTCCCCCTAACAGTGGTATCATTTAACTTTGAGCAAATCAAACACTTATCATTCTATCACTCTTTATTTTCATGGCCAGAAAAAAAGAAATACCTCTCAAAACACAGAGCATATTTTGCATGGTTAAAACTTCTTAATACTAAAAATTACAAGGAAACATCCTTTTTAATTCAACCGACTTATTGTGAATGCATATTTCAATAGGCTTGTTTATTTGTAAGGAATTTAAACTTGACTTGTAAATCATTTTAATTATTTCATAGTACCTAAGATTTTCTTATGCTGTCATTTATGGCATTGGAAGTGATATTTTAAAAGCTGTAGAAAAGCACTCTTTACCCAGGCAAGGCAATGATCATTTCTTCATTTGATTGATTACTGCAAAAGCAATTCTGCTTTAGCCATCCAAGTATTTTTCATACATCCACTGTATTTTAAAAACTCTTCCATGATCTGTGCTCACCTTAGAAACCTTTGGAACTTATTTCCGGTTCTGACTAGGGATGGAGATGTAGAGCACACGTGTGCCCCTGAGCCTTCACCAGAAATTAAAGCGGAAACTGCCATCCGGGATGACTTTGCCAGCCGCAAGGCAAAGGCCTATAAGAAAGCTTCCAGCAGCCCTAGGCAAAAGTTCGTGCACTTTGGACCAGTGACAGAGATAGATCAGCAGACGTGGAAGCGGCTCAGCATTGGCAGGGCGGGGCCGAGGGAGGATGCAGAGGAAGGCATCAGTCCCGACAGCAAGACTCACACATGTTCTGTGTCTGCTGCCTCAGCGGCCATGTCCAACTTAAAGGAAGACCGCATGCTTAATCCACAGAATGACTGCAGGTATTTTCACCATTACATGTGCAAGGAGGTCTGCATGGGAATCACTGCTGCTTTTAAAGGGTTCGCTGACTCACGTTAAAGGAACCCCCAGAGATGACAAAGTTTTAACAGGCGCTTTTGCTGGTTGGCAGAGAAGGGAGGTCAGTACCCCAGGGGGCAAGTGTGTGTGAAGTTAAAAGACATCCATTTTGATGCTGTTATCACCAGAATCACTGCCTGGGAATGCCAATAATTTTGGCAAATGCCCCTTTTTCCCTCAGCCGCATTAAGCACTATTTTTTTCGTCAGCAACATTGAACAGACTAGATGGGATGTTTTAATGATACCCTTTGTGTTTTTCCTAAAAATATGTTGATAAAAATCTAGATTACCTATACACTCCCTCCTTCCTATCCCATAAAGGAGGAAAAAATAGTTATTAGTATCATAAGTTCAGATTTCAGATATCTAAGCAGACACACAATAAAGTAAACCTCCTCCCCCTCTACTTTTTAAAAACATACAACAGAACTCGAGTGGAAAGACTCCTTTGAGGGTTCCTATGAGTCAGGATTCCTTGGATGAGTAACCAAATTTGTGAGGGATCAACTGGGAAAAGACCTTGTAGACCTGTCACCAGTCCTCATTCTTACCGGAGGGCTTCCAGATGTGAATTCCCAAGCCCTCTGTGGGGGATTCGGTTCTATCTATGGACCGGTCTTTCTTCCATTAAGCAGGTATAGCCTTAGATGGTAAAGAATCTGCCCTCAATGCGGGAGACCTGGGTTCGATCCCTGGGTTGGGAAGATCCCCTGGAGGAGGGCATGGCAACCCACTCCAGTATTCTTGCCTGGAGAATCCCCATGGACAGAGGAGCCTGACGGGCTACAGTCCATGAGGTCACAAAGAGTCAGACACAACTGAGTGACTAAGCACAGCACAAGGCATTTATAAGATTCTAGATTCTCTGTATGCTAGGTGAGGAAGGGGTAACTTAGAGATCAGAGTCCAGTCTGCACCCCGCTGTCTCTGCATGGTCCAGCAAACGTTTATTTAATAAACATTTGCTCTGCCATCTCCAAGTGAATTGCCTTCCTCCCGTTTGAAGTCCCAAACCCCTGTCCCCACATCCTCTTTTGTCTTTGGCTGAAGATGGTATTGAAGGTGAGGGTTTCACCAATTTTAGTAAGCCACTCAGTTTTCCTGGGTCTCTTCCATTTAGACATGTTATTAAAATTTGAGTTTCTGTTAGGAAAAAAAAAAGATTCTGGATTCTCCCAGGAACTTCCACTCCACCTGTGTGGCGGGAGCAAAGCAAAGCTCTTCATGGCAGGAGGAAATGCTCAGGACAGTCTCCTCCATGCTTTGTCCTTGAGCACATGGTGGATCATCTGTGACATACAGAGGAGTTTCTTTGGTTTGATTTCTTTGTAGATGATACCATAGAGGAGGCTATAAATATAAATAACCTGGGTACACCAGAAGTCACTGCTGGAGATTCAGAGGCTAGTGGGGACCAGGCATGGAGGGGGTGGAAGTAAGAAATTAGTAAGAAATGCACCCTTGAGTCCTTGAGTACTAAGGGATTGTCACTGAGCTCCATGGTGAGTCAGGCCAGCCTTCTTTGACTTTCTCAGGGCCTTGCTTGGGTTCATATTCTATTATCCTGTTCTGAGGATGTCACCCTAACTAACCCAGCTTCTGGAACAGCAACCAAACTTTCTCTCTTAACCTTTCCATCTCAAAGACTTTCACTGTCTCCTTTCCTAACTCTTTTTCCTCTTCTCTCTTGCCACCAATGCTACTTGTCACCAACAGAACAGTGACTTCTGATGTAGATGACTGTTGTAAAAGGGTGTCTCAGCTGGCTCCCGTGCCGGAGTCCCAGGAGGAGCGTAGCTTCAGTGTGGGCGAGGGCCCCAGGAGGACAGAGGAAGGTGAGGAGGTGGAAGATGACAGGCGGGGCCACGGCCTCTGGTGTGAATTCCTTCCCAGTGGTAAAGCTGTCCTGTCTGGCTTTAGTTACACACAAACAGCAGCCACAGGATGGCAAAGAAGAGCCTGAAGGAGTTGCTCAAAGAGATTCTGAGATGGCGCCAAAGGCCGAAAGATCCGAGGAGGGCGGCCAGCCACTGTGAGCATTGCCTGCGTTCCAGGGTGTGCTGCGTCTGCTGTGTGCGGCTGCCGGCTTCCCCGAAACGGCTCCCCCCAAATAGCTTAAGCCACAGCGTGCGCTTGATGAGTGGTGTGGCATGGAGCAGAGTCCCTTAAAGAAATGCACCCGCCCCAGGGTCAGAGTTCTGCTTTCAGCGCCCCCGGCTGGGTAGAGATTTTAGCCTTTGCACGCGGTTGGGTGCTGGCCAGATTTCATTCTCAGGACTCATGAAAACCAAAAAGGGAAGCCCATTCCCGTGTAAGTATCAGTTGCATGAAGAAAGTCCCTGGTATTAATACTCAGTTGCTATGTGAGCTGCTGCCTCCATGAACATTAGCTTCTTCCGTCTTGAGTTAATGCCGAGCGAGTGATGCTACTGAAAATATCTTGAGCAGTAAGTGCCATTTGACTGGCTGGACTGACGTGCCCTAGTTGACATCCTGTGACCTCTGAATGGGAGGCTTCGGAGAGAGAAGAGAAATTAGAGAAGATGACGGCTCCTGTCTGGAGCCGCAGTGGACCGAAAGGCCAAAGAAAATTGTACAATTCACAAAAAGATGACATGATGACCTGGAGAACTGGGGTGTCTCTTAGTCACATTGGATCCAACAAACCAGTTCCTTCCAGTTCCATTTGCAAAGCAACATATTTGGGAGGAATCTGCCAAGGGTCCAGCAATAAAAGATAAGAGGTCAAAAGATTATCCCAAGCTGTTTTGACTTTGTTTCTCCAGTCTGAGCCTTGATACATGCTTTGAATATGTTATTAATGCTTTATGGTTTATCAGTGCCACTTACCTGCTATTGCTAGCAGAAACGAAATGATTAAATGATTGGCCCAGTTTACCAAGGTTTTTTTTTTCCCTCTCTTGCATGTAAGTAGGTATGGAAAGAATAGTTCAGTTGTGCATTGTCCTATAAACATTCTTTCTGACTACCATCTTGTGGGCAGCCTAAATTGGAAACTCTTATTTCTTCCTAGCTCACATGGAAGTCATCGGGTAGAGGAGTTGAACTTCTTTCTGACCTACTTGATTTCATTCTGATTCCAGGAGGGTCTTCCAGTCCTAAGAAGATATACATTACTTACAAAATTTATTTAATTTAATTTTAACATTATCAAATAGTGATTTCTAGAGGTAGAATTTTCATTCCATTCTATTGATTTAAAATGAAGGTAGGGAATATATATGGAGTCGGGCATGGCAGCCTACTCCAGGATTCTTGCCTGGAGAATCCCATGGACAGAGGAGCCTGGTGGGCTACAGTCTATAGGGTCACAAAAGTTGGACATGACTAAAGTGACTTAGCATGCACCCTGGGAATATATAAAAAAGATAATCAACAAGAACCTACAGTATAGTACAGGGAACTCTACTCAATATTCTGTAATAATATGGGAAAAGAGTAAAAAATATGGATCATATGTATGTGCATAACTGAATCACTGCAGTACACCTGAAACTAACACTATATTATAAATCAACTATACTCTTAATATAAAATACAAATAAAAAAATAAAACGAAAATAGGTAAAGAGTAATCCTGAGATGCATGGTCTACTTTAAAATCCTATATGTTGAAGCTTCTGCTGTTATTTCAAGAGTAATAGACTTGTGAAAAGTGTGGTCTGCCAGATCCATGTAGAGCAGAGGAGCAAGAAGCGTTTAGCATAATTAAAGCTCTCCTATAAGACAGGAAGTGATAGAATTCTGCTTCCCTTTGGTGGTAGTGAGACAGAAGGTAGGGTGGGGAGCAGAGAGAGTCTTAATCTCCCAATTTCAAGTTAATAGCCAAACTGTCATTACCACCTGGATTTAACATGCATTCTGCAGTCTTGTGAATCGTAAGGCTTCTAGTAGGGCCTTCTTGTAGCACTGGTTTCAGGGAGCAGGGGTGGCAGCTGTGCTCGCCTTTCTAGGCGCTTCTGCTCTCTCCAGCTCACCTTCTCCTGGGAATTCACAGGTGAATGCCTGTTGGCTCTCCAGTTCACAACTGGGAAGCCTGCAGCAGAGAGGTTACACCTGGGTCCCAGCTGGGGAGGGCAGGCTGGTGACGAGGCACTGCCTGGCCCAGCACACTCACTCGGTCCCCAGATGCCCTGATGTGGTGATGGGCGCTGCATCAGCAGGCTGGTGGGAAGCAGTTAGCAAGAGACCAGAGGAGGAAATGAGGCCTGTAGGCTGCCTGCTGGATACATTCTAGGCAGCCCATTTACTCCCACACAACCTTGGAGAGTGAGAAGTTTCATCTGTTTTCTCCAGGAAGAAACCAAGTTGTATGGCAGAAACCAACACAACATCGTAAAGCAGTTATCCTCCAATTAAAAAAAAAAGAAAGAAACCAAAGCCCAGGTCCACACAGCTGGCAATCACAGATCCAAGGTCCAAACCCAGCGCTGTCTGAAGAGGGAGCTGCCATCCCATGCCAGTGCATTACCTACCAAGTTACCAGAGGGAGGTCTGACGACTTCCCTTTCACTTGTATTCTGTCCCTCTGGACGGAATGGCTGGTTTGAGCATAAGGAGATATGGTCAGAGTAACTGCATGACAAAATCGTGTGAGGGAGCAGGCACACACGTTGGGAATTCGTCTTTCCTCTCAACAAGTGTTTATTGAGTAATTGCTATGTGTGAAATACTGTGCTGGGTGCTGCTGGAGGATAGTCTTAAATGACAGGTAAACTCATTTCTCCTCCTCACTTAAAATGGCGTTCACGCTAGTTCATAACGTTGCTGAGCATTGATCCTGAAGTGCTTTATTTGTGCTGAAAACTACACAGATGCAATCAACAGGTGAAGAAAGTACTCTCTTTACCTTCTAAATACCCCTGCCCTCACAATTGAACTTTATTAATTGCTGGGTTTTGGTAGGATGCTTATACCAACTGTGATTTGTCTGGCCAGTGTTGTAGCTGATAGTCTGTTGACTTACCTACTTTGCATTTTTTTTTAAATCTCTTTATTAGTGATTTTTTAAAACTCATCTTTTCTTTTCTATATTTCACAGAACCACTGAGAAAATCGTTTGAAGCCCAAACTCTAATTATCTTCTCCATAACAGCAAAGGCAATTCTGATTAAATTGGTTCCTTCTTAAAGCTAATAAATTTGTCTGAGAGGAAATGTCTTAAAGCCACAAGTATATAGTAAACAGATAAATGAAGGGTATCTTCAGAGACTGCACTATTCTTTTCAGTTTCCTGAGTATCCAATAAGGATTTAGTAAATACTTATGGAGGGCCTGGTCTGGTCACTATTCAGGGAACCCCCAAAGGAAAAATCCCGACTCTCATGGACCTTGCATTGTAGGGTTAATCAACATTTGTCAGCAGAGGTCTCCATGAAATGCTGCTGAGTATTTTGTGTAGAAGCAATTTAAATTCTAATATATCGTGCATGCAACAACACAGGTGAACCTCGTAAATGAAATGTGCTAATAAGGAAGCCAGACTCAGAAGAGTACATTCTATATGATTCTGTTTACACAGCACAAGGCTCAGTGCTGATTTGTGGTTTGTGAAGACTCATCAAGGTGTGTGTGTGTATGGTCTGTGCACTTTCTGTATGTATAGTTTACTTCAGTAAAACGTTCATTAAAATATTCAAATCAACACAAAAACACCAACTATCGATTGAACATTTCTAGATTAAGCATCCATTAGGAATAACTTCTCTGCTTATTTCCATAGATAATTTAGAAAACACTATATTCAAATGGTTATTCCAGTAGGCCTACTAGTGAACTGGGAAACATCTATCCAGGCTTCAGAATTAACACTGTTAATTCTGGGTGGAATTTACACTGTTCTGTCCTCTTTCTTGATGTGAAGGAATTCATCTGCCTCCATGTGGAGGTGGTTTTGGAAAACTGAATGTATTAAGTCAAACCTTAGCACCTTCTAAAACTGTCCCCCAGAGAAGCAGAAAATGGGTCTTACTTCCAGAAGAAAAACATCCACAAACGCTTTCCTTTTCTTGCTTTTGGCCATTTCAACTGAAACTCTTATTAGTCTTTCACTGGTATGGTTGCCCTCACTGTGCATGAAAATAGTTATTAATGAATTCATACTGTTACAGGGTAATGAAGGCATCAGAGAGAAAAGTGTCTGCGTGTGTACACCAATGTGTTTGGGGTTTTTTCTCTAAGATCATAGGAAGAGACCTTTAGAAATTACTCCCTTCCCCCTATATTGTTATGAAACTGAACATAGGATCAGGTAGTTTTTGCTGAAAACCCCCAAATTTAATTTTTTGGTCTGAAAGCCTGGCATTTTTTTTTCTTTGCTCAAATAAGTCTTTGTCCACCATCAGAATGCATGAATAAATTGCCTTTCAGGGCATAGGTAAGAACCTTCTCTTAAAATTCCCCTTTCCAGAAATAGTCACTTGTGGGAGGTACTTTTTTCAAATGTGCTTAAATATGCCCTTGTAATAGTCTAGTTTTTTTTTTCTAATTTGACCTTTTTCTTTGTTTTATCAGATACATTAAAACTTAAAATGCCCATATTAAAGAAGGTGCAACTTTGTAGCTCTAAATAATCAGAAGAATATAAAAAATTGTTAAAAAAAAAAAACCAACTTTGCTTTTTCAAGTTATGGAATATCATCCACGTCTGGTTTTGATTAAGGTTGCCAGTTTTCTAGGAATTGTGGTTTTTGTCAAATGCATGCGGAAGGCACTGATTGGGGTTCTGGTTGGAGTTCTGGTTTGCTTTCAGAAACCTTCAGAAACACTCTTTGATGTTATTTGTGCAAATGCATTAACACATCAGGGAAAGGGTCAGTAAGCGTGTGCTTCTATGCTGGGTGTCCATTACAGCCCATTACTCTACACAGAAAGGCAAAAACCAGTTCAACCGTTTGTGAATGACCATAATACACATTTGGTTTTTTCAAAGCTGTCTTCTCTAAACATTGTGGGTTGCACCTAAGCCTTTTTGTGTTTATATTGAAATGATGTCTTTCTTTGTGGGTAACATGGAGAGGTATTTTTTATTTCCCCTTTGGGTTTTCCTACAAATTTCACATTCTTCAGAAATGTCAAGACTTTGCTTTCATTTTTAGCCATTGGTGAATATTGTTAATTGTATAATGACACTTCTCTTCCAGTATGATCAGCAAAAAAGGTTTGGCATGTATACATTTCACTTGCAGTTTTTATTTCCAGCTTGGTTACAGTGTTAACCTTCTGTCTTGCCAATCCTCTAATTTTGGATTTGGTCTTATAGATACGGACCGAGAACTCCTGTGTCTGACGACGCAGAGTAAGTTGTTTTGTATTCATAGGAATACATTAATTATAGCCTAAACTGCATGCTTCCAGTACTCACCACTAATTGAAACGCAGTTAATGTAACAGTGGACTGAAGAGCTAACTGACTCTTCTCTGCAGCCTCAGAGAAGCCCTTGAAATTGGAATGCAAAACATATGTTCTGTGCAGGAGAGATGAATGAAAAAGCCACTTAAGCATGATTCTAATACGCAGCTGCTGCTTAAAACTTAACATTTGCTTTTCATAGATGGGGCATGTGAAAGTTGTTCTTGTTAGGGTTTGGAAGTTGGAACCTCTTCTGAACCATGGAATTGTTAAAAGGCTCTTCTGCGCTTTGCATTGAATCCTTGATATATGAAGGCTTAGCCGTGCAGCAGTCATTCTCAAAGACACATTTTTTTTTAAGCTAAGAAAATAAATTCTAAACCACTAATGATAGATTCAGAAGCCCAAGTTCCTCCCAGGTTGCAGTAATATAAACTGTGGGATGCCTGAGCCCAGAATGCTGGAGTTTCGTTCATGTTCCGTGGCACAGCCAGGGGTCAGGATGTGCAACATGACTTGGGTTGCCTCTCCTTGGTCTCCGCTCCTCCCAGAGATGCGTTGCCCATCCGCAGCCTCACATCTGAATTTGAGATGAATCTACTTTCTCCCATCTGTGACCACATTGACTCCATTTCAAAAACAGATTCCCCATAGGCAGAGCATTCTGAAACTGATAGCCAAATCAGAAGTTTTCTTTGCAGAAGGCTGGCTTGCTCAGGTTTAAGAAACATGATCAATATCTCACTGCAACACCAGTGGCCCGCTAAGCCTGATGTCTGTCCTCTGGAAGAGGTGTTTTGTGGCCTTGTGGGAGTCTAGGCCATTCTAAGAGTGAACCCCAACATTCTCCCTGCCTGTCTTCCTGGCCTGAGCCATAGTTTCGAGTCACTGAGTGAGGAATCCAAGTAACAGTGTAGAACAAATATCATTTCCACCAGTAACTGCAATCGGGACACACATCTACTGTATTTGAACTGTGCTTTTTTTCCATGTTTGTGTTCAAGATGTCAGCTTAGTCTGACTTTTAGCTCTAAGCAGTCTGACTCGAGTGCCAAGGAGATCAGTTTCCGATGTGTGATGTATGATTGCTTTGTGGCCTGACACACGGAACATTCATGTCTCAGAACTAAATTCAGCCGGAGCTTGACTGACTGCATGGAGTTAAGTAGTCTATAAAACTGAGCCCTGGTTATTGCTTTTAAAATCTACAGTGGCAGTATTTAACATTCACTGAAAGGAGGATTATATAAGATTGATAGGCAAAACACTACTTTGATTTGGTTAGCAAAAACATTTTGATAGAATGGATTTACTCTTCATCATTGCCAAGCTGCTGTGCAATTTGCCTAATACAGATCTCTCAAAAACCCTGAAAGCTGAAAGAAAAGGAGCTATATTAAAGAGCTTTTGAATGCTGCCTGTACCTAAATATGAAACCTCACCCACAGGAAAGGTAAATGATTTTTTAAATCAAGTGGGGGTGCAGACTCCTCTAAATTTACCAAAAAAAAAAAAAAAAAAAAAAAGCAGCTTGTGATCTAGGAAGAGTATAAGGAGCTTCTTGTCCAGGGGTCTTATCTGGGAACATCTAAAGGGCTGAATTTCCCTCTTGGAATAGGCATAATTTATATGAAATCAAGTGATCAAGTGGGTAAGGAAAAAAAATTATGTCAGGAGTTTTTTTTTAAATAGAAATTTATAATATGTTTCATTTTTTTCCTCACTATCTCCCTTTTTCAGAAACTTTACAGACCACTATTGGCACAGGCTCTATTTATTCATAATTGACACATTCTTAAAATGCAGCCCAATCAAAAAAAGATGTGCCCTTTAAGGAGAATGCGGGTCAGGGGCAGACCTACCACACAGGCAAACAGAAATTTCCGCCTCCTGGCAAGCCAAGAATGTTTCCATGGATTTAGTTTCACCTTCTTGCCCTTCTCTTCACTTCCACATACCTCCTCTCCCAATGGTCCCCACCATGGAGCCTGGAAACTGTGAGAGCCAGAGGCCATTTTGCTCTTAATTCCCTTACCCTAGACTTGGTCCAGAAACAATTTCCAGGCTCCCCTGGAGGTACTTTAATCCTGGCCCTAAGAACTGCCAACCCACTGCAGGGAGAGGCTCCTGGGCTCTACAGCCAGGGGCCCTATTCTCAACAGCCCAGGAGCATGGCCTGTTGTGCTGAGAAGCATAGGTTTGGTGTAAGTCCTGTTAACATTGTGGAACCTAGACTTCTCCAGGGTCCCCTGATGTGCTGTGCTCTACTAAATCGCTTCAGTCATGTCTGACTCTTTGTGACTCTATGGACTATAGCCTGCCAGGCTCTTCTGTCCATGGGATTTTCTAGGCAAGAATACTGGAGTGGGTTGCCATGCCCTCCTCCAGGGAATCTTCCCGACCTAGGGATCGAACCCACATCTCTTATGTCTCCTGCATTAGCAGGCAGGTTCTTTACCACTAGCACCACCAGGGCCTCCCACCTCATCCCTCGACATGCACTTCTTCATTTTGGAGGCTGAGTCCAATCTCTGAATGAGGGAACATTTTCTGAATGGTGACTCAGCTCATTTTCTGTCTACTGTTATCAGTCCTCAGCTTGCTTCCTTTTTTGAAATGGCTTAAAGGTATTGCTCATAGTTTTATTATTTCTCTTTTGCTGGTGTTGCTTTTTAAAGAAAAAAAAAATCTCTAACCAGAAAAAAAAAAAAAGTACTTCCTGGTATAGGAGAAGGCAGACAAGAGTTTCTCTTTTTATTTCACTAACCAGCTTTTGGTCACATTTGGGCTGTGGTAGTTAGAACTTCATGGTAGAAACAGAAATAGGAACCTGGGACAGAAGAAGGCAGTTCTGAAGGCCTTGTTCCCACCCTCTCCATGCCAATCAAGTGAGATAAGCAGTCTCAAATCCTGGAAAAGCCTGCCATTTTCTTACTGCGGTCCCAGAAGACTTTGCCCTATGGCCATCAGTGTGACCTAAACCAAAATTCTGCCCTTTAAAAATTACAGATGGCAAAGTTGAAGGAAAGGACCTCCTTTCTCTCCCATAATCTGCCAGCCATTAGTAGATTACAATTGAGTCCCAGCTGAGAGGGGTTTATGTCTTCTAAGACCTTCACAAAGCCTATAAATTGCCTTGAAAGAGAAACAGGCTGAATTTGATACATTTAGAGTTAAGTTGTTTTTTGTTTTTTGTTTTTTTTAACTCTGAAAGGAAGATGGGATGAGTTCGGGTCCCCTTCTGGAAGGGTTGTTTGAGGGCATTATGATCCATGAAGTTTAAAAACCATGAATTAGACTTTTCTACCTAACTCTGCAAATTCCTAAATTTTCCTTAAACCACATTAATCAGCAGCATCAAATAGGTGACACATTGCAGTCCCTCCTCTCTTTAGAGGACTACAGTTTATCTTCCAGGAAGACACAGTTACCACAAGCAACACTGTGCCCTGAATCTGTGGACAGCTCCACACAGTAGCGTGTCATATCCATGCAAATAGAAGCCTTGGATCAAAGAAAGTCCTATGCAGCCGGATTATTAGAAACAGGTTAAAGTACAGTCTTCAGTTTTCACTCTCTTTTCACACAGTTTTCACAGACTCAAATTGTCCAACATCTAAAGAGAGGGGAGAGGCACTCATACATTCATATTTGAGTAGACTGAAATGAACGTGGGTAGCCATTGCTTTGGGATTGTCTTCTCCTTCCAGAGAGCCGCCTGCTAAGGAACCCCTGGCATCCAGCGATGCTGCTGCTGTGCTTTGTCTGGCCATGGGGATAACTATTTTGGACATCACTGATGATGTCTGGAATTAGTCAGTGTCTTGGTGCATGGCTCTTCTTTTTCTTTGTGTTAAGCTGGCTTCAAAAATGGACCGTCACAGTCTTCTGTTCTTAAAGGGCCCTCCACTTGTTGGGCGCTTTATAACCCACGTGGTCCCAGAGCTAGTCATTTCTTTGAGAGGAAAAAAAAAAAAAAAGAAGATTTTGCTTTGGTTTTTATTTCTATTTTCATCTTTCTGCTTCAGCTTTCGCTGTAACAGAGGTCTATAATAAGCATTGCAGAAAAGGCCCTGTGGTCTTACCCAACATTTAATAAGCTCCTGCAGAATATATCAATTATATGAACAGCCTAAAGGTTCTTAAAATTTGATTTCCAAATCCTTTTGCTTTTAAAGAGTATATGCAGAGGTATCCTGTCAGAAATAAAGTGAAACCCTTGTGAGAATTTTAGGATATAAAGTATATGCTGATTTTTATATTTTGCCCTTAACCTTACCATAAAATACCTTATTTTCTTGATTTCAAGATGCCATCAACATACTACAGATTTACAGTTTTACAGGACATAAAAATAAACCACAACAAATATATGTATCATTTGTGCATAGTTCTTGGATGCATTCAAAATTCAGAAAATACGACATGAAAAAGTGGTGCCTTAGATTGAGGCTGTGTGATCACTTTTTTAATGGAGAAATTGCCTGTTAATGAAGAAAGCATTTAAGCCAGCCCTACACAAAGAAGCATTTACTGCAATTAAATTTTCACTTCAGGGGACGCCATCCTCCTTCCCCACAAATTCTCTCCAAGTTATACATGTTAATGCTTTTAATTTTATTTTCTAATACATTTATAAGTGAGACCAGCTCAGAGTTTCAAAAACCTTTTCAAGCCTCTTAGTTTAAACATATCTAGGCCCCAACATGTAAAATTAATTGACCAATTCAGCCATCACTGAAGACAAAGATGGTCACATTTTGGCTTCTGCTTCAAAAGAAGAGCTGAGGCTCCTAGCATGCCCGCTGCTGCCGGCTGAGGGAGGAACAGATTGCAGACCCCGTGGCTGCCTTAGGCTGCGGAGGGAAAGGGACTGTTTTCCATACTCGGTAGCGCCCCCACACGGCGGGACGCCCCAAGTGCGCAGAGGTAGGAGGGGTGCTCATCTCTGTCCGCTCGTTGTCTGCTCTCTCCACGCGCAGGAGCACGAGTATGTTTGACATGCGGTGTGAGGAAGAGGCCGCGGTGCAGCCGCACAGCAGGGCCCGCCAGGAGCAGCTGCAACTGATAAACAGCCAGCTGCGGGAAGAGGATGACAAATGGCAGGATGTGAGTGCTGGGGCCACGGCCGTGGGCAGTGGGGAGACTGCGCTGCCCGCTGGGCAAGAGGCCCTTTGGAACAGAGAATCAGATTGGGTGGGAGCCTCGGGCTGGAAAGCCATGCAGAAGAAAGGGGGGCCCGGAGAAGACTTCAAACAGTGAACACCGCCCATGTGGGAATTAAGGAAGGTACCCTTGCTGAAGTTTGGCCAGAAAGCAGAGGGGAGCGGGTGGGAGGCAACCAGCATGGGATGCCATATCAAGGATGCACTGGCTTCTGAGTTTGTGTATTTGGAATTGATAATAATGATGATGGTGACCACAATGATAACTGCCAACACTGAAAGCATGCCAGTAACAGGTACTGTTCTGAGTGCCTTGCAGTTAATCGTTCTTGAATCCTCTCAGTAACTCAGTATGCTAGCAACTGTAGATATTACTGTCCTCAGCGCAACAGAGGAGTCCCAGAGCAGTGAAGTAACTTGTCCAGAGTCACACAGCTAGTGAATAAGAGATCGAGAATGGCTCCAGGGCCTAATGGGGGCCTTGGGATTGTCTGTGAGCTGAGACCAGAGAGCTAGGGCAGGAGAGGAACTTGAAGATCGGTATGAAACGAAGAGAGTGGACTATTTCATCTCATCCTCACAGAGCGCTCTGAGGTAGTCACTGCAGATTTGACTCTACCTTTAGTCAATTGGTGAACTTTTCCAAAGTCGATAAATTGTGGTCACAATTATGTCTACGAGATATCAAGCACTTACTATGTGCCTGGTACCTGACGTGCAACACCCCATTTCACCCTCACAACAAGCTTGCAAGAGTAGGTATCATTATCATTTCTGTTTTGGAGATGAGGAAACTGAGGTACAGAGAGGCTAAGAAGCATGCTTGAGATTCCAAAGCATGGAACAGATGGAGCTGGGATTCTTTCCCACAGCCACATGCCTACCTGTCTAACTCCAGACTCCTAACTCTTTCTCATTAGGCTCTAATTGCCCATAGGATTTGTGGTGAGGTTGTCATAAGGATCAGATGACTTAGGGCATACAGAACTATTGGTTCTACAAGACCCCAAAACCAATTGTTTTTCTGCTTTTTCTTCCTTCCCTGAGGGAATTTGTGTAGGTCTGTGGTTAATTCCTAGCATTCTATTGTCAGCGAGTCCATTCACAATGCAGAGGTCATAAATAGCAAGAAATGAAGTTTCTTACAATATCCTGTGAGACAATACTTTAACATTTGGCAACTGACACGGGATACAAGAGCAAATTTTACGTTACCATGTTTTACAAAATGTGCTGCCCTGCTCTGGATAATGTAGAATATCTGAAGGTTTCCTGCCTTCAAGATACTCCTGTTCCAACCAAACTTAAACTGGATTGTAGAGGAATGTCTTAGCCTGGCCCACAGCCAGCACTCACTAAACCCTTAAGTGTAGAAATGGAATTACATGCAAGTCTGAAGAAGAGTGTTCTGTCTCCCTCCCCCTCCCCCGTAGGACCTGGCTCGTTGGAAGAGCCGTAGAAGAAGTGCTTCTCAGGACTTAATCAGAAAAGAGGAAGAAAGGAAAAAGATGGAGAAGCTGCTGGCTGGAGAGGATGGGACAAGGGAACGAAGGAAAAGCATAAAAACCTACAGAGAAATCGTCCAAGAAAAGTGGGTTCTTTCTGTTGTTGTTTAATGTACAGTTAGTTAGATTGCTTTTTCTAAAAATTGTCAGTCATCACAAAGGCTCTGACACTAATATTACACACCCTGTTTGGTCTCTTCAGCTCTACTTTGGGTCCTACTAAGGTCCTCGTTGCAATTCCTATGACTGTTGACTTTGTTCTTGCTTCCCCTCCCATGTCTACCCTTTAGAGAGCGGAGAGAAAGGGAGTTGCATGAAGCATACAAGAATGCACGGACCCAGGAGGAGGCAGAGGGTATCCTTCAGCAGTACATCGAGAGATTCACCATCAGTGAAGCTGTTCTTGAACGTTTGGAGATGCCAAAAATCCTGGAAAGAAGCCATTCAACAGAGCCAAACTTATCCCCCTTCCTCAGCGACCCCAACCCTATGAAATATCTGCGGCAACAGTCACTGCCTCCACCCAAGTTCACTGCCACTGTGGAAACCACCATCGCTCGTCCCAGCATTCTGGATGCCAGCATGTCAGCAGGCAGTGGGTCTCCGAGCAAAACTGTCTCTCCCAAAGCAGTGCCTATGCTGACACCCAAGCCTTACTCCCAGCCCAAAAACTCTCAAGAGGTTCTGAAGACCTTCAAGGTAAGATGAGTTCTTTAAGGGCAGAACCAAAACTGAACTCCCTGGGGAAAAGAAGCATCTTATCTCAGGAAGATGCAGTGGTTTTTATCAAACAAAAGCAAATGCATTAACATGTACAGTTATGAAGTTTATGTGTCTCTGAGATTTGGTTTGCAAATAATTCAGGGATTGATGATTCTTCTCTAAATGAAGTTGTTCAGTCATGTCTGACTCTTTACAACACCACGGACTGTAGCCTATCATGCTCCTCCATCCATGGAATTTTCCAGGCAAGAGTACTGGAGCGGGTTGCCATTTCCTTCTCCAGAGGATCTTTCCGACCCAGGGACTGAACCCAGGTCTCCCGCATTGTAGGCAGACGCTTTATCATCTGAGCCATCAAATAACTTAGGATTCTTCTCAATTCCTATTTTTAATACTGATGGGCTTGAATGAGATTGGTGGTTGAGTCACCTCCATGAGCAAGGTCCATTTCATAGTTTGATATGCTGGGCTACTGAACACGCATGCATGCATGATGGTATGATATCTCCATAGCAATGGTAACAAACCCCAATTTAGCAGCACCCTAGGTATCTCCATTTATCTGGGGGTATTGAAAATGCCTCAAAACAAACTTTTAATGACCTTTAGTGTAAATACAGAGTTACCTCTGTATATACCTGTGACAGTATATACAGTTACCTCTGTATATGCCTCTGACATCATAACTGAAAAGATGCTGCTGCTGCTAAGTCGCATCAGTCGTGCCTGACTCCGTGCGACCCCATAGATGGCAGCCCATCAGACTCCGCCGTCCCTGGGATTCTCCAGGCAAGAACACTGGAGTGGGTTGCCATTTCCTTCTCCAATGCATTAAAGTGAAAAGTGAAAGTGAAGGTTGCTCAGTCGTGCCCGACTCTTAGCGACCCCATGGACTGTAGCCTACCAGACTCCTCCGTCCATGGGATTTTCCAGGCAAGAGTACTGGAGTGGGGTGCCATCACCTTCTCCAGAAAAGATGCTGCTGCTACTGCTAAGTCACTTCAGTCATGTCCAACTCTGTGTGACCCCATAGACAGCAGCCCACCAGGCTCTGCCGTGATGCTACCACTGGGGAAAAAAAAAGATGGTAATATAAGAAATACATGATATATACTTGGTATTCAAATGAGAGGTTTGGTTTTTTTTTTAATTTTAGGTGGGAAGAATCTATGTTATTTTGGAGGTGGGAGGAGGTGCCAATGAATGTGTAAAATAGTGTTCCAGAACCAAAGAACCTATAGCAGCCAAACATCCTTTTTCATCCTCAAATCCTAGTATTTTTCCTTGCATCAGGAGGAAGTACTCATCCTTCATCTCAAGTGAGACGACAAAGAAAAGTCAGTTTCCCTTGTCCCTGCACGCCACATGGGTTTATAATAGAAGACAGAGGTGGAATTCATCAGTGGCAGACACAGACATGTGACTGTAAAGAAAGTTTGCTAAGCTAACTGAGCTTAGCTAACTGAGCACTGTGTGTGTGTATCTTCCTATTGAGTTTCAGAGGGAGCCTAGCCATATTTCTAACTCTTAGCATCTTTCTTAGCTTAACTCTGAATGTATCTTTAAAATCTGTGTCTTAGGCCTTGATCAAATGAAAGAAAAATGTCCTTTCCGTCTCATCTAGGTTGGATTGAGATGTTTATCCCTCCAAGGGCAACCGCTGTGTGTGTGTCCACAGCTTCGTCCTAAGAGGCTGGTGTCTGTGCCTAGGCACTCAGCAAGTGTCTGTTGAATAAGCACATGAATTTTTCCTGAGAAGATGAGATACTTATCATGCAGACTGGTGCACACACACATACACACGCAATCACATGTGCTCGGCAGGCTGCCTAAGTACCATAGCAGCTCTCCTTCACCCGGGGCCCATGGCCATCAACTGTCTGATAGCTTCTCGTGAAGCTTGGTTTGATACTGAGGTGGCCCAGAACAGGGACAGGGAATACATGCATTTAACTTGGTATCCAAGGAATGTGATCTGTTAGTCTAGATGTCCATTTCCTTTCCTTTATATAAACAGTACAATGTGATCGTTTAAACAGAAGAATTAGGATAGATGACTTCATGGTGAGACCCTGAGAAAACCCAGTTCCTACCATTGTGGCAAGACAGTGTGGAGGCTTCAGGGGAGGTAGAATGAGGGACTTGGATAAAGGTCCTTTTAGAGCTGGAGCTCACCAATGAGCCCTCAACTCATCGTAGGTCCTGATGGCTGTCAGCCCTGTTCACAGCCCCACCATCGAATGGGTGAGCTCACTCATGGTCAAAGGTAGCATGCAAGTGGACAGTTGTTACCAGGTAACACCAGAACTGGAGCTAAGGTGTGTGTGCATGTGTATTTTCCTGTGGGGAGAAGGTGGGCATGGGAGGCAGGGAATACAGGCTCAGTTTCTTAGTACAACAGATTTAAGAGTAAAAGAAGTGTCAATAAAATGAAGGAGCAGTAAAATGGTTTAAGGCAGTGTTTTCAAACTGAGAGTTGCCACCTATTGCTAGGTTATGAAATCAATTTAGTGGTTTGGAATCAGCATTCTTTTTTAAAAAAACATTATTAGATATATTATACTAATAGATATAATTAGATATATTAATATATATTAATAATAAACATTATTATATATTATAAAATATATATATTAGAATATAATGTTTAAAAACAGTATAGTGCATCACATAGAAAATGGTAAATATTAATGGTTAAACTCCATTTCAGTTATCTTTATGTGTGTGTGCTCAGTTGTGATTTAAATTTTATGGATCACAGACAATAGACAAAACACTGACTT
The DNA here is from genome assembly GCF_029407905.1 of Bubalus kerabau. Classification (NCBI taxonomy): domain Eukaryota; kingdom Metazoa; phylum Chordata; class Mammalia; order Artiodactyla; family Bovidae; genus Bubalus; species Bubalus kerabau. Next base: position 64,687,879 of record NC_073630.1, read on the forward strand.
AAGGTAAATAATCTATAACTAGTATCTGCCCTTCTATTATTCTTTTTAAAAGATTTTAGAAGGTTTAGTAATAAGAATAGCTAACATTTATATACATAAATATGCCAGATACTGTTCTAAGTTCTATGCATATATTAATACATAAATGATACCATAACAGCATCATTAAGGAGATACTATTAAGAAAGCTGAGCATCGAAGAATTGATGCTTTTGAACTGTGGTGTTGGAGAAGACTCTTGAGAGTCCCTTGGACTGCAAGGAGATCCAACCAGTCCATTCTGAAGGAGATCAGCCCTGGGTGTTCTTTGGAAGGAATGATGCTAAAGCTGAAAGTCCAGTACTTGGGCCACCTCATGTGAAGAGTTGACTCATTGGAAAAGACTCTGATGCTGGGAGGGATTGGGGGCAGGAGGAGAAGGGGACGACAGAGGATGAGATGGCTGGATGGCATCACCGACTCGATGGACGTGAGTCTGAGTGAACTCCGGGAGTTGGTGATGGACAGGGAGGCCTGGCGTGCTGCGATTCATGGGGTCGCAAAGAGTCGGACACGACTGAGCAACTGAACTGAACTGAGCTGACTGATTAACATAGAAAGGAGGAAACTGAGGTTGAAGATTACATGGCTGTTAAGTGATGAAGCCAAAACTCAGGTTGCCTCACTGCAGGGCTTCCTCTCACGACCGCTCTATATACTGTCGGACTTGAAAGAGATTTCCAGGTACCTTCAATAAGTCAGACTAACTACCCTCACTCCTTCTTTCTTGCTCCCACCACCGTCCCTAGACATGGGGACAAAACAAAGATATTTTAACGTGCATGGCCTTTTTTTCTTGAAAAAAACTGAGATGGTCAAATTAACTAGAAATAGGAATTTACTGTGGGGCTCCCCAGGTGGCTCTGGATAAGGAATCCACCTTCAGGGCAGGAGATGAGTGTTCGATTCCTGGGTTGGAAGATCCCCTGGAGAAGGGTATAGCAACCCACTCCAGTATTCTTGCCTGGAGAATTCCCATGTAGCCCTGGTGGGCTACAGTCCACGGGGTCAGAAAGAGTCAGACATGGCAAATGACTGAGCATGCACGCACGCACGCACACAGGAATTTACTGTAACATAGTAACGCACCAGGTTCCCTGCCCTCCATGATTGCTTGCAAAGAGTATTCGTTGCCCTCAACCATAACAGGATAACCCATGAAATAGTCCTGATCTAAGATGAGCTCCACCTAATTTATATGTTTATTAGGAAAAAAAAATCTCAAAATTGTGAAATAGCAGTCACAGAACTTCCATGAAAAATTACTGGAACCCAAATATGTGACATGTCTTTATACCTAAGATCCCTTGATTTTCTGTACTGCAAAATAAAAGCAGACCCCCAGTAAGCTGAGCATGAAATGTAATCTAACATGAAGTGATCTGAGACGGCAGACAACCTTTTAAAGAAGCCTTCAAAGATGGCATTTAAGGGAGCCCTGCTTTCTAGACTGACAGAAGCATATAAGAGAACTTATTCTTTGTTGGACTGTGAATGGTAAATGCTAATGATTTAAGATGATTCTGAACATGTTATTTTGTTATAATCTTTCACTGGGGAATAGTGTGTTCTTGTTCATTCTGGGTTTTACAGGTTGATGGGAAAGTCACCATGAATGGAGAGACGACTCATGGTGATGAGGAGGAGAAGGAAAGAGAGTGTCCCACGGTGGCACTTGCCACCTCGTTGACCAAATCCCAGATGTTTGAAGGTGTGGCCAGAGTGCATGGGTCCCCTGTGGAGCTGAAACAAGACAGCAACAGCATTGAGATCAACATAAAGAAGCCAAGTTCTCTTCCCCAAGAGCTGACAGTAAGAAGCAAACTTTTTTTTTTCCCCTCTTTTTGAAATAATTTATTTTTTAAAAAAATAAGTAGGTCCTGATCATGATCATTTCTTTCGAGGTGAGTATATTCATTTGCTAGGGCTGCCATAACGAAGTGTCATAAACCAAGTGGCCTACACAGCACGTGGTACCACTGGTTGTAGCCTAGTCCTGCCGCTGGGAGTCCAAAGTCGAGGTGTTGTTGAGGCGGCTTCCTTCTGGGGTCTGCGAGGGAGAGTCTAATCCTGGCATCTGCTGGCCTGCTGGCAGTCTCTGCCATTCTTTGCCCTGGAGGTGTACCACCCCTATCTCTGCCTTCGTGTTCACATGGCTCTCTCCCTGTATGTTGTCTGTGTCCAGATCTCCTCCTTTTTATAAGGACACAGGTCATACTGGTTTAGGGCTCCCCTCCAGTATGATTCGGGAGAAGGCAATGGCACCCCACTCCAGTACTCTTGCCTGGAAAATCCCATGGATGGAGGAGCCTGGTGGTCTGCAGTCCATGGGGTTGCTAAGAGTCAGACACAACTGAGCGACTTCACTTTGACTTTTCACATTCATACATTGGAGAAGGAAATGGCAACCCACTCCAGTGTTCTTGCCTGGAGAATCCCAGGGATGGGGGAGCCTGGTGGGCTGCTGTCTATGGGGTCGCACAGAGTTGGACACGACTGAAGTGACTTAGCAGCCAGTATGATTCAAGTGGTAAAGAATCCGCCTGCTAATGCAGGAGAGGCAGGTTCGATCCCTGGGTCAGGAAGATTCCCTGGGGAAGGAAATAGTAACTCACTCCAGTATTCTTGCCTAGGAAATCCCATGGACAGAGGAGCCTGGTGGGCTACAGTCCACATGGTTGCAAAGAGTCAGACACGACTGGGCAGGCACATGCCATGCCACTTCAGTATGATCTCATCTTAATTTAACTACATCTACAAAAATCCTATGTCCAATAAGGTCACATTCTGAGATACTGGAGGTGAGGACTTCCACGTATAAATTTGAAGAAGGACACAGATCAGCCCCTGGGCTTCCATGATGGCTCAGACAGTAGAGAATCCACCTGCTAAAGCAGGAGATGTGGGTTCAATCCCTGTGTTGAGAAGATTCCCTGGAGAAGGGAATGGCAACCCACTCCAGTATTCTTGCCTGGAGAATTCCATGGACAGAGGAGCCTGGTGGACTACAGTCCATGGGGTCACAAAGAGTCGGACACGACTGAGCAACTAATACCAACAGTTACGCCATAGCAGAGGAGGATAGCAGAAGGTGTCATATGAGTGACAAGCTTTGTCTTGTCCCTCCGTGATTGGTGTCCAGAGTTATAGAAAAAGAAACAAATCTCTAAGGACTGTCCTGGCAGCCCATGGTTAAGACTCCACGCTTGTAATGCAAAGGGCACAGTTTCCATCCCTGGTCAGGTAACTAGCATCCCACATGCTTGCCTCACAGTGCGGCCATGAAACAAGAAAAGGAAGTATCTGAAATACCTTCTTTTCTGTTTATTCAACCTCATCAGGCTTCCTAAAGTAATTTGAAAATTACTGGTGCCATCAGAATGTGGCTTTCCATCCTTGACAATATGCATAAAGGGGTCTTTTTTACTAGCTTTTTAAAAAACTCATTAAAAATCAAATTAATTTTTTCTAGGTTTAGCCCCTGAAATCCAGAGTAATTGCATTTACTAACAAATGGTTGAGCTGAGAAATGTAGAGTATTTCAAGAATAGCAGACGAGAGAACTCAAAATAACATTATTAGATTTGCCTCTTTGGAGTATAAAACATCAAGAAGATTACGCTTTTCTGCTGAGTTCTCTCACCAGGGTTCATGCTGGTTTTGCTGATCAAACGGAAACTGTCACTGCCATGGATGCAGCCTGGCTTTTGGGATAGAATATGGACTCTATTCAACCTCAATTTGTCCTCACCAGAGGCTGGTTTCTGAGATTTTAATTTATAGTGTTTGGGTTGGAATTATCAAGGTGAGGGGTGCGGGGGGTTGGATGGGTAGGCAACTATCAAAATTTCTTCCCCCAGCACCTGGAAAGGTTTGGTTCAGAGGGAAACTTGTCTTCCAGCTTCAGGGCTAAATTAAATAACCCAGCTAGCTAAACCCACCTGGAGGACTAGATATTATTTTTCTTATCTCCAGGATTTGTCTGTTGAAGAATAAAATATGTTTTCTCAGAGGAGTTGAGAGGATGTAATTCTTCCCTGCAATGCTCAAGCCCTAGAAAGAGATTCAAATTAGAGTAGACCAAAATAACTTCCTCACCATGGCAACATGTTTGCTGGTCTCTAGGAGCAAGGTTTTGTGATCCGGGCAGAGGCTGAATCCCTCCACCTGGAATTTATTTTCACCTTTCATTTGCTTAAATGTGACCACCTCTGAAGAGTTCTTACAAGTTATCGTGAGAGGGAATGTTGAGTTTTGCTAGGAGTGTGGGAACTTTGCCGGCCGAATATAACATGAACTTTGTGCTCTTAAATTTAAATGAGAAGTTCCCCCAGACTAATTAGACATTACAGTGGTGGGATTGCTTTTCTGGGGCAGTTAATAATTCTGTTCTTGTTTCTCTTTTGCCGCACTTTTAATGGTCAGTGTTTCCTAAAAGTGCTCAGTCACTCACTTGTGTCCAACTCTTTTGTGACCCCATGGACTGTACCCTGCTAGGCTCCTCTGTCCGTGGAATTTCTCAGGCAAGAATACTGGAGTGGGCTTCTGTTTCCTTCTCTGAGAGATCTTCCTGCACCAGAGATTAAAGCCATGTCTCCTGCATTGGCAGGTGGATCCTTTACCACTGAGCCACTTGGGAAGCCTGTTTTCTAACTTCCCTTCATAAATGCCCTTCCCTGACTCATTCTGGCTACTGTGTCTGTCAGGCCACAGGCCCTTTGCACATGCTGTTGAACAGCTCTCTGTTCCTGTCCTTTGGAGAAGCAACAGTGTGGGAGCCACCCTGATCCTGTAACAGAGGCACACAGGACCTAGTCAGGCACAGTAGATTGATTATAGGAACAAATCCCAAGGTTCTACAGTCAGGCATGCGTACATCTACCTTTACACTTCTGCCCTCTGACCATTTTGTTGTCAATTTGGCAGGTCACCCTGCCCTTGACCGGATAGATTTTTTCCCAACAGAAGGTAAAGGAAAAATGGAAGAAACCAGATAGTATAAGGCCTAAACTTCCTATACCAACTAATCTCTCTTGTTCAAAGTGTCTAACCCTTTGGGGAAGAAAGCTTTGCCCATCCTGTATGGAATCATAAACAGAAGAGAAGGGAGTTTTGTTTGTTGGTTTGGGGGTTTTACTAAACCTCCCTCAAAAAATTACTCGTTCTCAGTAATTACTTATTTTCTTATTTTTACAATGAGCAACATAAAAAGAAAATAGCCTCTTCCCTCTTACTGCCAGGCATTTTCCACTTTAATAGTAGTTATCCTGCTTCACTTGCTAATGGCAAAGAGAAGATGGATTGAACAATGTCACAACTGGTTACATTGTCCCAAAAGTATCTTGTTTCAAGAGAGGCAAAATTAGATGATCTGAAAGAAATCGTGTTATTTCAGGAGTTTATGCAGTATAACCAGGAAAGTACCCAACAAAATGTGGCCTTGTGGACTTTTTTCTGGAAACCATCCTGACCCTGGGAAGTCTCAGGATAAAGGTCTCAACTCGTGGAAGAGCCTGAGAGCCTCTTACTCAGGAAAAAACTGCCCAGTTAGGAGTGAGCTCTAGTTCGTTAAACCATAGTGGTTCTGAAGAGGTTATAGCATTTATTTACCTTGTTTCCTGGTGGCTCAGTCGGTAAGGCTTCTGTCTGCAGTGCATAAGACCTGAGTTTGATTGATTCCCCTGGAGAAGGAAATGACAACCCACTCCAGTATTCTTGCGTGGAAAATCCCATGGACAGAGGAGCCTGGAGGGCTACAGTCCATGGGGTCACGACAGTCGGACACGACTTAGTGCCAAACCACCACCTAGTACTTGAGCTCTTGAATTAGCTATGACAGGGGTATTGCATGATTTTATGGGTAGATAACTCCATGTATATACCTATTAGGCTACAAGCCAAGTTGTTAGCTGCCCTACATGAAGTTTTGGCTAAAACACACTTCATACTCGCTTATAATTTATGACACATAAAGTTTTCCATTCAGCATATGTTATCCTAAGAGGTATTTTGAAAGAATCTCTTCTCCAGTAAACCTCCTCATTTCCCTTCCTTCTCCATATTCCAAGAAAAGCACTTCTTGACTGTGTTTCAGCCAGTATATTCCCTCTGAGATGGTAGAATTCATTGGTCATGACAAAAATATGGTGACCAGCTTAAAACAGGGGGCTGCACTTTGCAGCCTCCAAGGGCTTTTTACCAGCTTGGACTTGATTTGCTGTTTCTAATTCATTTGCCCTGCTCCGTGGGGCTGTCAAAGGAATAGTGTTCTTCCTTTTAAATAGTGTCTTTCTTCCCAAAACTGCATTCCCCACAGATACACTCTTTACAGAGGAGTAGCCTCCCCCACCACTAAAATGCCACAGTTCCTTCAGGGCGAGCTGGAACCGTTCAAAGGGCATCGCAGTAGTAGGCAGGAGCATTAATTCAGGCCAGGAGGCCAAGCAGCGGAGAAGGGTGGCCACTGGGCTCCAGTGGGCGACAGGGCGCGAGTCTGCGTCTTGGGTCAGCACGGCCACCTTGGCATATTACGTCGTCTCTTCTGTTTCCTTCCACCTCATCTTTCTTGTTTGAAACTCTTAGGACCATGGACTCTTACTTTAGAAATAGATCCTAAATTAAGTTTGGCTTGTTATTAATTTTTAAATACTCTGGTTATATCAATCGATGCCAACAAACTCCAGATCACGTTCAGTTGAATCACCTTTAAGGTAAAGAAATTGCGATAGCCATTGTCATGCCGGGGACTGCCTGTTACCTGGTAAGCATGAATGAATGAATGACCTGCTTTGTGCCCAACTTTTTAAAAAATACTTTTATTTATTTATTTTTGGATCTCCTGGGTCTTTGTTGTTGCTCAGGCTTTCTCGAGTTGCAGAGAGCTGGGGCTACTCTCTAGTTGCGGGATACAGGCGTCTCACTGTGGTGGCTTCTCTTACTGCGGAGCGCAGGGTCTAGGTCATGTGGGCTTCAGTAATTGCAGCACGTGGGCTCAGTCGTTGTGGCTCCCAGGCTCTAGAGCGTAGGCTCAGTAATTGTGGTCCGCAGGCTTAATTGCTCTGCAGCATGTGGGATCTTCCCAGATCAGAGATTGAATCCGTGTCTCCTGCACTGGCAGGCGGATTCTTTACCACTGAGCCACTAGGGAAATCCCTGTGACCAATTTTTGAAATAGAAAAAGAAACTCATAAACTCGCCATGAAAGCAATTAACATAAAGCAACTGGGAAAGTATCAGTTCAGTTCAGTTCAGTCGCTCAGTTGTGTCTGCCTCTTTGTGACCCCATGAACTGCAGCACACCAGGCCTCCCTGTCCATCACCCACTCCCGGAGTTCACTCAGACTCACGTCCATCGAGTCAGTGATGCCATCCAGCCATCTCATCCTCTGTCATCCCCTTCTCCTCCTGCCCCCAAAGTATAGAAGATAATATTTAATGAAGTGCTAGATGATAGGGATACAACAACAACAATAGGGAGAGAAAACTAGAGGGATGTAAGGTGGCAGAGAAAAAGTAAGATCATTATTGGTCAGGGTTAGTCTAGCTGGGAAGGTTTCATATGAGACTTTGATTTTGAAATTGGTGGGATTTGGATTGGAGTTGAGGAGAGAAACAAGCTGTCCTCCATATTGGGACAAGCAGAAGCAAAGGCATGGACAGCATGGTCCTCCATAAGAGGACCACAGAGGGATCACAGGGCGAAGAGCTGATGAAAGTGACTAGGTGCTGTACATGCAACCAGAGAGGTTGGGGCTCCCATGAGCCCTCCTGGTTATCCCTGAGATATTTCCCAATGGAAATCTGACTCTCACTTTATTTTTTGAATTTAAAAACGCTGGCTTCTCTAAGAAAATCATATCATAGCATGAATGCTAGACTCTTAGAATCCAGGACTGGAAAAGAATTTGGAAGATCTTCTAATCTAAGATCTTACAGAGAAATGTCTCAAAAGATGTTCTATGTCTCCCTTAAAGACAGTTCAGTGTTTTCTTGATCCATTGTGAATTATACTTATAATTGAACCTCTTCGTGCCTTGATGGTGCCAAAAATGACCCTTTTTTAAAATACCTTAAGTACCCCATGCACTAAGTCAAAGCTCAAACCCCACCTGAACCTCAGTTTATATTTAAAATAAGGATGGTAATAGTATAGGCATCCAATGGTTATCATGACAATTCATGTGTATAGGGCATTTAACATGATGCCACAGTGACTCACAGAGGTGCCCTTAAGTTAGTTTTAACATTGTCATTCAACAAACGGGAGAAAGAAAGTTACCATATATTTTTCATAAGCCTGGAAGGGTGATAGGTACAAAGTTTTTCAGGCTAAGTCAAGTCATCAAAATCACCATCTTAAACAGATGTGAATTTCAAACACAGGAGGCGAGTTCCTTGTCGGCTTCCAACTCAGCCCGCCAGTAGCTTCAGCTGTAATTCTCTAGGAGACTTGCAGACCTGAACAGCTTTTTCCAAAAGACGATTGCCCTGGCAGGTGTTCACTGGCTTCTTCCTGCAGCTCTTTTTTGCTTCTCCTGTTATTCACTCTTTCCCAAGTCTGGCTTTCTCTGCCACCGAGACTCCCAGGACTCCCACCATGTCAGCGCCCTCTTGACAGCTCATCCCAACCAACGTCCTGCACACCCTCCCCGCAGGCGGGCACCCTCCCACCAGATTTGTGGCAGTTCTGCCTCGTGGACCAACTGCCAGACTCGGGTCTCAGATATCTAAACGACTTCATCTGGGTTTCTCAAACTAAGAAACGAGATAGATCTGTTATTTCCACCGTGACAAAGCTCTTGGCCTTCTTCTGGAAAATTCAGTACTTGACTACTGTTTTCTGATCCAGGAAAACAATCAGATCTTTCTTGAAACGTTTCATTTTGCAGTGAGAGCAGGGTGAAGGCATTTGAGTAGGTGCTGTTTTCCTTAAACTGTGACCAACTGCAGATTCCTTTTAGATGTCAAATGTCACAAACATTTCTCCAGAAGCTCTTTTTCTCCATCTAGAAGTAGTTGCAAGAGCATTAGATTTAATGCTCTTTTAAGTCATTAAAATCATTAGGGTGTAGACGTGTTTCCAGGCTTCAAGAAAGTATACATTAGGGAAAATTAAAAAAAAAAAAATCAAACCTAGCCCATCTGACCTGGATAATTTTTGGTCTGGAACATTTAAAGCAAGAAGAAAAAGCTTAACAAATGGAAAGGCTGATTCTCCATGTAGATCTTCTTTCGTCCAGTGAAAATAGATCTTTGGTAACATAAAAGTGAAAGGCGAAAACACATGCGTGGCATATGTGGCACCTGGGTCCTGGTGCCAAGACATAAATAAACTGGTTTTCCAGGCTTGTGTCCAGATAAATTATTCAAGACTGGAGCCGGGAAATCCATCAGAGTCACTGAATAGTAGCTCAGGGAGGGACCACCTCGGACATCGCGTCTTCTGACACAGAGAGGATGCACGGTTGTTCCAAGTTCTGGCACCTCTTCCGTCCTAGGAGGAGGACCACTCAAGCCCTGGGTCTCAGGACCATCCTTCCTCCCCTGCTTTGTATTTCCAGTTCATTCCACAGAGCCGCTCTCTGGACTGGTCCCCCAGTAAGCTTCTTGTTAAAACAAGCAGTCCGATGTCAGGTAAATCTGTGGCCAGACCATGTCCCCCTCAAGCCAGGAAACTGCCACCTCCCACCCGTGGCTGCAGGGCTCCGTCTGACACCAGAGCCAGCTTGGATGGTGTTCTCAGTCAAGGGGAAGCCAACTCCTGGCTTAGGCTCCTGCAACCTTTCTGTGCTCTCATTCATTCGTGTCCAGGGAATCTGTTTTTATTTACTTGTTTTCATCCTTGAGACAGTTTTACCGATTGGAGAAGGGAAGGCTTCTCCTCTGTTCAGCTGGAACCAAAGGGAAGCGTGGGTCGTAAAACACAGTTTGCAGCAAGGCGGGTGTGTTTCAGGCAAGTCTGAATCTATCAGCAGTGGTTAAAACTGTGAATTTTGAACTCATTTCCTTTGAAGTAATAATGTGAGTACAACATTAACAAGCCTTTAGGATGGAGTATCCTGGCAGGAGTTAAACTGGCTCTGGAGATCTCCCTTTAGTACCTAGGACTTCCCTGGTGGCTTAGGCCATAAAGAATCTGCCTGTAAGGCAAGAGACCCGGATTTGATCCCAGGGTCAGGAAGATCCCCTGGAGAAGGAAATGGCAACCCACTTCAGTATTCTTGCCTGGAGAATTCCATGGACAGAGGAGCCTGGCGAGCTACAGTCCATGTGTTCACAAAGAATCAGACACAACTGAAAGACTAACCCATCTTGAGTACCTATAGTCTGTCTACATGTGTATATATATATATATATAATGTATATATTGCAGAATTTGGAAAACTGTAAAGAAAATATAAACTACCTATTACTCCAGCCACTCAGAAATTAAGGTTCTTCAAAAATATGTCTTTCTCCTCTTTTTCTCAGTGTATATAAAATATTTTGTGGGGCTTATAGTTCAAAATGTGCTGCAGTTTGCTTTTTCTCTTAATTTATCCTGAGTATTTTGTTAGTAACAGCCTGATTTTTATGACTAATATGCATTTAAACCAAGCTTGAGAGTATAAATCCCATAAATAATGCATCTAACATGTGCTTCCCTGACATGGATTGCATGTCTGCTCTGTGCCAGATACTGCGCTGGGCCCTGCCCCTCTCAGAACCTGGACTGAATGAAAAACCCTGAGACAAGGTGATGGCTGGGAGTGGTTCAGTCTCAAGCCACCCTGGGAAGTGGAGAGTTGGCTAAACTGGCCCCCTTTTCTGAGAGGTTCCAGAGAGTTCTCATCTTTTGCATAATAAATGGGTGAGAGGTACAATGAAAAGAATGAGGTAGAATGGATGAGAAGGAAAAGGTGTGGAAAAGGCAGTTTGAATCATTTCAGCAATAAACTTGAGACTCTCAGGTTCTGGATTGCTTCTTATGGCTCAAAACCTTTTAATGTGCATGCGTGTGAAGTCACTTCAGTTATGTCTGACTCTGTGCGACCCTATGGACTGTAGCTCGCCAGGCTCCTCTGTCCGTGGGATTCTCCAGGCAAGAATACTGGAGTGGGTTGCCATGCCCTCCTCCAGGGGATCTTCCCGACCTAGGGATTGAACCCGCTAAATACTGGGGACAACTTGGATGTGGGTGTGACTCCAAGCCCAGATGATGGAGAATCGAGGTGGCCAGCACAGGGCAGGGCTCCCACCTCCCCTACCTACTAGCTGAGTGACTCCAGGTAAGTCACTTTGCCTCCTGGGCCTTAGCTTCCTCACCTGTATAAAGGGAATCATACTTGTAGATACTCTATTAGCTTGCTCTGAGGACCAAAGAAGATAATCCATGTCAAGTGCTGACACATGGAAAATCCAGTAAATATTGATTGTGGCTACAGTGACAAGTGTGGAATCTTTAAAGCACCATTTTAAGGGATGATAAACTGGGTCATCTGAGAGTTCAGTATTTGAGTGTTAAGCCACGTAGAATTGCATCCAGAAGTGTGAGCATCCTTTTTTATACATTTATTTATTTATTGGGCTGCACGGGGTCTTAGTTGTGGCGTGCAGGATCTTCGATCTTCACTGCAGCATGCGAGCTCTTATTTGCAGCATGTGGGTGGGATCTAGTTCCCTGACCAGGGGTTGAACCTGGGCCCCCTGCATTGGGAGTGCAGAGTCTTAGCCACTGGATCACCAGGGAATTCCCACGTAAGCATTCTTGAAAGTCGAAGTTCTGCATTAGTCATGCATAAGTAAAATATTACTGGGGTAAGGTGTGCTAGTAAAATAACCCTTAGTGAAGAAGTGCTTGAGGACTTTGTCTCCTTTGCATCATAGCATCACAAATTGTATCTAAAGGTCTTCATGGATTATCTTATTTCATTGATTCCAAGGGGCATATTTGCCACATTTGAGCATCTCTAAGTCAGGATATGTCTTATTGATGTAAGATACATCTAATCTTTTAGATTCCTCATATAACTGACATCATGCAATATTTGTCTTTCTGTGTCTGGCTTATTTCATTCAGCATAATGTTCTCCAGGTTCATCCATATTGTCACAAATGGCAGGATCTTCTTCTTTTTTAAGGCTCAATAATGTCCCACTATATATGTGTGTATAATATTAGTATTTGTTACTTATACAAACTATATGTGTGCATAATATTCATATTTATATATCTGAATGTATGAATAATATATATATAGACACTCATGCTTTCTTTATCTATTTATCCATCTACACTTGATTATTTCCATATCTTGATTGTCAATAATGCTGCAGTGAACATGGGAATAGGATATATCTTTGAGATACTGATTTCATTTACTTTGGGTACCCTTACTTTACCCAGAAGTAAAATTGCTGAATGATAGGATCGTCTATTTTCACTTTTGAAACCCCCCGCAGTGTTTTCCGTAATGGCTGTACCAATTTCCATGCCCACCATCAGTGCACAGCGGTTCCCTTTACTGCACATTCTCAACACCACTTTGCATCTTTTGACTTTTTTGATAGTAATGATCCCTAATAGGTGTGAGGTGATGTCTTACTGTGTTTGGACTTAATGATTAGTGAAGCTGAGCATCTTTTCATATACCTGACTTCAGTTGGCCATTTGTTATATCTTTGGAAAACTGTCATTCAGGTCCTTTTCCTATTTCTTAAATTGGGTTATTGGTGGGGGGGTGCTGTTGAGTTTTTAGAGTTCCTTATATATTTTGGATATCAATCCCCTATTGGATGTAAGATTAGTAGATATTTTCTTCCATTCTATAGATTGACCTTTCGTTTTATTCTTTGCTTTGCTGTGCAGAAATGTTTTAGTTTGATGTAGTCCCACTTTTTATTTTTGCTTTTATTGCCTGAGCTTTTGGTGTCAAATCTAAAAAATCATTGCCAACACCAGTTCCAGGGAGGTTTCCCCCTGTTTTCTTCTAGGAGTTTTGTGGCTTCAGGTCTTACTTTTAAGTCTTTAATCCATTTAGACATTGATTTTGGCATATGGTGTAAAATTTCATTCTTTGGCATGTCAATATCCAGTGTTTCCAACACCATTTATTGAAAAGACTGTTCTTTACCCATTTTGTTTTCTTGGTGTCTCTGTCAAAAAAGAGTTGACTGTAAAAGAGTGGGTTGATTTCTGGGCTCTCTGTTCTATTCCATTGATCTATGTGTCTGCTTTTGGGCCAGTACCAAACTGTTTTGATTGATGTAGCTTGGTAATATAGTTTGAAATCAAGATGTGTGATGCTTCCAGCTTTCTTCTTCTTATTCAAGATTGCTTTAGCTATTTTGGGTCCTTCATATTTCCATATGAATTTTATAGTTGTTTTTTCCTATTTCTGTGAAAAATACAGAAATGCAAAACTCTGTTAGAATTTTGACAGAGATTGCATTAAATCTATAGATTGCTTTGGGTAATGTGGATATTTTAACAATATTATTTCTTCCAGTTGATGAATACAAGAAAGTTTTCCATTTATTTGTGTCTTCAATTTCTTTTATCAGTGTTTTATCATTTTCAGCACACATATCTTCTACCTTTTGGTTAAGTTTATTCCTAAATATTTTATTTTTTTGATGCTATTGTAAGTAGGATTTTTTAAAATTTAATTTTTGTATAGTTCTGTATTGATTTTGTGTCCTGCAGCTTTACTGACTTCATTTTTAGTTTTAACATTCTGAGGGAGCGGGGAAGTCTTTAGGGTTTTCGGTATACAGGATCATTTCATCTGCAAACAGGAACAATTTTACTTCTTCATTTCCAATTTGCATGCCTTTTATTTCTTTTTCTTGCCTAGTTGTTCTGGCTAGATCTTCCAGTACTGTGTTGAATAGAAGTGGTAAGAGTGGGCAGCCTTGGCTTGCTCTGATCAGAGAGGAAAAGCTTTCAGCTTTTTTCCATTAAGTATGATGTAAGTTATAAGCTTGTGAGTTATGGCCTTTTTTGTGTTGAGGTACATCCTTCTATGGGCTTCCCTGGTGGCTCAGTGGTAAAGAATCTGCCTACAGTGCAAGAGAGGCAGGTTTGATCCCTGGAGAAGGAAATGGCAATGCACTCTAGTATTCTTACCTGAAATATCCTATGGACAGAAGAGTCTGGCAGGCTACAGTCCATGGGGTCATAAAAGTCAGACATAAACTGAGCAACTAAACAGCATTCTTCTATACCTAATTTGTTGAGAGTTTTTATCATGAAAGGATGTTGAATTTTGTCAAGTGCTTTTCTGTTGAGATGATCATATGATTTTTATCTTCATTGTATTAACATGGTATACACGTTTATCAACTTGCATATGTTGAACCATTCTTACATCTTTGCATAAATTTTCTTTATTTTTAAAGAATTAAGTAACACTTTCCACCAAAGCATTAACTTTAAAGGGCTTTCATTTTTGTAACTTGAAAGAGAAACTTTGATTTATGAGTAAAATATGTATACTTGTGAGAGACCAATAAATTCAAAGGTTTTTGAGAACCCACAGCCATATTTTACAAAGTATTTAATAATGCCTCTTCTGAAACCAGTTTTATTCTTTATCTTAAAAACCTCTTGAAATTTGTAAAATTGAACTTTAGCCCTTTACAATAAGACACTGTTACTAAAAAGCACCATAGTCTTTAACTTATTCTCTTTGGTTATTGACGGATATTCTAGCCCACATTTAATTCAGACTTTTATTTATTTTTCATTTATTGTAATATCACTGGGGGAATTTTGGAATTCACTCTAGAGTCAACTGGCTTCCAACTGAAGGTACTTTAAAGTTACACTGATTTTGTTTTCTCATTACAGAAGCAGTATATAACAGTAATCATGGAACACTTTGGAATACAGACAATACATTTTAAAAGAAGAAAAAGTCATCCAAAATTTAAGAACATTAAAAATAATCACTATTAACATTTTAATGTATTTCCTTAATGTCTTTTTATATAATTTTCATATGCTTATTAGCAAGTATGTTTGTGCATACACATAGCATATATACAATCTTATATATGTAGGCACCATACTATATGTACACATCACATTTTTTTAACTTAACGTTAGATAGTGTTTTCATGTATCATTAACTATTGCTCAGCACTTTTACAACTACACAGTGTTTCCTTTTACGGATATACAGTAACTCATTCAACCATTTGCCAACTGTTGGTCATTTAGGTTGTTTCCCATTCTTTTAATGTTATTAATTCCATCAAGCATAAAAGTGATACAATTGAGGGACTAATGAGGGAGAGGAGCATCACGGTGATGTGCCAGGTGGTTAGACAACAAATCAAAGAGTCACCTTAGTGGAAGAACAAGGCAGTAAAGGCTAACCTTGGGCCCTGGTTGTAGAAACAGAAAGAGATGCACCTGAAGGCTGTTGTGTTAGACTTGACAGAAGGTGGACCCTCTTGAGGTATGAGTCAAGAAACACTTCAAAGATTAGTTTGTATGTTGGGGAAAACAAATGCCATAAACAGAAAGTATCAGATTTGGAGGAGGAGCATCATTTACCATGATGCTGATGGTCAGCTCAGCTGAACTGAAGCTCTATTGGACGCTCGGGACTGGAGATAAAAGTACAAGTCATAAATGGGTAGAGAATGCCGTGATGAATTCATGGGAAAATTGGATGCATTTGAAGGTGATCCTGATGGAGGAAAATAGTTGAAGTTTTTAGGAATGACCCATATTTGAATGAGAAGGAAAGGAATAACCAGTAAAAGGGGAGGAGGAAGGGAGGAAGGGAAGGAAGGGAGAGAGAATGGGGATCAGAACTTAGGTAACAGAGAGTCGTTGAGAGCCCAGGAAGGGAGAGAACTCTGGGAATAAAATGCACAATGCTAAGTGCCACTGGTGTCTGTGCTGAAGGCAAGCGACTGAGAGGTTAATTGCAACCTTGAAATATGTTTTTTTCACTGGTGATATGACCCTAAGCCAACTTTAATGGCATTTGGGAGCGAGTGGGTGGAATCCACGATTTTGAGAATTCGGTGGTGAAAGGAAGGAAGACGGGATGTGCATTGGAGGCAGTCAGAGGAGGCTGGAGTAGTGGGGGTGCCTGCACGAGGTGCTGCTGCTGCTGCCCTGATGTTCTCCTTTGCGGAATGTCTCCTGACAAAACCAGCCTTTCACCTGAAGCTGCCTTGGGAATAGAAGAGACCGGATTCATACAGACAGCTTGCCTTGTTGGCCTAAAAATTACTACTTGAAAAAACAGAAAGGAATCCTTCATGTTTTGGAACCTTCAAAGGGATATTCAAGGTGGGAAAATCTTTCTTTTAGGCCACCACTGAAGAAACTGAAGCGAACAGTCGAGAAGATGAAAATGATGGTGAAGAAACAGAAAAAGGGAATACAGAAGCTGCCCCATCAGGTTTGTTTCTATAACAGACTAGTTTTAAAGACAAATCGTAACTCTTAAACTGTATTGAAAATAAGAAAGGTAATGAAGGAGGCGAGTCTCTGACTGGTGTGGTTGTGCTGCCACCTAGTGGAGTCCTGGGGGAAATTCTGACCATATGATTTATCTTGTAAAAAAGCAAGGCTTTACGTGTCTTTGCTTCCTTATTTTAGTTTTGAAAGTTTATCTCCATCATTAGAAAGAGATTATATTTCTCAAAATAAGTAATGCTAAACACTGAATGTTATATTTAACACAGTAATAGCAATAGATACGACAGATTTAAAATATATCATAAAAATAGATCCTGAAACAGCAAAACTGGTGAATAATTTGAAAGAATAAGGTAATGTGGCAAATATGAATCGTAAGTTCAAATAGAGACTCACTCTTCCTAAACCAGTATTTCTCAATATTTTAAACACATTTTTCTTTTGATAAAATATGAAAACTTCTCACCCTCCTTTAATACCAAATTATTTTTAAACAGCATCTTAAATGAAATGTCATTACTAAACATTTTAGCATATACTTTTGCAAACTAGACTGTACTTCCACACTTCAATATGCCCCTTCAGATGGTGACTTTTTCACCCACTTTATATATTCAAGAACACAATTTTCATTGCATTATATAAACTACACAATCTTTAACACATTCCAGTTACGAAAACTTGGTGTTAAAAAGAAGTATTGAAATACAAAAGGAGGAGTCTGGTTGTCATTCATTTGGATAGAAATTTAGATAGAAATTATCTGTAAATGTTCTCCCATCCAACCCCCCTCTTAATATTCTATGTCAGCATTTTGTTTCATGTATTGTTATTCATATGTAAACTGGGACTCTTATTCAGAACTTAGGTTTTCATAGTGGTATTCTTTGATATATGTTGCTTGACTTTTTAAACAATACCATGAAAAAGCCTAGAGAACCCCAGCATCCGAGGCTCTTCTGCGCCTCTTGCCGCCCTGAGATCCAGCTCCAGGTTGCCCAGAACAAGACATGTATTCAGTGCGCGTTGTGGTATGGCAGAACCGAGCCTTTATGCAGCTTTAATCTCCTTTACGTTTCTGAACGTAACTCCATTTCAGAGCCACAGCTTTTTACAACAACTGTGACCAGATCCAGCCCGACCGTGGCCTTTGTGGAGCTTTCGCCCAGCCCTCAGCTGAAGAATGAGGCGCCAGAAGCGAAAGAGCAGAAGAAGCCAGAAGATGAAATGAGTGGGAAGGTGGAGCTGGTGACGTCACAAAAGGTGAGGCGGCCCGAAGCCGTTGCGCCCGCGGTCCTCGCGGCTCCGCGCTGCTGCCGGTGCTGCCGCGGCACCACTTCACAGCGAGGGTTTATTTTCTCCCCGATCTTTTTCCCTGTCTTTAAAATGTATACTTTCCTAAAGCAAATATAATACATGTTCATTGGAAAAAAAAAAAAAATAAGTGTATGTAGAAAGTTGTCTGTATAGTCCATTTGGACTGCTATAACAGAAACCCATAGTCTGGGTGGCTTATAAACAACAGAAATTTTTCTCTCAGTTCTAGAGCTGGGAGGTCCGAGACCAAGGCACCCGTGGATTTGGTGTCTGGTGAGAATCCACTTCCCGGTTCATAGGCGGCCATCCTTTTGCTGTGCCCTCACTTGGCAGAAGGGGCAAGGGAGCGCTCGAGTCCCTTCTGTAAAGACTATGAAAAATTTGTTTTCAAGGGTTCTTAACTCTGTGTGTGTGTACATACACACACCATGGACCCTTTGTCTATCTGGCAAACAGTGTTCTCAGAATAATGTTGTTTAAACCATAAAATGAACAGGATTACCAAGTTTTCCTTGGTATCAAGTGGTACAAAGTACATATAATCACATGAATTCTTCTCTGTGGACCCCAGCTTAAGAATTTCAGCTAGTTGATTAGCAAATGGCGTAATGGTCTTTGGACCCAGTGCTTTCCACCCCGTGTGAATTTCCCCTTTCCCTATCGCACGCTTACCTTTTAGAGAAAGAAGGCAAGATGGTGACAGCGGTCGCAGCAGCTTTTATTTCCTGACTTCCTTTGAGAGTGTTGCTTTTATAAATCCAAGTATCAGTGCACACGGGCTGAGCATTTACATAGTGGTTATTTTGAGCATTTCTGCTGATGATTAACTGTTTCACTGACGGTCAGGCATTATCTGACACAGGTTTGTGTCAAGACTCCACTATGGGGAAAGTGGTATGAGGTTAAGATTTGAGGGTTGTCAACTTTGGTAAGTCTCGGTCTTGAGTTTTGCTGCGTGCTTAACGCTGAAGTTTATTTGGACACCTGCTTGACCTCCATAATACAGAATGACTCACTGTATTTTCCTCAGGATTCCACTAGGGTTGAATATTTTAGAGTCATCAAGAAAAATAAAATCCTACTGAGAAGAGATTCTAGACATTGAATCATCCTGAGGACCACACAAGAGATAAGCTTATGATGAAACAAGTGCTCTAAAACCTCACTGACCCACTGGCCATCAAATTAATCTCTTCAAGGCCACCAGCCAATGAATCAGAGAAGGTCCTGTAAGAGCTGGAAGGACATGAACTGACACAGCCACGCTTCTCATGCTGATCTCTGACTCTTAATATTAGTTGTCAGTTTGGTTATCTGTTCAGTCAGCAATCAGTTGATTAGAAGCAACAAATCGGAAGGAGGTGTTCTACCAAAGGCCATTCAAGAGCAATAACCAGAAACATCTATTTTTACAAACCAAACATAAAAATTTTTTAAGCCTGTAATTTTGGAACTATTTACCATAAGGTTATGTGGGCTAACCTGCTTCAAAAATGCCGTAAGGGCAATTTCCCTGTGGCACTGTTTGATATAATGGTTATTTACAATGATGCTTCTTCGTCAACAAGCACGGTATATTGTCTTTAATGCGCTTTGCACAACTTCGTGGGAAGTTACGTAGCATCTCAAGAATAATGCCCATTAGAAGGTAATACTACTTTAATATTTAACACTAACATAGTTTACAAAATTTTTAGATCTTATGTGGAACGTCTTCCTGACATTACCACGAAACTGTGGTGAATTCTAATGAGAAAATGAGACAGAGTGATGCATAATCTCAAAGACAGAACGTTGTCTTCTGAGTCTGAAGAAAAGTGGTCATCAAATTTGAAACAAAGTGATCATCAAATTTTTATGCTGTAGTTTGACTTCTTTGAGAAACTGAACTCTGTATTAATGTAGAAAGCATGAAGCGGGTTTGGAGAAGGGACAACAGTTTCTATTTATGCTTTTGATGTTTACTTTTAAGTTTTATTCCGCCTGTGCATTTGTTAATGGCCAGCACCTGTGATGTTTGTGTCTGTTGCCTGTGTTCCAGGTGGTAAAGCCAAAATCTCCCGAGCCAGAGGCAACCCTGACATTTCCATTTCTAGACAAAATGCCTGAAACCAACCAGTCACCTTTGCCAAATCTCAATTCTCAAGGTAAAAAGAAGGAAATGTTTTGTTTTAGTTCTACATGTTCTGCTGGGCCCATTTGTAGTGAAATAGTCTTTATTATAAAGATAGATTCCTTTTTTTATGTTGATGTACCTTTAGCTATTGGGTTTTCCCAGAGTCCATGACGGCTGAATTAATAACATCAGAATGAGAGCTGGGCTACATTCTCTATTTGGCTTAACCAGGAACCCCAGCTGCTGGGACCATTTTGTCAGCCAGGTGCAGTAGGGTCTACACAAGTGTTTAATACCTGAAAATAGTTTGTATTGCCTCTAAAATGTTTTTTAAATTACAGGATAAAAAATCAATAACGTTAATAGTTTTATCATGTCAGCTTCAATAATTGTTAATTATTAATCTCTAGTCTTCTTAAAAATACTCATTTAATTTGACAACAATTGACAATGATTTGACCATGATTTTGGAAGGAAGTCAGATTTCCTTACTCCGTAATAGTTTCTGGATATGCATGATGATTACTGAGAAATCATTCATGATCATAGATTAAATGTGTTACTCATAACCAAAACTTTAATCTTTTCAAAAATCTTTATGCCAAGAATATATATATATACACACCTATTATACATATATATATATATATAGACTGAGGATATATCTTAATACAAATCATTTGTTTGGTACATTTGAATACTTTTGATTTTATATAATGTGGAGAGTGGTAGCCTCAAAAAATATTGGGTGTTTAGGGCCTATGAAGGTGTTAGAACGACAGTGACTTCTGCAAACTCCCCAGGGTCTTAGGCCCTATTTACTTGTGAATTCACCCCCTTGGCTTTTTAGAAGCCCAGCTTGAATCCCTTTACCTTGCTAAGGACTGCACCTTCCCACACCACTAGAAAGAGCCTTAAGGATGTGAACAGTGGAGGGATGGGTCCTGAGGATCCGTGATTTATAGGGACTGCTTCACAAGAGACAGACCACTGGCTTTACTGCTGTGAGTTCTTTCTCTTTACCGGTGTGATATGAAAATGGCTACACTTCAGGAGGCAAAACTGTAAAATTTCTTGTTTGTTTGTTTTTTTTTAATGTACTTTCCCTAGTACATTTTATAGATTTATCGATCTAGGCAAAGAGAGATTGTACAGGTAATTGTGACTGGGGATTTGTTACTTTTCTTTTCCATGCTGGGCAGCTATTTGGCAGGATCTGAGTTGGCTTCCATTAGTCTTTGTTGATGGCTGGGAAATAAGTTAGGCTCTAACTGCATAACAGGAAGTACTCAGGAGGGAATTAATTGGCACAGGTACTGATGATCACTAACTTCTTCTAAATGTGGAAACAAGTTTAATACTATCTTCAAGGCATTTGATTTAAATTTGTCAGCCCTCCTGTCCTGAAGGGAATGGACAAAAATAAATTCTCCCAACCAGGCCAGGAATTGTTCACATTTAGATTTTAATTCTGCCCTATCTCTAGCATTTTTTTTTTGTACATAAGTAATATAAAGAGGAAATAGACATTTTAAGCCATATTAATTAATTTTTCTGTCTTATGTATTTTTCCATCTCATTATCTGTTGAAAGGCATTTCAGTTTTATAAAATGTGCTGTTGAATTAAGGGACTTGACTTCATGCTTTATCTAAGGTGAATGATTAAAAAATAACATTCAGTAGCACTGGAGCATTTCCAAAATCATTCTTCAAGATGAGATTATATTTGTCATACCCGTGTTCCAAGTTCTTGTCCGGCTCATGGAACTGTAAGTACAGCTGCAGGCTCTGGAGACAGAAGGCCCACATTCAGATCCTGTCTCTTCTGGTTCTTATCTGTGTGATCTTCCCCACTAAGTTCTTTCTAATCTCTGTCATCTGTAAACTGGAAATAATAGTAGTTCAAACTTCATAGGGCCATTGGAAGAATTAGATAGGATAAACAAAAAAAGAGAGAGATAAAAAGCATTTAGCTTAATAGCTGGCCCAGAATAAGCGCTATAATATAATCTAGGAGCTGCAAAACAGTTGAATAGGAGTGGAAGTGTAAAGCAAGGTGCCAGGCAGGAATAAACCTTTCTCAAATGCTCTCCTTCAAAGAGCAGTGTTTGTATTATAGAGATATAGCTTAAGAAGTGATTTTCAAGCACGAGTGTGTGACAGGGTCCTCTCTAGGACTGGTTAAAACACAGGCCTCTGGGCTGCACCCCTGCCGTGTCTGATGCAGCGGGTCAGGCCTGGGGCCACAATATTTGCATTTCTGACAAGTTCCCCAAGTTGAGGCTGATGCCACAGACACAGGGATCATACTCT
Organism: Bubalus kerabau; assembly: GCF_029407905.1. Classification (NCBI taxonomy): domain Eukaryota; kingdom Metazoa; phylum Chordata; class Mammalia; order Artiodactyla; family Bovidae; genus Bubalus; species Bubalus kerabau. Next base: position 64,710,087 of record NC_073630.1, read on the forward strand.
GGAAACCTTAGGCTTGAAGTATGTGTTTCAATTGTGCACCAAGGACATCACTGGTAGATGTAAAAGTAACGTGATACTTGTTTGGTAAGTTCTTTCTTTGTATCTTTCAAGAAGCAAAAGGCCTCTAATCAATGTATTCTTAAAAGACATGATTTGTCTTGAATTTGGGGGGAAGTATAGGGCTCTGCCCAGATATAAAAAGTCAGTGCACATTTAAGTGACTAGTCAGAGGCTGCACATTAAGCCCAGAGGAGCCCGTCGGGTTGGGGTCAGGAGTCTGGGAGCCACACCTGATATTCTCTCCCCAGGACGATGACGTCACCACCATCACCACTGAGTCCTCTGTCTCTCGGCTGATCAGACGGGCTACCACAGATCTACTGGAGGCCCTAGTGGCGCTCCACAGATTTCCCTCCAACATACACAGTGCATAAATAGTCTTTAAATACTCCAAAAACATTCATAAAATGCATTTAAAGATGACAATTTGCCTTTCTCAACTGTCTCCCAACAGTAGAAAAATAGCTCAAATGGATGTTTCAGGGAAATATGTGCACATTTTAAAAACTGATGTCTTTATTTGCATCGAGAATGATGACAGATGAGCCCAGCACAAACGTTCAGGATGCAAATGCTTGCCTTGAGCTTCTGTCTGTTTGCTCTGCCCCATTAGAGACACACACATATACATCCCTTTGCTGCACGCATATGGACTGCCACCACAGACTTCCACAGTAACCTTTATAAAGTGTGTAAAAATAATTGAACTCATCTCTCCTGTCTTTTATACTTTTTTTCTAGTATACTTTTTTCTAGCTGACACCAAAAGCAGTGTCAGCTGTGCATTTTGCCCTTGCATAGCACATTCTCCCTCCATATTGAGATTCAGCACCTTAAATATCACCTTTAAGTATGAGCCCCTAAAATCCAAACCAAAACCAAAGACAATAGCATAAACTTGCCCATCTATGGACTTTTGTCCACATCTTTGGGTTTTGTGTCTGTTTTATTGTGATACTCAGATTCTTAAATACAGGTACTTTCAAAGTACATCTATAACAGGGGTCCCCAACTGGGACTGGGCTGCACAGCAGGAAGTGAACAGCGGGCGAACAGGTGAAGCTTCACGTGTGTTTCCAGCTGCTCCCCATCGCCCGCGTTACTGCCTGAGCTTCGCCTCCTGTCAGATCAGCAGCAGTATTAGATTCTCATAGAAGCACAAACCCTACTGTGAACTGCCCATGCGGGGCACCTAGGTTGTGCACTCCTTATGAGAATCATCCTGAAACCACCCCCACCCCGCCCAGTCTGTGGAGGAATTGTCTTCCATAGCATCCGTCCCTGATGCCCAAAAGGTTGGGGTCTGCAGATACATAAAGATGTGTTAGATTCTTTTACCCTCAGTCCTTGTGTTGACAACAGCCAAACCTCCGTTAGTACTTGGGAGCACGGTTCTGTGCAAGTCTCACCCCCGTTTTCACGGTTTTCTGTTTGTTCTGTTCTGCCATCTCATCTAGAGTCGCCTGGCCCTGCCAGCATTCCGCTGAGAGTTCAGAACTCTTGGCGACGTTCCCAGTTTTTCTCCCAGTCAGGTAAAATGCATACTGGGGAGCTCTGTTTCTTTTGTGCAAAAATCCGTGTTGTGGGCAACCAATGCTATCTGGTACTTTTCTTCACTTCTGATTCCAGAGGGGACGTGGAAATCTTGTTTCGGGCACACAGTTAAGCGGAGTTAATTCTTTGGTATCAGCACCAGTTAATACTAACATTGGGAGGAAAATTCATGGAATTTTGATTTTGAAAATCCAAAGAAATGATACTTACCTCTTTCTTTATGGTCCTCTTCTTTTTTTAAATAAAAATTAGAAGCACTTAGCAGGAACTGGTCACGGTTCTCTTGTTAACTGTGTCACCCTCTGTACCTCCTGATGACATCTGGCCCCTCTGCGCACTCCTTCTCCACGTCAGATGGGGGGCCTGTCAGTCAAGCCAGAGTGCGAGGTGCATTAAAAGCAGCACTCCGAGGAACAGATTCTGCTTCCTGTAGTCTAGTGCCTGGTGCTCATTGATGTGATCAATCTTTTATACTGGTCGTGACGTCTCTTGGTGATGGGTACAAGCTGCTTCAGAGGCCTGCTTTATTATGATTCTCTAGTGCTCTTGGCTTACCAAAGAAAAGTTGGCTTGAAGCTGACATAGGACCCACACTTGACTGAAGAGGATCAAAGGAGAAAGACAATTAGAAGCCACTCACCTTGTGATCTTTTTCCCCTTTCTTTCTGTACAGTGGATTCTCCAAGTAGTGAAAAGTCACCTGTAACTACACCTGTAAGTAACTCCTGTTAAGAAATAAGATCATGCATTTAGTGGATTTTAATTTATAAGGTATTTAATTCACTTAGGATTCAACCCAAAATGGGCTCCAAACTTTTGATTGGAAAAGAATATTTGTAAGTCGTGTATAATGCTGTCAGTTGAATCATGAAGAAAGACATGGATTATCGTTTTGCAAAGTTGAAAACAAAATGGTGAGTCAGGAAAGTAAAATCAAAATAAAATGACTTCAAGTCATCTCAGTTGTTTACATTTGTAGAAAGTAATAAAATATGTAGCTTCTGTAGGCATTCAAAAATCATTTTTAAAATTTTTAATTAAAAAAATTATTTTTCAAATGTTTTTTCCTCAACGGGACAGTACATTAACACAGTGTGCTACTGGCATATAGGGCCCGGCCTGGACCATGTCTGGGTAACCCAAGCTGTCTGAGTTATACTCCTCACAGTCAGTATCTTGAATAATATTAACTGTACATTTAGTTTTCAATTTTTTATTTTGATGAAATAAAAGCATTTGCTAATTAAAATGTCAAGACACATGACATTGTAAAAATTCCCTGCTCCCAAATTATGCCTGAACACTCTCTGTAGACCTGACTCTTCTCTGAGCTGAATGCTTCTGGTGCTGGGCCTGTCACCCTTACTCACTCTCTGAAATTCCCATCGGATCTGGAGCCTTCCTCCACGGGTCAACGGTGGCATTTCTTGAGCTACCCAGGTGTCACCACACAATCACTGCTGTACCTTTGATTACAGACTTGCTAACCATATGACCCTGAAGGTGCTGTATATCTTTTCTGAAACTTGTCTTCCTGGGTCACACAATGAGGTAGTAATACTTTCCTTCCAGGGTGTTTTGAGCTTCATTTGAAATAATTACACACAAACCTCTAGCATAGTGCCTGATACATGAACGAATCCTTCCCAATGGATGATCCAAGAGGCCCACCGTGGCCAAAACCGATTCTTCTCTGTGGGTAAATTGTCTCACCTTCGGAATTCCTAAGTGCCTGTGCAGGATGGAGAAGGGTCGCCTCACCCAGTATAACATAATTCACTGATTTCCATTTTAATGACACAGGAACAACACTGTCAAATTGTTCTTGTCCCCCTGGGCAGGGGTGGAAAGAAAGGGTGTCCTAAAGAGACACATTCTTATTTCTAAGGTATAGAAAATAGAATAAGAAAGAGACAAGTTACTGATCTATATAAGTGAATTCCCTGAAAATGCTGACCTGAATTTGATATTCTTTTGGCTTTTTGTGGCCATCCCTACCATTTGCAGGACCCACAAGCATGAGTATCGGTTGAGGCCCACGTTTCACGTCTAAGTACATTAAAGCTATGAATTTTTATAATGTTAAAAATCAAGCCATCCTTATGGCCTGGCTCACATTCTCAGCCTGAAGATGCTTCATGACCAGACCAGCCACTGTGCTCCTGGGTGGTAACCTGACCGACTGGAGGCAGGGAAGGATGGCAGGCGGGCTGACCCAGGTGTCTTGGGCAGTCATTAGGCCCCTTGGAACCTTGGATGAGATTGATTCTGTCCTGCTCCACAGGCAGCCGCAGCAGGTGGAGTCTGCTTGCCACCCACCGGCCCAGACTCTTTCCCCTCCTCCCTACTCCCTCACCCCCACCCTGCTCCTTCTCAGGATTCTGAGACAGTGCTATGTGGCTCCCTAAACCACCCCATCAGAACAGAGGGGAGAGAAGAAGCACAGTTACTGGGGAGACTTCTTTTCCTCAGCACCTATTCTGGGTGACAAGGGAGGCCAACCTTAAATACAGCAGTCTGCCCACTTAAGGGACCAGTTCTGATTTTTCTTCCCCCTTGGACTCTCAATCTCATTCATCTTCCATGGCCCAGGTGCCCGCCTTGGTTTATGCATCCTGCTCCCATTATTTCCATTCATTCACTTGATTCCCCAAATCACACTCACACACCAAAAAAACCTGTTTAAAAGACCAAAACAAACTCAAACAGGGGCTCTGTATCAATCTAGAGGGGTGAGATGGGGCAGGAGATGGGGAAGGAGGTTCAAAAGGGAGGGGATATATGTATACCTATGGCTGATTCATGTTGAGGTTTGACAGAAAACAACAAAATTCTGTAAAGCAATTATCCTTCAGTAAAAAAATAAAATAACATAGGGGGAAAAAAGACTACAAAAAAAAAAAAAGTCTTTGTGCTTGAATGTTTCTTAGGCAGGCCCTGGGCAGTTCTGCTGAGATAAGCACGCCTATTTGCTTGAACCCAGGATCAATATACAGAATGAGTATCTTATGCTCAGGAGCGTGAATTCATTTAAGAAGTCACTGATAAGAGAAATGAAGCAAAAGCCTTCCCATGCCAGTGGCTAATTACTTTGTGTTTTCGTTAGCTCCAAAAAGGTTCACAGAATCATACCAGCATTCTGGAAGTAAACCAAAGATGGACTAAGGCTAAAAAGTGGTTTCTGGGGAACTTCCCTGGTGGTCCAATGGTTAAGACTCCATGCTCCCAATGCGGAGGGTATGAGTTCAATCCCTAGTCAAGGAACTAAGATCCTTCATGCCAAGTGGCAAGGCCCAAAAAAAAAAAAAGTTGTTTCTGCCAACAAAGAGTACCTTTAGATATGGGAAGACTTCTGCTTCTGCATGTCCATCTGAGTATCAGACTGGGAGCTAATTGTGTCCCTTGTCCCAGCCTGGCCTTGAGGATGTGGCTGAATTTTGATCATGGTTTTATTTTCTAAGCAGTTTAAGTTCTGGGCGTGGGACCCAGAAGAGGAGCGCAGGCGACAGGAAAAATGGCAACAGGAGCAGGAGCGTTTGCTCCAGGTAGGTTTGCTGCTTTTTGCCCCTTCTTGTAGGGATGCTCTCTTAACTTCTGTTATGTTAAATAGTTGTTTAGCACAGGAGATGCATGGACTCAGCTTCTTCTCAGAAGTCGTTGAGTCTAAGTTCATCCGTTTTGTGTCCATGAGACAGAATGCCCGATGTCTAATCCCTCCCACCGGAGGTTACACTGATGAGGATAAGGAAAAAAAAAGATTCACTCAGAAAAAAATTCAGGTATTGATTAAGGGCCCACCGACCCATTCATCATCTCCTTAGCTGCCAGTCAAATTCCAGTCCAGCTAAGGGTGGGAAAAAATCAGAAAGCTATTTGATGTCATACATGTGAAATAAAATTTGATCTGGGTCTTATATATTAAGTAGAAGTACTTGCTCCATCTTTGAGCAAATGCTCCTAATTTTCCATTCTAGAAAAATTCTGGGAGGAAGCTCCTCGTGCTCCTACTTGTTTTGTGCCAGGTTTGTGGAGCAACATGGCTTCAGAAAGGAACTCAGAAACCTTAGAAGCTAACCTGTGCTGAGAGCTCAGGGTGTGCCAGAACGGGCATATTTGTGGGTGCTCGACATACTTTATCTAATTTAATCCTCATGAAACTTGTCAGAGTACGTCTTAGTAGTCTCGGTTTGCAATTGAAGAAATTAAGGGTCAAAAAAAGATCATCTTTCCAAGGCCACACCTCTAACAGATATTGAGCCTTGTGTCAAATCCATGCCTGGATGACTGTTCTTTCCACTATATTCCCAATGGGATTGACTTTCTGCCGATGTGTACAAAGCAGTGCTTAATTCAAGTTTATTTTACTTTTTTTTCCCCACTTATATTTTTGTTCTTATCCTTTTGGCTTAATTCTCAGGGAGTAAAGGTCAGCTAGATAATCAATTGTAGTGTGGCTCTGGGTCTGCCCTTTTACTTTGACACTTTTCAGAATATCATAGGAGTAAACTTTCAATGCCAGATGTTAGTAAGAACTAAAGTCAGCAAAGTCCCAGAGCTGTGGGGACAACAGATGGCCGTGTTTCCCGTGGCGACGCTGTGTCTGCTACACTCTGAAAGGGCTGTGGTTTTAGGTGTAGGTTGTAGGCTTAGGGCTGAGGTGTTTATGGGGAAGGAAGGGGGTGTGTGTGTGACAGGCATACCCCACCTTTCACCCCTGGGTGAGGGAGACATCATCAACTCATCCTCTTGGTGAAGGAGACAGGACATCAACTCCTAGAACCCATAAACCCAAGAATCTTTGCTTGTTTTTCAGGTTTTATAAAGTTTGAAGGTCTGTTTCCTCTATTCTGAAGCTCCCTGGAGTCTCTCTAGAACTTTACAATGTTAGGTTTTGATAAAATTTTGATCTGAATTAAAAGCCTACTATGGGCTGACCAGCAGTGGTTTTTACCAGAGCATGAATACAAACGTTAGTTTCCAGGCAATTCTGTTAAGCCCTTTCGCTCCTAAGGTAATGACAGAACAAGTAATACCTGGAGGAATTCTCGGGGCCTTCCCTCAGAAGACAAAAGCACAGACTTTGTCAGCCTCTGAGAGAGTGCGGACAGTAATCAGCCTACAGTATTTGACTGTGTGGGGGATGATGTGCTCCAGGAGTCCTGTGTCTCTGTCACGCCAGGGATGCCCTTCCCAAGGCATCCGGGGCGTCAGTTCTCATCTCGAGCGTTCGTCTTCATTTCCGTGTATTCATTTCTTCTAGTCAAGCGTCAGGGACTCCGGTTACATTTTTAAAGCTCTCCAAAATTCAGAGTATTTTACTTTGTTCTCCAGAAGAGGTGGCTAGTGTCACATTTTTTCATATTTTTCAAAACAATAATAGCAGTTCCGATATGGACACCTTCTAAGGGGCTATTTAAAAGCTACTCTTAATTCAGGAAGACTTAAAGCCAGGAAGACTCCATTTTAGTAGAATGGCCACTCAACTAATTATCATCTCATCCACTTTGGACCTTTCTCTGTATTGTAAACCTCTGAGGTTTTTAAAAAATCTTTTCTTAAACTCTCCCAGCAGCAACATATTTCTATTAGCAGAATGGCAAAACTCATCTCTGAAGGGTCCAGTAAAAGCAAACTATTGGTTTAGCCTGTCTCTTAAAACGCAAGAAGATTTTAGTCTTTTCATAAGCAAATGTCTACTCATATATCTGAGGAACAATTCTATGAAATACCCACAGCAGTAAAGATTGTTCTCCTTTGGATTTTTATGTCCCTAACATGGTTAAATACCACAAAATAGTATTCCCCTTTGGATGCATGAATGGGTTAGATTCAGAACATTGCAACAAGAAGAGAGTTTTGCAACACATTGTACATGATGGTTTATTGGGGGAAGGTCCCAGTGCTGTATGCACTGGTCAATTCAGAACAATCTATGGAAATTCTATAACAGGAGAGATACCAGAAGGAGCAGGACAAGCTGAAAGAAGAGTGGGAAAAGGCCCAAAAGGAGGTGGAAGAAGAAGAACGCAGATACTATGAGGAGGTAGGAAATTCCCTGGTAGGAATTTAACCCTGAAGCCTTAATTCCTCAAAATCTCCCAGAACTTTGTGTGTCCATTCTGCATGGGGTGTGGGGCTATCTTTGATTCTCTTTACTCACAGTGGAGCCCCATCAACCTTTTAAGAGTCCTGTAGACTGTGAAAGACCACTGCTTTCCCAGATTTAGTTTGTGGTAAAGGTATGTTGAGTCGTGGTCAAGGGAGGGAATAGAAGTATATCTCTTGTTTAGTCATAGAGGTCAGATTTTTTATTTGTCTTACAAGACATGAAACTATCAATTTGTTTATTTGTGTGTTTGTTAGGGAATTATTTGTGTGTTTGGTAGTAGAGAATTAATACTAATTTTGCAAGGATAATTTTGATATCAAAGCTAAGTGAATCCTTACTACTGCATTCACCATAATACTAAAGAGATTTGGAAGGGAGGAGAATTTGGTTTTGTTTGTTTCATTTTTTTTGATGAACAAGCCAGACCATATTCAAGAATTTAAAGCTATACTTTATGTATATTATCCAAAATTTATGATTAATATTGTTGTGAATTTTATCTTCAACAATAATTTTTGTGCATAATCCTCCCCCAATAGCATTTCTAATTAGGCTTCTTGAATCATATGAACTCATTATCTTGCAAAGACTGTTTTTCTAAATTAAATGCTAATTTCTTAATTATTCCCCATAGAGAATGCTATCTGATTTTAAAAGACCTTTTTTTATGCACTGCTTGTTTGCACATAATTCTGATGTTTTTCCCAAGGTCCTTTAATGACACTATTCTCTTGACAAATACTGTTTTTCCTTTTTCTCCCTTTCATTAATTCCTGTCCTTCTCCTAGGAGCGGAAAATAATTGAGGACACTGTGGTTCCATTTACTGTTTCTTCAAGCTCTGCAGACCAGCTCTCTACATCTTCCTCTGTGACAGAAAGCAGTGGGACGGTGGTAAGACCATAGATTAAAAGCAATTCATGAAATAAGTAAACCAAAATAAAAATATAAGACCACAAGGCCAAGTTTCCCACCAGTTTATATACAGGACTACTATAGAATCATGTCAGCTACCACATGCCCATTGTACCCCATGGTACCATCACCGCCATGGCCAAACCCTAGAGTCGATCCCTAAGAAGCAGCAAACACATTACTGAGGCCAGCTCTGCCCGCACAGGCTGGCAACCAAAGCCCCTGCACTGGTTGGCACGACCCTGGTTAGCGATGCCATGTGCTGGAATGTCTTTCTCACTGCCCATCATTCATTCACTCAGCAGACGTGTTTCTGCCAGACCATTCATCTCTTTGCCCTGGACGATGCCAACAAAATCAACAATACGCTCACACCAGCCTCCACAAAAGTTGCTTCTAAATAGCTCTTGAAGTTCCACATGAGATATATTTGTGTCTTCCAGGGCTGGAGAGAGTCCAGAAAAGCTAGTCTACCTCTATATCCCCTAAATAAGGTCATGGAGGTAGTGGACAAATGTCATAGCAAGACCTGGCTTGTCCATAATCTACACTTTATGTTTTTGGTGATATAAATAACAGAATACATTCATTTTGCAATGAACATAATACCAGTTGGGTATATGTCATATTTGTTGTTTCTGTAGTCAATTATGGTATGCTGCAACACACTATTTTTTTTTAATTATCCCATTTTAATTTAATATAGATTATACAAAAGAAATTCACTACATTTGATATTGCCTAGTTACTCACCAAGCTCAGAATATTGCTTATCTTTGCTGTTGTATACAAAGATCATCACAAAAGCCAAATCTTTCATATCTCTTTCATGCTGCTGCTCAGTTGCTTCAGTCGTGTCCGACTCTGTGTGACCCCATAGATGGCAGCCCACCAGGCTCCCCCGTCCCTGGGATTCTCCAGGCTTTCGTATATTGCAATAATTATGAAACACTGTGTAGTCTTTAAAATAAGTTGTTTATAATCATAATCAAAGGAATTCTACAGTGTCCAACACCTAACTTTTCAATATGCGCCAGCCATTTACACATACCGAACTTTGAATTTTTTATTTAAACTTTTAAAATTTAAACACTTTTAAAATTTTAAATTAAAATTTTTTGTATAGTTTTTAAGGTTATACTCCATAATCTACATTTTAAAATAACCCGTGGCACTTGAAGCCACTTGTCCCTAAATAAGCAGTCCTATGATCTTGTTTTATTTTGGAAGATAGATTTTCTAACCAAATCCCTTTTGTGATAACTTTTGAGAGAGATCCAGATTACATGTTCATTTCAAATTATTGGAAATCAGTTACCAATCAGTTGATGTGAACAACCACTCTTTAAATTATAGACAATGTGATTGAAAAAAGTTTCAACTATTCCATGGCCAGTTGTCCAGTATGTTTAAAAATTATATTCAAGATTATCCTTGATTTCCCCATTAGAATAAGATGGACTTGGAAAACTGTTGTGAGGAAGAACAAGAGACAAGACAGAAGAGACCATTCCAGGAGGATAACAGTGACTCAATGCTGAAGACTAGGGAAGGTGATCCACTGGAGGAGAAGGGCAGGTATGAGCCGGTCCAGGGTGTTCATCCATGTGTGTGCAGTGGGGCTGTGCCCCTTCACTCCATCACTAATGCAAACCATATTCAGCTTTGAAATTATCTTCCAATAATACATTATCCATATATTATTGCTTGAACACATTCTAATAGCTCTGAAGTCAGTGTCCTTATGCTATTGAATAAAAATAGTCTAGTTTTTAAATAGGTAAAACCTTTTTTAAACAAGGAAGAGACTGTGTAGATCACCCAAGAGGCTGGCTCTGCCACCAGCAATTTCTTTATGATACAAATGTTTGCTCCTGGGGCTCCAACATATCAGATAGATATTGACAAGTGTGCATGCATGTGTGTGCATACACACTTGGGTACACGCTCATAGCATCCTTAGAGGGACCTAAAGAAACAACAGGTTATCTAAGTATTATTTTCAAATACTGACCAATTTGAAAGGTTGTTTGGGAGCTGAACTCTTCTGGTGGGACTTGCTCTGAGAATTCTTCTGGGTTTATCAGCTAGAAGACTCCCTGAATTGTAGGATATTGGAGTTTGGGGCCCATGTCTAGAGCCTGCAGAGCCCTTGAAACAGCATAGCTGTTTCCAGTTAAAATTATTTACAGAGAGTTTCCAGTTTTGAAATCCACAAGTCAAGAATATTTGAGGGATGCTGGTAAACATTTTACGTGAATTATTGCTATTTCTCCAGACAGTCCCTGTTGTCACCAGAAACTTTAAAAAGGTCTCCATCTCTCCTTTCTTTGCCATTGTTATTTTTTTTAGTCACTAAGTCGTGTCCAACTTGCTCCTAAAAGACCAGTGAATTACCATAGGCTGCCAAAGCCCCATACGGCCTCAATGCTTTCTACAGTAAGCCCTCTCTTGTGGAAATCTGGGAGAGTATACTTAGCTCTTTCATTCCTCAAGGTTATTAGAATGAAGAGTTTTGTGGACAAGGAGGTAGAGAGAATGTCAGAAATGAAGATTTGTTAAATTGGTGGATAATGAAAATTCAAAGCATTTTACAGTATTCTAAATCCATTTTAAATCTAGTTTAAAATAAAAAGAATATTTAGTTATCCCCATTCTTTTCATTTTGTAATTGGTACTTCCTTGTCCTAAGGGATAAGATCAGTCATTTCAGTTGCTTTTATCCCTGTTCTGAAATATATTTGTTTATTTTAACAGCCTAACTCAAGGGGTCTTGACTCATTCTGAGAACCCTGCATCAGAAGGAATCTACCACCAGCTGGATACAGAAGCTGGGGCCCCACAGTGTGGGGTGAACCCACAGCTAGCTCAGGGTAAGAATGGAGAAGACCAGCTCCCATGTTTCACTGGGCTTCCCAGGTGGCGCTAGTGATGAAGATCTTGCCTACCAAAGCAGGGGACTTAAGAAATGCGTGTTTGATCCCTGGGTGGGAAATAACCCCTAGAGAAGGGCATGGCAACCCACTCCAGTATTCTTGCCTGGAGAATCCCATGGACAGAGGAGACTGGCAGGCTAGAATCCATGGGGTTGCAAAGAGTCAAACAACTGAAGCGACTTAGCAAGCACACATGCATGTTTCAGTTATCGGAAGACCCCTTCCCCACCCCCATCGTCCAGACAGATATGGCCTCTGCTGGCTGCTATGCTAAACAGCACAGTGAATAAACTCCCACCACTGTGCACCACGAAGTTCCATGAGATCACTGTGAGACCTTTGCAGGCATTAGTACTTTAAAGAAAGGTGATTACTAAGCACTAACTGTATATTCTTTCTTTGGCCTCAGATCCATCCCAGAATCAGCAGGTATCAAACCCACCAATGCACATTTTAGAAGATGTGAAGCCAAAAACCCTTCCATTGGACAAAAGCATTAACCATCAGATTGAGTCTCCGAGTGAAAGGCGGAAGTGAGTAACCAAATAAGATGATTGTGGAATTTATTTTATTTTTTTTTAATTTTATTTTTTTATTGAAGTTTAAATTACAGTGTCATGTAGTTTCAAGTGTACAGCAAAGGGATTTAATTATATGGAATTTCTTGTTCTTTAAACTAATTAAGAAGGGAGAAAAAATGAAAAAATGTGAGATGGCAGGTGGTCTGCAACATTTTTGTGCTTTCTCTCCATTCACTGCCATTGTTGAGGTAACATACTTATGAAGTTTGGGATGATCTTCCTGACAAGTAAATATTTACTCTGAATTTAGCAACTCAAAAGAGACAAAGTAATCTTTTTCACTGACAAATCTAAACATTGGAAAGAATTTTCTGGCATGTTGTATTACCAATTTATTTAAGCAAGTTTAATTGTCTCAGAGCCTATGGAGAAATGTTCTTTCAAGGAAAAAAATGCTTTCCTCTCCTTACCATTCTCTTTCCTTAAATAACTACCCCAGGCTTTAGTCCAATTTTGTAACAATTATATTTTTTACACTAAAAATAGTTCCGATCATTTTTGAAGCATGTCAGTATAACAGGCACTGTGTTGAAGGGTTTGCATATATCTCTCTCCTCTTCTTTTCGTATATTAACTCACTGAACTCGGCCAATTACATGATTGAGTTATTGTTCCCATTTTACAGATAAGGAAACTGAGGCTCAGGGAAATTAAATAACTTACCCAAAGTACTTGTCTGAATGAGTAGAGGTAAAGGGATTCAAAGTGAACCCACAATTTCATTATGTCATATTTGACCCACGGTTTCCTTGTAATCAGTTTTAAAAAGATAATATACATTATACTTTAACCAATCATTCTACCAGGAGCCAGACCACCTGGATTCAAACTTTTGACTCTGTCACTTTGCCTGCATAAAACTTTGGGCAAGATACCTGATCTTTCTCTGCCCTAGTTTCCTCCTGTATAAAATGGGAATAGTAGAAGCGCCTGCCTCACAGGGCCCTGTGCCCGGAAGATGGTAAGTACTGCACATTGTCGGCAGTGATGTTGAAAACGGTCGTGTCGGTGATGATGATGATAACTTGTCTTAGAAGTTCATCTTTTTATCTGATTTTTCTTGTTAACACTTTTTTCTCAACATAGGTTTAAACAATTTGCCCCTTTTCTCTTATGTCTATCTAATTTCATTTCTCTGTGTCTAGATGACATGTGCAGCAATAACAGAAGGTAAAATCACGTAGAAGGAGTCATTATTGTTATTGATTATTGTGGTGATTTTCAACCTTTTTTCAAGGCAATGGTTCTTATACTTTAGGATATTCCATGAAAAACTGATATTTTGAAGAAGACAAGCTCTGTCTAGGGAGGGAGTCTTGGAGAGGGGGGAGGTCAGGGGCTCAGATGGCCTCACGGCCTGTTGACGTCTATGCTGGAATTTCTCTTTTCCTCGTTCTTTTCTGTGTCCTATTCCTTTTTTTATGAGTGAAATTAACTTTTGAAAGCGAAAGCCCAGAACTGACGGCTTGATCACAGACAGGGCTCATATGTAACCAGCCACACCTATGAAACCGCTGAGGAAGCTTCTGGCTGGGAACCGTTCTGCCTTGGAGATGCCCGTGACATAGTGGTTATTGGTTGTTTTGAACATCACCCCTAATCACATGGACCTGTAATGAATTTCTGAATACGGGTGGAAGCCGCCTCACTGAAAAATATTTCCTTTAAGCACTGCTCTTTATTTCTGGGCTCTCCTGAAGAGCTTTTCCCTATAGCCCCACTTATCTTTCCCTTCCATCCCATTCATAGTTTTTATATCTAACTCATAGGCAACTTTAACTAGCAAAGAACCTGGCAAAAATAAACAGTAGAAAACTGTTTTGTCTTTTCTGTTCAACAGTGCCAGCCTGGTTTTGATATGATACAGCCAGTGTCTGAACAAACCTACTAGATGAAATTTTTTTTTGCTCTTTATTAAAAAATTACCACTAGGATGTGCTATGGTCTTTTATTTGGTTGTCAAGGAAGAGGGCTTTATTTTTTTTCCTCCTTCTAAAATGTCTTTTCTTGTGGGACTGGGCTTCTGTTTACTTATGATGTTTGGCTCTTTCCCATGTTGCAGGAAAAGCCCTCGAGAGAACTTCCAGGCTGGGCGCTTGTCCCCCTGCTCCCCCACCCCTCCTGGCCAGTCACCAAACAGGTACAAGAGGTCAGCAAGCCTTTCTGAGGCTGCTCTGTTTTGACTGGAGCCTGCTGGGCACCATCACCACCGAATTAGTGCTTGCCGGGGGACCATGGGGATTTGTCCACCCATGTCTCTTCCTGCACACACACACAGGCAGGACAGAGGAACACACCCCATCCACCTGAAGATTTTATCAGCCCTCGATCGAGAGAGCCAAGTGTGTGATGTGGGCACGACTGTGGCCATCGGCTTTAATTACATTGTGTGGAACCTGCAATCTAATAAGAAAACCCACCAGACAATTGCCAGGCTTCTAAGTCGGCGCCTTTCCCCCCAAGGAGGCTCGGTCCTTCTAGGCGGAATCCGCTGATGGCTCTTACAGCGGTCCAGGCAGGCGCTGAGAAGCGAAACTTCATCTTCCCTCTTACTCGACTCAAGCTCTCTAATGATTGCTTCTGGACATTAATTGGGCCCCATGATATTCTTAAAAGCTGCCTGAGCTCCCATTCCCTGGAGAAACAAATTACTAAGTACTGCAAGGTTTTCTTTGATTCAGAAATTTCATTTAACTACGGGATAAGAGGGAAATCCTAATAAATAGAGTTTTGTGAAGGGCAACTCTTCCTTTCTTTCTCGTCTTCCTTTCTGTTTCTTCTGTCCCTGTGTATACTGTTAGCTTCCAAATGATACTGCATATTTTAAAGTTTCTTACGTAATTCCAAGAGTTTTCCTCACAGTCAGCATCATTGCAATCTGACCTTAGTTGCTGGAAAACTGACTTAGGGCCCAGCCATCCTGTCTAAGCCAATGCAATGGAAACCCGATGTGAGTTCTTCACACCAGATCACAGAACTTGGTGTCAGGGCAGAGATTGGATCCCCTATCTGCCTGGTACCTATTGGACTGGATCACGATTTCCTCTTTTAAGCAACAACAAAAAATTTTTAATAAATAAAAAGAAATGCTCTAGTGGGCCAATGAACCAATTACAAAAAAACTTCACGCAACTAAAACCTTAGTAAAACTAAACTTGATTGTCTTGAGGATTTAAGAAAATATATGATAAATACACTGAATCATTTCAAGGCATTTGATCACCGTGGTTGAACGGAATACAATACAAACTTTTTATGACAAATAATTCATGCATACAGAGTTCAGTGTCACGGTAGAGGCTTACTGTATTTAATCTCTCAATTATTACCGTCGTATAGCTAATGCTTAATTCCTGCTCATTGTCATTTCAGTATTTGTCATTTCATTCATGATATCAATGTTTTACAAACCCATGTTTTCTTTTTTTTTTTTTGCATGAGGCTCCATATTCGTGAGGCTCCATATTCCATTTCATCTTTGCATGAGGCTCCGGATTCTAAACAGCACATTTTATTATGCCATATATTTTGCAACCTAGGTCTATAAGTGGGAAGAAGCTGTGCTCTTCGTGTGGGCTTCCACTGGGCAAAGGCGCTGCGATGATCATTGAGACCCTCAATCTCTATTTTCACATCCAGTGCTTTAAGGTATGTATTCATCACTCTTCTCCCTGAGTACAATCTCGTCGTGTGTTTTGGCCTCATTCTGTGCTTAGTAAGTACCTCCTGGAAATCCTAACAGCCTTTGTGTGTGAGGCGCCTCATCTCTACGTTGTACAGAAATGGGCATGGAGACCATCTTTGAGGATGAAATTCTTCTGTCACGCATCCCTCTGGGATGTCAGGTTTGAGGAAGCAAGACATATTTGTGCCACGTGTCTTTGTAAAACTGTTTTTTTTGTTGTTGTTGCTGAAGAGTGTATACTCTAACAGGAAGCTAAGAAAGCCACCCAGGAGGACAGTGATACTTCTGAATCTTTAAAGGATTTAGAATGTAACATCTTTGCTTCTTCTTAGACTCTTGTGACCCAACTCAGAGGTTTTTGGTCTTTGGCCTGATGGGAGATTTCCCTCAATTAAGTGGTTACAGCTAGTTGCTAAGTTGTAGATCTCCACATGAGTGTGTCTGCAATCACAGATGGAATATTACTCCCTCTAAGAGCTGCCCTGCTCAGCACACTAAGTCAGGTTGCCTTTTTTACAGGTCCTTATAGAAACGTTCATGCTCCTTATTGCTCACTATCGAACTGTTTAATTATCATCTCCTCTCATAAACTACACGCTCCGTAAGGGCAGGAACCGTGTCTGTCTAGCTCATCACTATTTCCTCTGTATACCTAGTGGAGATGGTATCAGTAAATATTTCTAGAGGAGTGAATTAATGAATAACTGAAAATGAGAAGGCTTAAATTCTAGTCTCAGATCTCCTGCCAATTAGCAGGTGAGCTAACCACTTAAGCTTGCCTGATTTATTTTTAAAAATTTACATGTCAGACTATATCGGCATCTCCTTTCATCACCCATGGGCATGTTTCAAATAATATATAATTTTCGAAGCTGCACCCTCTAGCTCTGGAAGAGAATAATTTCTTTCCCTTTATCATGCTACCATGCTTTCCTGTGTTCTCGGGTTTTGTCCTGTTTCTTGTTGGTACCTCCCTCAGCTATAAACTAAACTTGCACAGGCTTAAAATAACTCTCACTTTACCTGTACGCTAAGAGAAAGTGAATGACGTCATTCTGAAATTATTAGCTTAATTATGTCAGTAATCACTGGAAAGCAAAACTTATAATGAACAAAACACAGTACGGATACTTAGACTCAATTTATCAATATTATTGTTGTAAAATTAACATAAATAAGGTATATCCTAAGTTATCTAGGAGTATTGTGAGGCTCATAATATATACTTTTTTAAGAATTTCATGGTAATATCAAGATAACATGTTCTAACACCACAGTTTATTCTCAGAAACTTTATCAGAACTCAAAATAATCAAGGTGACAAAGAGTTTTTGCAGATTCTCAGTGGACAGGGGACTTGTCTTCTTAGCTGTAAAGGCCTTTATTTTCTCTTACCATTCACTTCCAAGAGCTGACTTGATGCTTTAAGGCGCATCACCATATGGATTTATCCCTTACCCTTCTGTGTAGGTGTAGCTTGTAATATAATTTGAATGGAACCCTCCCTGTGCCCCAGGTGACCTTAGAGCATCAGTCTGGGGCTCACCCTCTGTTCCTGGGCTCGGTCATAACCTGCCTGCAAGTGGCTGGCATGAACCATGCCCCCACTGCCTCCTCCTCTGGTTCAGCCAGTACAGTGTACCCCACCATCTCCTGCACGCAGGCTAACTTGGTATCATTGCCTCTCACATGGAAACATAAGATGGGGGTGCTATTCCGCAGTGATTATAGTCAGGTATTAATAGAACTTACCAACAACACTGAAAAGCCTTATTCAGAGACAAGTTTTGATATATAATTTGTTGGCCATGTGTTTATTTAAAACCACTAAGATTTAATCTGTTTAAAACAGTCTTCCATCTTGAGAATCAGCGTGCATAGGCTTTGGGGTTCAACCTGATAACTGCTCACCAACTTCTAAACCTTGGACAAGCCACCTCTTGTCCTAAGCTCTCTGAACCAGTGTCCTTCTCCATAAAATGTTAGGAGTTGGGATAAAGTGCTAAAAGTATATTATTTCTGGAAATCAACTCACAGAGCAGCATCTCATACATAGTAGATACTCAACAAATGTGGAGGTTAGAGAAGTGATTACTGTGCTACTCTTGTGAACAGTAAGCAAGCGTTGTAAGGAAACAGTTCCTTATGTGCCTTATAACTTCTGCTCTTTCTTCCCTGTAGTGTGGGATTTGTAAAGGTCAGCTTGGAGACGCCGTGAGTGGGACGGACGTTAGGATTCGAAATGGTCTTCTAAACTGTAATGACTGCTACATGCGATCCAGAAGTAAGTCCTGGGGGGAAATGCCTTGAGATGTACGGGTGCAAACACATGCCTTTCCTGGACCAGTTTAGGAATTCAACTATTTCTGCCTATCAGTTGACACTCCTACACTAAAAGAAAGATGTATTAACAATGGTAAAGAATCTGCCTGCAATGAGGGAGACCTGGGTTCAATCCCTGGATTGGAAAGATCCCCTGGAGGAGGGCATGGCAATCCACTCCAGTATTCTTGCCTGGAGAATCCCCATGGACAGAGGTGCCTGGTGGGCTACAGTCCACGGAGTCACAAAGATTTGGACATGACTGAGTGACTAAGCACAGCACAGGTAAAAGAAACAATAATGAAATGGCCCCTTATTTACTGTTTGTTTCTTACTTGAATGACTGCTACAATGTGACCAAATTCTTTTTAACCAGAGGGCATTAATACACTAGCAGGTGAAAATGTAGACCGAGTTTAAGACATTGCCTGAGCTCACCATGGAGATTTCAGTGAGACAGAGGGGTGATATAAGGTCTGTAAAACCCTACTTATTTGTTGAGGTATCTCTTTAGAATTCCAGCAGCATGTGGAGGGTATCTCACATGTGAAGAGTCACACTGCACTGCTCATCAAATCAGGCACCCGCTCCTCAATGCCTACATTCAGAAGTTTCATGGCATAATGTGGGCTTGTTCCCAACTAAATTGAAAATTCTTTGAGAGACAAACTGGTGTGTTCTACTTCTCTGTGAATCCCCACTCTCCTCCAAAATGCCGGAGTACATACTAATCAGCACTTAACCAGTATATGCTGCCTTGAAGCTTCCTTGAGCAGCCTGCTCTCCCATCTTACGCCTAGGTCTCCTGACATAGACAGGTCATGTATTAATAAATTTGGGGGGCCACGAGGGGGTGCTGTTGCTCAGCTGCTGTTTAGAAAATATGAAACTAGCCAGTGGCTAGCCTCTGAATCTTTCCTCAGTCTCCATCATAAATATAGTCCTTATGCTGGATAGGGCTTCTTTAGTGACTCAGTTAGGAAAGACTCTTCCTGCAGTGTAAGAGCGGAGAAGGCAGTGGCACCCCACTCCAGTACTCTTGCCTGGGAAATCCCATGGACGGAGGAGCCTGGTAGGCTGCAGTCCGGGGGCCACTAAGAGTCAGACGTGACTGAGCAACTTCACTTTCACTTTTCACTTTCATGCATTGGAGAAGGAAATGGCAACCCGCTCCAGTGTTCTTGCCTGGAGAATCC
The DNA here is from genome assembly GCF_029407905.1 of Bubalus kerabau. NCBI lineage: Eukaryota > Metazoa > Chordata > Mammalia > Artiodactyla > Bovidae > Bubalus > Bubalus kerabau. The sequence goes on from NC_073630.1 coordinate 64,729,444, forward strand.
CAGGGATGGTGGAGCCTGATGGGCTGCCATCTATGGGGTCACACAGAGTTGGACACGACTGAAGCGACTTAGCAGCAGCAGCAGCAATGCAGGAGACCGCCTGCAGTGCAGGAAGCTAGGGTTCAATCCCTGGGTCAGGAAGATCCCCTGGAGCAGGAAATGGCAACCCACTTGAGTATTCTTACCTGGAAAATCCCATGGACAGAGGAGCCTGGCAGGCTACAGTCCATAGGGCCGCAGAGTCGGAAATGACTGAGCACACACATATAAATGCATATATATGTATATAATATATAATTATATTTTATTTAAACTATATCTGTATTTGTTTGTTTTGTTTTTATACATTAAAAAGGAAAACTAAACCCTTTTGTCCCAGGATTCAAAGTAATTTTTTTTCTATTATTTACGCGAATTGGAGTTTTTCTGCAACCTCAATGACCTGTTGAGTGTGAGCCATGGAACCAGAAGAGGGCGCTGTTAGGTTGAAGGATGGTTCAACCAGATTTGAAAGTGCTGTAAATCTGAATTTCTTTCAGAATTTACAGCAATTAAAGGATGCCAGCAGAGAACAAACCCGAACCCACTTCTGGATAACAGTGACCTGTTTTGATCCAGATTTTTATTTTAATTGAGAATCTGGGTGTTTCATTGACATTTCTTTTGGAAATTAGCTTTTAGGATCTAGGCCAGCAATTTTTCTCTTGTGTATACAAATATAAAGGATGTTAATTGCTTTTGATTCCAAATCTGAAGACAAGAACCATGGGATTCCTGCAACTGTCCTGTAAGATGAAAAATAGGTAATTGGAAGTAGATTAAAGATACTATTTTTTCTTTATTTAATATTTTTGATGCACTATTTCACTAGATATTTTTTAGAATACAAATGTACTAAGACAAAAGCAAAAAGGTTCATTATCTCTTTGCCTAGAGAACCAGTATCTATATTCAAAAGAAGAAATAAATAGAAGGTATAAATGATAAAAGTTCAGGGAAAAAAATGGGTTTTTTAGAAAGATAAAAAAAATTAAAAATGAAAAAATCTTCAAAGTTAACCACATAATCACTTTCTAATAATTTCTTGGGGACAAGGGCAGAATGTATGTTTGTATATACACATGTGTGTGCACAAACACACAGATGCATGTGTGTGTGACACGTCTACCTGTGTTGGTTTTTATTTCACAAAGGTAATGGCATAACCACAGCGGTACTTAGTTTTTGTTGCTGCTGTTTTTAACTTAATGATGAAAGTGAAAGTGTTAGTCGCTCACTCCTGTCTGACTTTGCAACTCCATGGACTGTAGCCCACCAGGCTCCTCTGTCCATGGGATTCTCCAGGCAAGAATACTGGAGTGGGTTGCCATGCCCTCCTCCAGGGGATCTTCCCAACCCAGGGACCAAACCCAGGTCTCCCACATTGCAGGCAGATTCTTTACCATCTGAGCCACCAGGGAAGACAACTTAATGATATATCTTGGCAATTTTTTCATAAAGCATGTTCTTTCTCCTCATTCTTCTTAAGACTTTTTTATAGCTGCATACAGTCCCACTGTATGGACTTACCATAATTTAAAACTAATGTGCTATGAATGAGTGCTCCTGTTAATTCCAGGGTTTTTTTAATACTATTTTTTAAATGCTCCAGTGAACATGCTTTTATGTATGTCTTGATGAACCTTTGAAAGCATCTCCACAGGGTAGGTTCTGAGCAGTAGAAAGTGAAGTCGCTCAGTCGTATCCAACTCTTTGAGACCCCATGGACTATATGTAGCCTACCAGGCTCCTCAGTCCATGGAATTTTCCAGGCAAGAGTACTGGAGTGGGTTGCCATTTCCTTCTCCAGGGGATCTTCCCAACCCAGGGATCAAACCCAGGTCTCTCACATTGCAGGCAGACAGTTTACTGTCTGAGCCACAGGGGAAGTGCAACTGCTGAGTTAAAAGGCATATGCCTTTTAAATCTTCAGGCAATTTGCCTAATTATATTCCCCTAAAGAGCAATGTATATGAGAGCCTCTTTCTTTCTCCATGCCTTTGTCAGCTCTGGATATCATCAAACTTTTAAAATTTCCACTCTGCTAGGCTGGGGGAATAAAACCTCTTTGCTTTGATCTGTAGTCTTTAACTAACTATTAGTGAGTTTAAGCATCTTTTCATTTGTTTGTTCACCATTTATACTTCTTTTTCTATTAAAACCTTTTATATTTCTGTATCATTTTCCCATTATTCTATTATCAGTTGCTTTTTATGAGTTTTTTGTAAATTAAGGAAATTTTCCCTTTATTTTATATTTGCTACTTTGGGCAGTTATCATTGGTCTTTCCACTTTGTGATTTTTTTCATAGAATAAATTTTCAATTTAAGTAGTGAAACATATCTCTCATTCTTCCTTTTTGGATTCTGGGTTTTGTGTTCTACTTAGAAAAGCTCTGACTACTCCAAGAGTATAAATAAATTTAGCTGTGATTTCTCCTAGAATTGTTTTTTCTTTTCTTTTTGGCATATAAACATATGATAATCAGAAATGTATGTGGGGGTAAGAAATAAGATAGATACTAGATTTATTTTGTTTTCCAATTAGCCAATTGTGCGACTATAACTTACTGAAAAATTCCATTTTTTCTTATGAATCTGAAATGCAACTTTCTCCTAAACTAAGTTCCCATATATATTTTGAGTCTGTTTCTGGATATTTTATCATGTTTTGTTAACCTATTTATTCTCTGCTGCTGCTGTTGCTAAGTCGCTTCAGTCGTGTCCGACTCTGTGCGACCCCATAGACGGCAGCTCACCAGGCTCCCCAGTCCCTGAGATTCTCCAGGCAAGAACACTACAGTCTTAATTATTATAGCTTCATATTATGCTTCAATATTGAAAGAGAGACTGGCTACCTTCTCTCCAATTATTTTTTCCAAGTTTTCCTAACTCTCACGTTTATTTTTCCAGATAATTGTTAATATCATTTTAGACTAAACTTTAATCAGGTCAACAAATGGCAGGGAGAATGACCACCACATCTGAGAGTACTGCTCATCTCTTTCTTGGTGTCATAAGGAAAAACTGTACCTTCAGAGTGAATAGGAGGAGAGGCTAATAGTTGGTTAGAGAAGTATAAATCCACTTGAATTGATTGACTATACCCCAGATGCAATAAGAGAGTCAGAATGGGGAAAATGGCTAAAAATAATTTTTTTCTTTTTTTACTTGATTTTGATCTGAAGTTAAGAAGAAGAGAGATGGATAGATATGAGAGGTGGTTTACATCATAGGCATTCTTAGTGAAATGAAATAATTTCATTGTGTGGAATAATAAAACCTGAATATATAATCCTATTTTCTTCAAGTAACTGGTCACATTTAAATGAAATTTTTTTCTTGGAGGGGGGAAAAAAGCATAACAGCATATTAAAATGCAATTCCTAAAAGTAATGTAAACAGTTTGTACGTTCATATGTAAATGGGAAGAGAAGTGCAAAGCAAATTACCTGTCACGAATCAAGCCGTCACATGGTTTAACTGGTGCCATTTGTGCGTGGGTGTTGGATGACCGTGTCTTTGTGTCTGTTTGATCGTTCACTGTCATGAAATGCATTTAATGCAAAATCCCTGGGGTCTTTTCCAATGTTGCAATTGCCTCATCATAACTCTAGAGCCTAAAATGAAGGAGAAACTTTGTGAAGCAGGAAATAGGGAACCCAAACCATCCTTCCTAGATAGAGTTGCCAGATAAAATACAAGATGCCCAGTTACATGTTTTTGAGTTTCAGCTAAACAATTAATTTTTAGTATGTGTATGTTCCAAACATCTCCTGCTCAGGATTTAGCACAAGTGTATCCCAAATATCCCTTGGGATATATATACTAAAAAATGTATTTATTATCTAAAATTCAAATGTTATTGGGTGTTCTATATTTTATTTGCTAAATCTGACAATCTTGTTTCTAGATCATATGTCAGATTCTTCCTGTTGCAATGTATTTATTCTTAGAGAAATCACAAGCTAAGGAAACTGAGAGAAAAGAAATTATTTTCTTGCTTATTTGCCACAGAAAACAAGGAAGAAAACTTGGTGGAGGTCATTTGGTTTAGTGTGAAATCCAGAGGACTTCAACCAAACTTGACAAGGCATAGGAACCATAGGAACTGGGCTCCTTGTTTAGCTCCAGCATAGTGCTCAGGAGTCTGCATTTCTAACAAGCTCCAGGTGATGCCAATGTGGCCAGTCCCTGGACCACACTCCAAGTGAAATGGCGGGACAGATTTCCCCTCCCTAGAAGGAAGAGATGTTGGCAATGGTCATTACTAATTTCAGAAGTGTTTAAACATCTAAATCCAGAATGGTTGACTTCTGTAACCAAGTGTTGCTCTGTTTTCTTCATGCCAGGTGCTGGCCAGCCCACAACGTTGTGACGTGGTTTTCAAGCTTCCAGATCACTCACCATTTCCTTACTGAGGGTGTCCCCTGGCAGTTGTTTAACAAAATCCCAAGTTCAGGGGCTCCACAGCATTTATCTGATTTCTGAAAGGCTATTTTAAAAGATGGTATCTGTTCTTTTGTAGCACAGTGTTCGTGTTTTTCCTGGTTTCCTTTCCTTTTTTTTTTTTTTTTTTTTTGGCATTTGCACAGTATATACAAAGAATATTGAATTGTAATGATCCTGAATAGTTCAAAAAGAAAAGGTCTTAGCATGGTCAAACAGGCTTATGGTTTAAAATATGTTATTCTCTTTTTGGGGAGTTAATGAGATAAATGATGCAATAAACCTGTTTGTTTTTTTTGTTTTTTTTTTTAGCATTTCTAGGAATTAATCATTTTATGTTTACAGAATTGAGCTGCAGAAAATGCAGGACATGCCAATTTGAGACACATGGTCTTCTGAGTCAGAAGCATACAATTAATGCATTTCAGAAACTAAAAATCACACCATCTAGCTCTGAGCTATAACTTGTTTTTACTGCAAAGTCACTAGGCTGATAATATATACTGTAATCTTGAAACATTTGTGTTACTTACCTTTTGAGGTGGAAGTCATACCAATAAATTATTGCACCGTTAGTATTAGATTCTGTGTCCTTTGGAAATTATGCCATTGATATAGGCCGAACCATCGAATAGAGAGAACCCTTGTAATATTGGCTAGGTTTACACTCTGGGACATTGCCCAAGGGTAGGAAGAAACCAGAGGGACATAATTCAGTCATTATTTCCAAAGTTACTACCAAAATCTGTGAGGAAGTTTAATCTTCCAAAGAGTGGTGGGTCAGTGATAGCCAAGAGAGCTTTGTGGCTTGCTTCTCTTCATGCTCTAGATTCAATAAAAGGCTCAGTGTGGGACATATGGAAGCTGTCGTCGAGATCAGTCCATCGCTAGGTGTGACCCTGCTCACCCTTGCCTGCACCTTCTCCTTGGGGGCTGAAGCCCAGGTGGCTAAAGAGAAGCACTGAATCCATCCTAATAGAATCCAATGACATACAATGTGAGAAGCCACTAGTGTGTGATCAGCAAGCACCTACCACTCACATCGTCCCCTGCCCACCCCACTGGATCCCTGCCTGCTCTCCTCCACGCCATCCATCACCAACTCTCTTGACTTCTGGAACTCCAGAACCCAGAATTCTGGACCTTGCTCATGGAGAAGTTTAGCAAGGAACTCTTGTGGAGGGCTGGCTTATTTTTTTGCCCTGTGTGATGAGTTTCATCTGGCCAAGAAAGGAATCAAGTTATTAAAAAGCATCCCATTTTAGATCTTCAGGCTGTTTTCCTGAAGACTGGGGAAAGGGGGACTATTTATTCTGCCTTAAAATGATGGCAAATAAGTGAAGATGACAGATGACATTTTGTGAATGTAGACTCTGGATATACTCCTAATAGGTTAACGTAGTCATAAAAGGAGATCAAGTAGATGTTTTTCTGTTATGTAAGCAATAATTTTTTTTCTCTGTCTTATTGAGTATGGCTAGCAATTATTTATTTACATGCTAGACAGTTCTCTGCATGCGGGTTCCATGTAAGTGCAGAAATTTCCTCAGCCACTGGAGATAGTTTGGCCATTTTGTTATTTGGACGAGCTGTTGTTAGATTGAAATTTACACATCATTTCATTAAAAATTGTGCCTTAGAAAATGCAAAGCTGTTGCACATAGTGATGAATTATGGATGCAGTACATTGGAGAGAGATGAAGTCACTTCCAAGTTCTCAAGACTTCTCATGGAGGTGTTGGCTGCTTTACAGGGGGGAAAAGTTTAAAAAAAAAAGAAAAAGAAGAATTGAAAACATTTTGAAAATGTACAGATTAAGTCCAATATTTTGATTAACCACCTGCATGTTTTATTAAGTATTTTGATAATATGGATGTTTGCACTTTGCATGATATTAGAAGAGTACTTTACCACCAATAATGCACAAAACATGTACAATAGAATCATTCATAACCGATTTTTATAGAATACTTTTTACATGTGGAACTCCATCCATTATGTAAGGATTATATGGATATTGCACATTCTCTTCTGGTTTCACAAACCCATTTATACATATTTCTTAGTGAGACTCATTGTACATGTATTGAAGCTAGAATCAAGTCAAGAAAAATAAAGCCCCATTCTCCAACTGCGAAATGTGCTTTTCCATAATGAACAATAGTCACCAGCACAGAATAATCTCCAACATTTTCTAAATTCTAATTGCCAACTGTTTCTATTTATATTTGATTTATATTTCATTTGGAGTCTGTTACATGGCAGCTCGGGCAGACTAGATCTTGTTTTTTCCAATGCAGCATAATGAGTATGATCTATTTCTTTTCAAATAATCTCTGAGATCCCAGGAAAAAAAATGCTGTGCTCCATTGAGCTACAATGTAAATGTGTTTGTTTAAAAAACAGATGAGGCAAGTGAGTGATTTATTGTTCCTGAGGAAGTATATCTTTTTTTTCTTATACTTCAAAAGCTAGTCTCTTCTTTCTTAAGAAAAAAAAAAGTGGGTAACTCTGTTTTTCACGTGCAAACTTTCATGACATGTGTTCATTCTTTCTGTGTAGTGTTATTAATGCAATACCTACTATAGTTATCTATACACAATGTAAGACTTAACAAGCTGAAATGATCCACCTCATATGTGAGTCCGTCCAAAAGATGTTACTATTCTGGGTGGGCCAATGTTCTGTATCAGTTACACTAACCTTCATTTAAAATATTTATTCTAAAATGACTCTGAGAAATAGTAAAAAAAAATAAAGTTGTCTAAAACGCAACAGCTTTTATAGTAAATGTACATTTATAAATAAAATACTCAAATTAATTTTGTATTTCACTGATTTTTTTTGAGGGGCGGGGAGTCAATTTTCTTACTTGGGGAAGAGACAATCAAGCTCTCTTTTACAGCTTTTGGTCCATAATTACACAGTCAGATGATAGCAATGATGCAGATTTGCATATGTATATTGATGCATCTTGAGGTCAGCTATTTAAGGCAAATCAAACTTACCAGCTGACTGTGCGTGCTAAGTCACTTCAGTCATGTCCGACTCTTTATGACCCTATGGACCACAGCCTGCCAGGCTCCTCTGTCCATGGGATTCTCCAGGCAGGAATACTGAAGTGGGTTCCATGCCCTGCCCTAGGGGATCTTCCCGACCCAGGGATTGATTGTAGCTGTCACTAAGGAATTGCCTTCCATTGAAGGATTCAAACTCCTTGAGATGAGATGAACAATAACCAGGAGAGGCCACGTGAGTGCCAGTGGAAATTGTCTGAACAACCAAATGATGGTTAACCTCCAGTACTGGCTAGAGAAAACCACATCAAACCCTTTGAAGTTGCTATATTCTGCTGCTTTTTCCAGCACTGTCCCAGTGCTCGCTCTCACTGTAAACACACAGTCTGTTCACAGAGGACGTTTCTCTCCATTGTTGAATCAAGGAATATGCTTTGAAACAGTGGCATTCTGCTGATACTGTTAACTTTCCAAAATATACATGTATCTCAAATCTGTAGGTGGTGACAATAGCAATCAAATTCCTTGAAAGTTTCCATCATTTTAAGATACAGTATTCTAATCGTCATTGCAAGTTGTATTCTGCTTTTTTTTGGCAAAGTTGGATATGAATTAGTAGTTGCTGCTCTTTTCATAGAAAAGTGAATTCTTTGCCTTTAGAAGAGAAGTTTAGAAACTACCAGAATAGTTTAATATATCCATTGTTATGTAAGTGAAAGCTTATTCAGCTATAAAGCAATTCAAGACAAAAGACTGTTATTCTAACATATGATCTATGAGCAATGTCTTTATTAAAATAAAAATATTTTTATCTAGGATAATATTGAACTAGCTTTTTTTTCTATTGACTTTCTTTAAGACCTTAGGACTTCTTTTTAGGGCCCAAATCTGGACCACAGAGAATCTCTCCTCATCCTTCAGCATTATCTAAGTCAGGGGTTACAAATTCAAATGACTGGAGGGACCAGTTAGGCATTGTAAATGAGAACAAGAAGAGGATGATATTAAGAGAGTGGTGTAGACTATGCAAACTGAAAACATGCACAGTTCTGTCTGACAAATGAACATATCTACAAACAGAAACAGACTCACAGACTTGGAGGACACATATGTGGTTGCCAGTGGTGAAGAATTGGAAACTGCGATTAGCAAATGCAAACTAGTATATATAAGGTGGATGAACAGCAAGATCCTACTGTATAGCATAGAGAACTAGATTCAATATCCTGTGATAAACCATAATGGAAAATAATACGAAAAAGAATATATGTATAACTGAGTTGCTCGGGTCCAGCCCCGGTGGATCCAGGGAATTCGAAGGGGAGACGGCATCGGCGATCAGGAAACAACAGCTTATTTAAATGTTAATTAAAGATATAAAAAGTGGTTAAATAAGGATAGCTCAGTGAGAAAATTTAGTGGAGAAAAGAGGCTGAATAATTCAGCCAGAAGGTGAGAGAAAGAACGACATGGGGAGACCAAGCTTCGGTGAACAAGGCCCGCACTTTATTTTCCAAAGTAATTTTTATGCCTTAAGTTGTGCATAGAGGATAATGGGGGAAGGGGTAGAGTCATGCAGTAAGCCAGGCTTTCTTCCTGCAAACTTATCATATGCAAAAGTTTAGGTGATTTGCATCATCTTCTGGCCTGGAGGCCTGTTAACATTTTAAGACCCTTTCTTCAGAAAACTTATTTTTCTCTAAAGGTGATTAGTCAGGCGCCACCGTCCAAAAGCATTAGATAAAGTTGCATTCCTACAGAGCAAAGGTGTGGTGGGCTATAACAAGAAAAAGAATTAACTCAAGGGTCCAAGTTTACAAACATTAAAGCTACTACTTACACCAATTATATTAATCAATACACTGCCAGGGACACAGCAGGTAAGGGATATGGAGACTTAGCAGCAAACATTGGCCCAAGAAGTGAAAAACCCTTCACCAACACAATTTCTAATCAATCTTTTAACTGCTCAAAGGAATCTGTATTTAGACAGTTTAGAACATCTCATGCCTCTCACAGTTGGGAGGCTCTGAACAATCACATGTGGCCGGAAAAACCTTTTCAGGCAGGCTAGAGGACTTCCAAAGGAGTTTGTGGATTGAAACACTGTCACACCCAGGAATTATTAACTGGAGCTGTAAGTTAACTCTTTTTTCAGAGAGAGGTAGTGGGGGACAGCCCCCTGTAAAGTCAGAGGTGTAGGTGAGAGCACAAAGCAGAAAGTAGGCAGACTCTGGTTTTGAGGGTAGATGCTCGAGAATTTCCAGGGGGACTCCTGAGGCTCGATCCCGCCTTTGCGTATGCCGAGCCTCCTTCCTCATGATCTTTGCCATGGGCGGAGCTCCTGCTCCCGACACTGAGTCACTTTGCTGTATACCTGAAATTAACACAGCATTGTAAATTAACTATACTTCAATAAAATTTTTTTAAATAATGATAATAAACATTGGCACTGGTACACAGTAGGGGGAAAAGAATAAAACAGTTCTGTCTAAAGGAAAAAGCAGCTATTGGGCTCTAACCAATTGTTTTTGTGTGAAACCCCCAGCCTTTTAAATGTTGACAGCAATTCAAAACATTTTCAAGCACAGTGCCAACCAAAATTGTGTCACTCCACAAACTGTACCCACAAGTTCAATTTTGTTCTCAGCCTACCAGTCCACAACATGTAGCTAAAACCTTTGCTTTTCTATCAGCTGCTAACTTGATCTGCTGTGAGTCATTTCATTTGATCTATACATCAAGGTTTGCCATCAGAGTTTTTGCTTTTGGAGTATCTTGAGTCATTCAAAGAAGCTAACAGATCCATTGATCAGCAGGTGGTATGGCTACAATTCATGACACTTTGAGCATTATTCGTGTACTGTCATCAAAGCATGCTATGCTACAAGCACCCGTGTTCAGCATTTTGCAGAACCACGCCCTTCCCTTCCTTCTTCTGAATGACTCAGAAGGACAGAAGAGTGCAAATATACAAAGTAGAATTTTTTCTAAACTTGTTTAGCACCATTTTCTCAACTGTACTTTTGCAAGCACTGTTTTATTTATCAAAAAGCAAATTCTGGCATGTGAGAAGATGAAAGTATGCTTCCCTGTTTATAGATAAGGAATAGACATATAGAGGAATAAGTGAGTTATTCTAGATGAATATAAGATTTTACATAATTGTGTGTTTCACCAACTGGCTCCAGTCAGGAGTGATTAGGTGAAGCTCCTAGTCCACTGTGCCTGACTCTCATGTCTGGGACCCACATGAGACAAACCAGGAGGACCCCTGAGCATAGCCAGACTTCACAGAGTTCGATGTGCACTCAGAGACTAGAACTATCTTTTTATAGTAAACTTACACTTATAAAATACTGAAATAGATTTAGTATCCCATTTTTTACCCTTGGAGTTTGCCTTCTTACTCTGGGGTGAAAGAGAAGAGCTGTCCCTTTGACGTCCCCTTGGACATTTCAGGAAGCTGTCCACCATATTTGTCCAACCCAACTTTTGTGTTGTGAAACTGGACTTCCACTTTCTCAAACCCAATAGCCAAGACCTGAACAAAAGAAAAGCCCCATTCTAACCATTCTGATAGGGAGAAGATGCTGAGGGCCCAGCACATTAATTCCTTTATCACCACAAACAAATTCATTCCTACATGAATCAAGGCCTTCATTTTTTCAGCATGGATAGTGACATTGTCCATGTTTTCTTCACTGTCCACCAAGGAGAGAGAGAATTATCACAACAGGCCCTGTTGATTTAGAAAATACCTTGGCTGAGGAATTCTCCCACAGTCCAGTGGTTTGGCCATGGGGGTTTCACTGCTGGGGGCCTGGGTTTGATCCTGGTTGGGGAACTAAGATATTGCAAGCTGCAAAGTGCTACCAAAAAGAAGGAAAGAAAAAAAGAAAATATCTTGGCTGAAAGTGAGTGAAGTAAAACTATAGGAAGCCCCTATTAAACATGGCACCAGGCATTATACCCTCACTCAATCAGTTCAGCTCAGTTGCTCAGTCATATCCGACTCTTTGTGACCCCCATGGACTGCAACACGTCAGGCTTCCCTGTCCATCACCAACTCCCGGAGCTTACTCAGACTCATGTCCATTGAGTCGCTGATGCCATTCAACTATCTCATCCTCTGTTGTCCCCTTCTCCTCCCACCCTCAACCTTTCCCAGCATCAGGGTCTTTTCAAAAGAGTCAGCTCTTCATATTAGGTGGCCAAAGCATTGGAGTTTCAGCTTCAGTATCAGTCCTTCCAATGAACACCCAGGACTGATCTCCTTTAGGATGGACTGGTTGGATCTCCTTGCAGTCCAAGGGACTCACTCTCAAGAGTCTTCTCCAACACCACAGTTCAAAAGCTTAGATTCTGCATATCAGTGATATATGGTATTTGTCTTATTTTGCTTACTTCATTTAGTATGATAATTTCTAGGTCCATCCATGTTGCTGGAAGTGGCATTATTTCATTCTTTTTTATGACTGACTAATAGTCCACCATGTGTATGTATATGTGTGTGTGTGTGTGTGTGTACATATATACACGCATGCACACACATATTATTTGTCGACTCCTCTGTTGATGGACACTTAGGCTGTTTCCATGTCTTGCCTGTTATAAATAGTACTGCTGTGAACATTGGGGATGCACGTATCTTTTCAATGTTTTTCTCTAGGTAGATGCCCAGGAGTGGGATTGCAGGCTCATATCCTTTATATTGCTTTCTACGTTTAGGACCATGTGTGAAAATTCCTGTAAGGACTGAGTTTCCTGTTCCTCTGACTGTGCAGAGGTTCCCCCCACCCCCGTCTTTTTTTTTTTTTTTTTGAGTCATGATGTGGATTTCAGAAGCTACAGCTCCCTAATTTGCTTATCTTCCTTGTTCACACCTTTCCACTACCAGGACTGAGGGGCTGTCCTTGCCGGCACGGACCTTATGTTGGGTGAAGGAGGGGGTGGGAAACCAAGTCGGTGGTGCTACCACGGCCCTCAGGCAAGAGGAATCAGGCTCCATGCCTTTGCTGGCTGCCTTCAACCTCACTTTGCTAAAGTGGAGAGGGGCGTTGGAATTGTCTACAATGCATGACTGCTCGACTCTGGTTTCTGTCTCCTGTTGTTACAGCCCCCAGGCACTCCATTGAACTTTTATTAGGGCAAGTGGCTAATAGGTAAGTGATGCATTTAAAAAAAATTTTTTTAAAGCTTGCTGATTCATTAACATGTGATTTCTTAAGAGGATGAATATTCTAGAATAGACTTATTGGAAAAGACCCTGATGCTTGTCTTCTCCAACACCACAGTTCAAAAGCATCAATTCTTTGGTGCTCAACTGTCTTTATAGTCCAACTCTCACATCCATACATAACTACTGGAAAAACCATAGCTTTGACTAGACGGACCTTTGTTGGCAAAGTAATGTCTCTGCTTTTGAATATGCTGTCTAGGTTGGTCATAACTTTCCTTCCAAGGAGTAAGCCTCTTTTAATTTCATGGCTGCAGTCACCATCTGCAGTGATTTTGGAGCCCAGAAAAATAAAGTCAGCCACTGTTTCCCCATCTATTTGCCATGAAGTGATGGGACTGGATGCCATGATCTTCATTTTTTGAATGTTGAGTTTTAAGCCAACTTTTTCACTCTTCTGTTTCACTTTCATCAAGAGTCTCTCTAGTTCTTTGCTTTCTGCCATAAGTATAGTATCATCTGTATATCTGAGGTTATTGATATTTCTCCCTGCCATCTTGATTCTGGCTTGTGCTTCATCCAGCCTGGCATTTAACATGATGTACTCTGCATGTAAGTTAAATAAGCAGGGTGATAATATACAGCCTTGACATACTCCTTTCCCAATCTGGAACCAGTCTGTTGTTCCATGTCCAGTTCTAACTATTGCTTCTTGACCTGCATACAGATTTCTCAGGAGGCAGGTCAGGTGGTCTCGTATTCCCATCTCTGTCAGAATTTTCCACAGTTTGTTGTGATCCACACAGTCAAAGGCTTTGGCATAGTCAGTAAAGCAAGAGTAGATTTTTTCTGGAACTCTCTTGCTTTTTGTATGATGCAGCAGATGTTGGCAATTTGACCTCTGGTTCCTCTGCCTTTTCTAAATCCAACTTGAACATTAGGAAGTTCATGGTTCACATACTGTTGAAACCTGGCCTGGAGAATTCTGAGCATTACTTTGCTAGAGTTGAGATGGTGCAATTATGCAGTAGTTTGTACATTCTTTGGCATTGCCTTTCTTTGGGATTAGAATGAAAACTGACCTTTTCCAGCCCTGTGGCCACTGCTGCATTTTCCAGATTTGCTGGCATATTGAGTGTAGCACTTTCACAGCATCATCTTTTAGGATTTGAAATAGCTCAACTGGGATTCCATCACCTCCACTAGCTTTGTTCATAGTGATGCTTCCTAAGGCCCACTTGACTTCGCATTCCAGGATGTCTGGCTCTGGGTGAGTGACCACATCATCGCAGTTATCTGGGTCATGAAGATCTTTTTTATATAGTTCTTCTGTGTATTCTTGCCACTTGTTCTTAATATCTTCTGCTTCTGTTAGGTCCATACCATTTCTGTCCTTTATTGTGCTCATCTTTGCATGAAATGTTCCCTTGGTATCTAATTTTCTTGAAGAGATCTCTAGTCTTTCCCATTCTATTGTTTTCCTCTATTTCTTTGCATTGATCACTCTCAATAGTTCAGTATTAATTACCATCCCAAGCTCTGATCTTGGAACCTTCAACATTCTTCCTGAATCCATGAAAAGTTGCAATGAAAGTATTTTATGTTTTCTAACAATTTGAAAATTCAGAAGTTGCATCTTATTTGTATGCTAACACTCTGGGAAACAAGCAAAATATTTGATCGGAGACATGGAGAATGCCTGTTCTGAGACAATTCAAGGATCAAATTTGCCTTACCAAATGGTAAACTTTACTAGAAAGAGAACAATAAACAAAGTAGGTATCTTGGGCAAGAATGGATAAACTAATTGTAATTAACATAGTAAATAAAGTATATGGCCCAGAAACAGACCCAAATAAACGCAAAAATTTTAGTATATAATACTGATATCACAAATCAGTGGAAAAAGGAGAGACAGTTGATTTTTGTCATCTCTTCGTAACAAAATTAACTTCAGATGAATTAATTTTTGTCAAGTCTGAAAAACAAAGAAAAATAGTAAAAGGATGAATGATAGGTTTGAATATATTTAAATATATACTCAATATAGATAATTTGATTGATGAAAGTGAAAGAGGAGAGTGAAAAAGTTGGCTTAAAGCTCAACATTTAGAAAACTAAGATCATGGCATCTAGTCCCATCACTTCATGGGAAATAGATGGGGAAACAATGGAAACAGTGGCAGACTTTATTTTTTTGGGCTCCAAAATCACTGCAGATTGTGATTGAAGCTATGAAATTAAAAAACACCTACTCCTTGGAAGAAACGTTATGACCAACCTAGACAGCATATTCAAAAGCTATCATTCAAAAGAGACATTACTTTGCCAACAAAGGTCCGTCTAGTCAAGTCTATGGTTTTTCCTGTGGTCATGTATGGATGTGAGAGTTGGACTGTGAAGATAGCTGAGCACTGAAGAATTGATGCTTTTGAACTGAGGTGTTGGAGAAGACTCTTGAGAGTCCCTTGGACTGCAAAGAGATCCAACCAGTCCATCGTAAAGGAGATCAGTCTTGGGTGTTCATTGGAAGGAATGATGCTAAAGCTGAAACTCCAGTACTTTGGCCACCTCATGCAAAGAATTGACTCATTGGAAAAGACTCTGATGCTGGGAGGGATTGGGGGCAGGAGGAAAAGGGGACGACAGAGGATGAGATGGCTGGATGGCATCACTGACTCGATGGACATGAGTTTGAGTGAACTCCGGGAGCTGGTGATGGACAGGGAGGCCTGGCATGCTGCGATTCATGGGGTCGCAAAGAGTTGGACACGACTGAGCAACTGAACTGACTGACAGAGAATTTTAAGGAAAATCTATAAGTAATAAGAAACTAGGAAAAATATTCCCAACAGATATGACAAAGCATTAATATCCTTAACATATGAAGTCATTTACAAGTCAATAGAAAATGGGCAAAAGGATATAAAAAAGCTGACCAAAAATAAATGCAAATGGCCAACAAACATGAAAAACAGTTCAACCTTGTGATCAAAGAAATGCAAATTTTAAAAGATGAGGCTCTCCCTAGCCCCACCCCAAATAAAGTCCTCAATTGTATTAAGAATTAAAAACTTCTGTATTGAGAAAATAGTTTAAAAAGAAGCTAGAAATCAAGGGGAGTTTTTTGTCACACATACAACCAACCAAGAATTAGCATACAAACTACATAAAGAACTCCAAAATAAGACTGGTTCAACAGGTAGAAACCAATGCAATACTGTAAAGCAATTATATTTCAATTAAAAATAAATTAAAACAAAAAAACTTTTTAATGGACCAAAGACATGAATAGGCTTTTCACAAGAAACATGAATAACAACAACAAAGAAAAAAAAAACAGCAAAAATATATTCAATTTTATTCGGAAAGAAATGCAAATTAAAACCATTATGAGATGCCACTGTATACCTGTGAGACTAATAAAAATTTAAAATTTAAACGTTGATGGTATCAAGTGTTAGTGAGGATGTGGGGAATGGGAACTCACGTTGCTGATGATAATGTATATTGGTAAACAATTCTGCTTTATCTAGTGAAGTTGATGAAGCTCATTGATGTCGCAGTTTCACTTCTAGAACATTGATGTAAAGTTTCACTCTAGCCTAAACTCGAGATAAGCTCAAGAAACCCTCACAGACGTCCATGGGATAAGTTCAAGAATGTCCCTCACAGCACTGCTTGTATAAATTATAGTATTTCATCTTAGCAGTGAAAAATGAGCGAGCCACAGAGTACATGCATGTATTTGGATGAATCTGAGAAAACATAACATTAGGTTAAAATAGCAAGATACCAAAGATTACATACATTATGGTATATTATGAAGTCCAGAGATAATAAAAAAACGAAGGACTATAGTCTCTGTGGGACTTCCCTGGTGGCTCAGTCCAATAAAGAATCCACCTGCCATGCAGGAAGACCTCCTGTAATGCAGGAGACCTAGGCTCAATCCTCTGGAGAAGGACACGGCAACCCACTCTAGTAGTCTCACCTGGGAAATTCCAAGGACAGAGGAGCCTGGCAGGTACAATCCCTGGGGTCGCAAGAGTTGGACACAACTTAGTGACTATATTACTACTATAGTCTCTGAAGGTACATAAGATAAAAAAAAAAAAAGAAAGAAAAGTAATAATGTAAATAAAATTCAAGATTTGGAGTCCAAAGGGAATGCTGTCAGGGAGGGCATACTAGAAGTAATAACTTGATTGCCTTTTTATTTTTAATTATCTATTCATAAGTTCTGTTTTGTTATAAGTACCTTCAGCCTTACAAGATATTACTTCTTCCTAAACTGCTTCCTAGGTGATTATTCCAAATAACCTGACAACAGTGTATAGAAGATTCTATTTCCCCCATTACACCCAAAATTCTCTGTGTCAGACTTGTTAATTTTTACTTTTCTAATAAAAAGTGTTAGTTGCTGTGTCTGACTCTTTTTGACCCCATGGACTGTGGCCCGCCAGCCTTCTCAGTCCATGGAATTCTCCAGGCAAAAATACTGAAGTGAGTTGCCATTTCCTACTCCAGGGGATCTTCCTGACCCAGGGATCAAACCTTAGTCTACTGTATTGCAGGCAGATTCTTTACTGTCTGAGCCACCAGGGAAGGGAGATGGTATTTCATTGCCTTCATTTGCATCCCCCTGACTACTGGTGGGCTGCCGTCTTTGGGGTCGCACAGAGTCGGACACGACTGAAGCGACTTAGCAGCAGCAGCAGACTACTGAAGAGGCTGAGCATATTATCGTATCTTTATTGAACAGTCCAGTTTCACTTGCGTGAATTACCTGTTCATTTCCTTTGCCAATTTCCTTGTTAATTGTTTTTCTTTTGTCTTTATTGCTTCTTAAGGATTTTGTAAATATTCTAGATCCTAAATCCTTTGTTAATCACATGCATTGCAAATGTTTCAATCTGCGGCTTGTCTTTTAAACTTTGTCTTTCAATTCTCAGTTTTTAATCTTATCACAGTAAGTATATGAACATTTGTGTATGTTTTGTGCTTCTGGAGTCTTGTTTAAGAAATCCTTCCCTGGGACTTCCCTTGCAGTCCAGTGGTTAAGACTACTCCACCACTTCAGGGGGTGTGGGTCCCATCCCTGGTCGCAGAATTAAGATACCACGTACTGCATGGCATGGCCAAAAAGTAAAAGAGAAAAGAAATCGTTCTCTACTCCAATTCTATAAAGGTATTCTGCTACGTACTCTCTCAAAATTTTTTAAAGTTTTGAATTTCACAGTTAGATCTGTATCAAGTGAGCTACGGGCTTCCCCCTGGTGGCTCGGTGGTAAAGAATCTACCTATAATGCAGATGTGGGTTCAATCCCTGGGTTGGGAAGATTCCCTGCAGAAGGAAATGGCAACCCAGTCCAGTATTCTAGCCTGGGAAATCCCATGGACAAAGGATCCTGGTGGGCTACAGTCCATGGGGTCACAAGAGTCAGACACAACTTAGCGACCAAACAACAATAACAAAACTTACCAGATATCTCATCCTTTTTCTGCTGATTTGTAATGTTACTTCTGTGAGAGACTGTCTTGCAGTACTCAGAGTCTGTTTCTGGACATTTACTTCATCCCTTTGGTCTATTTGTCTATCGCTACACCAATATCACATTGTTTTAATTATTATATATCAAGCCTTGATATCTGAAAGGGAAAATTTCCTCCTTTCTCAAAATTATCTTGGGCTGTTTTGGGACCTTTACTCTTCCATATGAATTTTAGAAATAGCTGTAAAATACCTGTTGGGATTTTAATCAAAATAGAACTTACAGACTATAATTTTCTCATTGGTATTGTTAGTATATGGAAATATCACTGATTTTCTTTAATGTTAATTTTGGGCCCAGCAGTTTTGCTGCACTCTCTTATTAGTTATAATACTTTATCATTTCTCTTTGATTTTCTATGTAGTTAATCATCTACCACCAAAATAATTTCGTCTCTTTCCAATTATGTCTTCATTTTTTCATGTCTTATTTTACTATTAAGATGTCTAGTAAGTGGTGATAATGAACATTCTTATTGCACACTGCTATTTTATAGGCAAAAAAAAATTGCAAAATATCCTAGATGTCTAACAACAGGGAAATAGTTGTGAAAATTACAGTATCCTTATAATGACATTCTGTCACTGAAAAATAGCATTTTCAAAAGCATTTAATTTAAATTATTAAAATATCCAAGATAAAATGCTATATAAAAGCCTTGATATCAAATTATATATACTATGATTCAAGTTTTATAAATAAAATATATAGCAAATGCTTTATATTGTACATGTAACTCAAATATGCCCAGTTTTTGACACTTACAGGATTGAGATGTCCCATAATATCCAAATATAAATCCATGACCCATCCTACAGAACTATAGGAAGTCTGGCTCTCTCCTCACTTATTTATGATGATCTTCAGCATGTCCTGGTTTTTCTTTTTCACGTTCCATGCTCAACTACTGCCCCAGCCTTCTTCTACCCACTTTTGCCTGTTTCATCATTTCTTTTATACTTCAGTCCCAAATGAATGAATATAATCCATTATTCTTTCATTCTTCTGAGACCAGCTAACAGAAGACACCTATGTTTTAATAAATTTAAGCTTCAGTCAGTTCAGTTCAGTCACTCAGTCATGTCTGACTCTTTGCGACCCCATGAATCTCTCAACTACTTTGCTCTTTCATTCTCTCATGCTTTCGCCTCCCTTCACCCCCACTCCTTCTCCTTAGAGTACACCATTGTATCCCAAAGTGCTAGAGGAATCAGGATCAAACCACCTAATTTCACAATGATTTCTCAGGGTTACACTCAGTCCACAGTCAAGGCAGCCTTTCCCTCGCTAAACACCTCAGTTCACATCTCAGTCTAAAAAAGGAAGACAGACTCTGGAGATACAACATTCAAATCCCAGCTCTACCACTTACTACTTGTGATCTTGGGCAAGTTGTTTATCCTCCCTGTGCCTTGGTTTCCTTACCTGAACAACAGGGATGATAATAGCACATAACACATAGTGTTATTGTGAGAATTAAATAGGATACTGTGTTTATAACAGGACATATCCTAATGTACAGAAAATGTTCAGTTCAGTTCAGTTGCTCAGTTGTGTCCGACTCTTTGCGACCCCATGAATCGCAGCACGCCAGGCCTCCCTGTCCATCACCAACTCCCAGAGTTCACCCAGACTCATGTCCATCGAGTCAGTGATGCCATCCAGCCATCTCATCCTCTGTTGTCCCCTTCTCCTCCTGCCCCCAATCCCTCCCAGCATCAGAGTCTTTTCCAATGAGTCAACTCTTCGCATGAGGTGGCCAAAGTACTGGAGTTTCAGCTTCAGCATCATTCCCTCCAAAGAAATCCCAGGGCTGAGCTCCTCCAGAATCGACTGGTTGGATCTCCTTGCAGTCCAAGGGACTCTCAAGAGTCTTCTCCAACACCACAGTTCAAAAGCATCAATTCTTCGGCGCTCAGCCTTCTTCACAGTCCAACTCTTACATCCATACATGACCACTGGAAAAACCATAGCCTTGACTAGACGGACCTTTGTTGGCAAAGTAATGTCTCTGCTTTTCAATTAGCAGTTTCTATTAGCACTGGGATTACCATGTGTTAGGAGGAATACAGTACAAGTTGTAGGAGTGGAATTATTACTCTACAATATTCAAGGCTACAGTAGGAAAAAAAAAATCTTCTTAAACTTGTATTTCTTTGGCTAGTCTCACCAGTATAGCTCTTCCGAGAATAAAGAGTCTGCCCCCAAAATAAATTCCAGCCTACAGTATTAGAGTCACAAAGAGTTCAGAAATAGCCTCAGAGCACCCTGCAAGGGAAATATGTACCAAGTCAAGAAATAAAATATTGAAGTAGATAAATTCACTCAGTCATCTCTGACTCTTTGCTAATCCATGGACTATACAGTCCATGGAATTCTCCAGGCCAGAATACTGGAGTGGATAGCCGTTCCCTTCTCCAGGGGATCTTCCCAATCCAGGGATCAAACCCGGGTCTCCTGTACTGCAGGTAAATTCTTTACCAGCTGAGCCACTAGGGAAGTCCATAAACCAAAATATCAATAGTTATTTTTGATTAGTGGGATTATGAATGGTTTTTATTGTACCTGCTCATTTCTGTGTTTTGCCAATACTGATCATCTATTGTTTTTATAATGTGAAAAAAATAAGACAATATACAAAGGAAACCGTCCACACCAAATAAGACAGTTTATTAGAATTTATTCAGTTACCAAAAATCTACAATGAAATGTAGTCTAGGCTTGAATACAGAGAGAATGCATCTGAGTATTGCATCTTGGCAAGGCCTGGCTATCCCTGTGTGACTGTGTTGCTGCTCTGGGAGTGGCCTGTGAGCTTTTCAGCTGTAGCACCTTAACCTAGATAATTAGAGTTCTGTTTCCCTGGGGCAGCCTCAGGTCTTAATAGGAGCTTGTAGCTGACACCAGATCCTCATCACCATTTGCAGTTTGTGTGTGGAGCGTTCACTCTTGCCTTAAACTGGGTTGCAAGACTGCTTCGGTAAAACTTACGTCAGTTGTTTAAAACCACTGTGTTGCTGCTTTCCAAGTTTATTATGACCTCGTATTTACATAGCAGCATGTACTTTAAGACAGGAAAAAGGATCCAGTTAGAGGTTAATGGCAAATGTCCTCTGCCCTCAGTAATACAACAATTAAGATGAATCAGAGGCTCCTGATTTTGAATCAAATAGGCTCTCCTTGAGAAAATAGCTTTTGGGCCTTTTCCCATCCTACTTCTCTTTGGAGAAAAAAAAAATGGCAAAGCTTTCCTTACGGCTGTAAAGCAATTATCCTCCAATTAAAAAATAAACAAAAATATTTAAAAGAAGAAATATCTGAGCATTCCTGAAATCTCTTAACTAAATGACCTTCCAACCTGTCCCTAATTTTCTCTATTTAAATGTCAAATATATGGTGTTGAAAGAAGTTTTAGAACATAGTGTTATTTAATTTGTTAATCCTTTCTTAACTTCCTTCTCTGCTTATTAAATAATTTTAGCACTATAAAAAAACCTTTCCTTACTGGATTTTGTCATAGAATAGAATCCTAGGGACTAATAATAAAAACCAGCAAAGGCAATCAGATGATAGACTCTCAGAAAACATGGCAACTTGACACAGATGAGCATTTCACAAAGTGAAATGTGTTACATGAAATATTCTTCAGGAAAAGGATTCCACGGTCAAACATGTGTGGAAAGCACTGAATATTCTTTTCTTGGAGATAAAGAATGCGTATTAAAGACCTGAACAGTTCCACAGCAGTTCATCTGAATTTGCTAAACCCATATTTCAAATTGCCAACATGCAGTGGATCATCAAAAAAACAAGGGAATTCCAGAAAAACATCTACTTCTGCTTCACCAACTACACTAAAGCCTTTGTGCAGATCACAACAAACTGTGGAAAATTCTTCAACAGATGGGAATAACAGACCACCTGACCTGTCTCGGGAAGATCTCCTGGAGAAGGAAATGGCAACCCACTCCAGTATTCTTGCCTGGAAAATCCCATGGACGGAAGCGCCTGGTGGGCTACAGTCTACAGGGTTGCAAAGACTCAGACACGACTGAGCAACTTCACTTTCTTTCTTTCTTTCTTTCACTTGACATGTCTCCTGAGAAACCTGTATGCAGGTCAAGAAGCAACAGTTAGAACCGGACATGGAACAACAAACTGGTTTGTTGGGAAAGGAGTATGTCAAGGCTGTAAATCGTCACCCTGCTTATTTAACTTACATCCAGAGTACATCATACAAAATACTGGGCTGGATGAACCTCAGGATGGAATCAAGGTTGCAGGGAGAAATATCAATAACCTCAGATATGCAGATGACACCACCCTTATGGTAGAAAGTGAAGAAGAACTAAAGAGCCTCTTGATGAAAGTGAAACAGGAGAGTGAAAAAGTTGGCTTAAAGCTCAACATTCAGAAAATAAAGATCATGGCATCCAGTCCCATTGCGTCATGGCAAATAGACGGAGAAACAGTGGAAACAGTGGCAGACTTTATTTTTTTGGCCTCCAAAATCACTGCAGATGGTGACTGCAGCCATGAAATAAAAAGACACTCCTTGGAAGAAAAGTTATGACCAACCCAGCCAGCATATTAAAAAGCAGAGACATTACTTTGCCAACAAAGGTCCATCTAGTCAAGGCTATGGTTTTTCCAGTAGTCACATATGGATGTGAGAGTTGGACCATAAGAAGGCTGAGCACCAAAGAATTGATGCTTTCAAATTGTGGTGTTGGAGAAGACTCTTGAGGCACCCTTGGACAGAAAGGAGATCAAACCAGTCAATCCTAAAGGAAATCAGTCCTGAATATCCATTGGTAGGACTGATGCTGAAGCTGAAGCTCCACTACTTTGGCAACCTGATGTGAAGAGCTGACTCATTGGAAAATACTCTGATGCTGGGAAGATTGAGGGCAGAAGAAGAAGTGGGTGACAGAGGATGAGTTGATTGGATGGCATCGTTGATTCAATGGACATGAGTTTGAGCAAACTCCAGGAGATAGTGAAGAACAGGGAAGCCTGGCGTGCTGCAGTCCATGGGGTCACAAAGAGTTGGACATGACTGAGCGAGTGAACAACAAACAACAAAACCCATATTTTCCTAAATATATTTCATCGAGAAGTTATTTCAGACTCTTCCAAACATTCTCCGGCACTTTGGAAAATATTGATTGAATAAGCAATACATTTGGAAAACCACACAAGTATCTTGATAATATACTGATATTTTTCTTTAATTCTTAGACTATTTTAAAATTCATGACACGCAGCTACAAGAATGACAACACTAAAACCAAGCGTGAAACGCCTGGAGCTATGAGGGTCCGAAGCGGAGGCTTGTGTGAGATAGGAACCTGGACAACTGTGGAAACAACTGGAATTCATTAGCACGCTTTATTCAAGGTTCCTCCTGAGAAATTTCTAATGGAAATTAATGCTGTCATTAGGAGCCCTGTGGAGAATATGGTTGGGGTACTCATTTCTCAGGGCAAGACTAAAATCTTGTGGGGTGTCAAGAGGTTGAATACTAAAGGAAAAATAATGTCCATATCTACCATGTCTTTCTCCTACCGTCTCCCAAGCTCTAAAACTCTAAAACTAGTTATTTCAAAAAAAAAAAAGGGTCTAAAACTAGTATTCGAAGTTCTGAAGCATTACACCATGAACACACATTCAGAGGGCCGGTGGAATCTTAGAAAGTGTATAATCACCTTAAGCTGATGAGGCTAAGCAACTAATACGAGTTAGTATTGAAAAAGCATATCGGACAACCTATTCTGATTGACTAAATAAAGAATGTGCCAGAACTTCCCTGGTGGTGCAGTGGATAAGAATCTGCCTTGCCAATACAGGGGACACGGGTTCGATCCCTGGTCTGGAGAGATTCCACATGCCACAGAGCACCGAAGCCCATGCACCAGAACCACTGAACCCTTGCCTAGCCCCACGAGCCACAACTACTAAGCCTGTGTGGTGCAGCTACTGGAGCCCATGTGCCTAGAGCTCATGCTCTGCAGCAAGAGAAGTCACCGCAATGGGAAGCCCGAGCACTGGAAGGCAGAGTAGACCCCACTCACTGCATGGTGAGGAAGCCGCACGCAAAGCAACCAAAAGCCAGCACAGCCAAAAAAAAAAAAAAAAAAAGACTGTGCTGCCTTGGGGACTTCCCTGGTAGTCAGTGGTTAAGAATCTCACCTGCCAATACAGGGAACATGGTTTAATCTCTGGTCAAAGTACTAAGATCCCACATGACGTAGAGGAACTAAGACTACAAGCCACAACTAGAGAGTTTGAGTGCTGCAACAAAAGATCCCAAATGCAGCAACTAAGACCCAATGCAGCCAAATAAATAAATATTAAAAAAAAAAAAGAATGTACCACCTTTCAGAAAGCTGGTAAAAGAATGCTTGTAAATTCTGGTATCAGTTGTCTATTTGACCAACTAAACCAGATTTTCTTCTGTACCCAAAGATGACCTCATTTGGAAATTCAAGAGTATTCAATATATGTTTGGGGAATCTTTTGAGTGGGATAAACGTGCCCTTGTCTAACTTAGTTTATCTTTGTAAAAAGGAAAAAAAAAGTAAGACAGGGAAGTATCTTCTGCTTTAATAAATCACTTAATACAACATTTTGGTAGTTTGTGAAAAACACTTATGGAAGTTCCCAGCTTCGGTGTCATTGATCTTCATCCTCTGGTATAGAATTGAAGAATTCTCTTTGACCTGAACCAGTGTGTGAATCAGTGATTCATAGAAGGAAAGCAAGAGTAACAAAAATGACGGGACTCGGTAGAGCAACCTCAAAATCTCACTCTAATATCTCTCAGAAATAGGCCTCAATAAAAAACATCAAGCTTTCACTTTACTGCTGTGGGCTTCCCCAGTGGCTCAAAGACTCTGCCAGCCAGTGCAGGAGACGCAGGTTCAGTCCCTGATCCGGGAAGATCCCACATACCGAGGAGCAGCTAAGCCTGTGTGCCACAACGCTTGAGCCTGTGCTCTGGAGCCCACGTGCCACTGCTGAAGTCCACGTGCCCTAGAGCCCCGGCTATAAACAGAAGAAGCCACTCCAGTGAGAAGCCTGCGCACAGCAACCAGAGAGTAGCCCCTGCAGCAACAAAGACCAGTGAAGCCAAAAACAAAAATATAGAAAATTATAAAGAAAAAAAATAAACTTCCTGTTGTGTCCTTTACTGCCTATCATAACAGACAGTTCAAGGATGGGCACTTTGAATTCACTATTTCCCAGAGTATCTGTAACAAAATATCTGTCTCCTTCCCAGCATGGATTCCACAGCAGCCATGTTTTTAGGTGGGGTGAACCCCTCCATCAGCTTCAAGGATAGTCTTACTGTTATAATCGATCAGGATAATCCACCCCCTCACCATAGATATTGGTTCAAGTGACCTAGGTTTGAACCAATGAATGGTCCAAACAGCATGAATCTCAGAACTTCTGTTAGTTAGTTAAGGAAGGACTCTATCTTTTTATGGATAAGAAAGAGGAAACATGCGGACCTAATTATACTGACAGCTCTCTTACAACATCAAGGGGCCCAGCCTCGTGGTGAAGCCCAACGGTAGACAGCAGATGTAGAGAAAAAAACATCAGAAGAAACAGTCCACAGTGAGCCCTAGACGAACCAGTTCTGAAACTCACTCCACTACCTTTTCACAATGCCTATAGATTTCTTTATTATTTAATCCAGTAGTAGCTGACTTTTAGGTTGCTTGGAATGGAAAGCTTCCTAATATAGGCAGATATATTAGGCTATGACATAGCAATAAAATCACATTAAAATGAACATAGCTGCTTACAATTCTATCCCTGGTAGTACTTGGGGTTGAAACACTTTTTTATGAGACTTATTTTAAGGTCAAAATTTTAAAAGGTTCCACAGTTTTTCCTAGTAACAACTTCCCTGCCTTTAATATAATGGATTTGCCTTCCTTCTTATTTATTTTTCTTCAACACTAGTCTCCTGACTTTCCCATTTAGGGGGACAACAAATACAAGCAGAAGTTTGAATCTCTTTTTAAGTCAATGCAGTTATTATCATCTCATAGAAATTCTAGAAATTTGGCTTAATTCACAGGGTTTGGCAACTCACCTGTTTGTAAGAGACCCATCAGTTCATGCTCAGTCACTGAGCCGTGTCCAACTCTTTGCGACCCCATGGACTGTAGCCCACCAGGCTCCTCTGTCATGGGGTTTCCTAGACAAGAATACTGGAGCAGGTTGTCATTTCCTTCTCCAGGGGATCTTTCCAACTGAGAATTAAACCCACATCTCTTGTGTCTCCTGGATTGGCAGGCAGATTCTTTACCACTGAGCCACCTGGGAAGCCCTTATAAGGGACCACATACACAATGAAGTCCAGTTACTTCTCATGTTAACCAAATAAAGGGGAAAATGTGTCCTAACACAATTTTGTTTAAAAGTAATCAAATAAACACAAATTGACCAGGTGGTGGTGTTTTTCAGTCACTAAGTCGGGTCCAACTCTTTGAGACTGCATGGACTGCAGCATGCCAGGCTTCCCTGTCCTTC
The DNA here is from genome assembly GCF_029407905.1 of Bubalus kerabau. Lineage (NCBI taxonomy): Eukaryota > Metazoa > Chordata > Mammalia > Artiodactyla > Bovidae > Bubalus > Bubalus kerabau. Next base: position 64,756,232 of record NC_073630.1, read on the forward strand.
ACTACCTCCCAGAGTTTGCTCAAACTCATGTCCATTGAGTCGGTGATGCCATCCAACCATCTCATCCTCTATCATCCCCTTCTCCTCCTGCCCTCAATCTTTCTCAGCATCAGGGTCTTTTCCAATGAGTGGGCTATTGGCATCAGATGGCCAAAGTTTTGGAGCTTCTGCATCAGACCTTCCAATGAATATTCAGGGTTGATTTCCTTCAGGATTGACTGGTTTGATTTCCTTGCAGTCCAAGGGAAAGCATTGCTATTTCTCAAGAGCCTTCTCCAGCACCACAGTTCGAAACCATCAATTCTTCGGCACTCAGCCTTCTTTGTGGTCCAACTCTCACATTCGTACGTGTCTACTGGGAAAACTATAGCTTTAACTATACAGACCTTTGTCAGCAAGGTGATGTCTCTGCTTTTTAATATGCTGTCTAGGTTTGTCATAGTGTTTCTTCCAAGGAGCATGTGTCTTTTAATTTCATGGCTGTGGTCACCATCCACAGTGATTCTGGAGAAAAGTGATTCCACTTTTTCTCCATCTTTTTGTCATGAACTGATGGGACCAGATGCCATAATCTTAGCTTTTTGAGTGTAGTGCTTTAAGCCAGCTTTTTCACACTCCTCTTTCACCTTCATCAGGAGGATCTTTAGTTCCTCTTAGCTTTCTGCCGTTAGAATGGTATCATCCGTATATCTGCGGTTGTTAATATTCCTCCCGGTAATCTTTACTCCAGCTTATGATTCATCTAGCCCAGTATTTTGCATGATGTACTCTGGATGTAAGTTAAATAAGCAGGGTGACAATATACAGCCTTGACATACTCCTTTCCCAGTTTAGAAACAGTCCATTGTTCCATGTCTGATTCTAACTATTGCTTCTTGACCTGCATACAGATTTCTCAGGAGACATGTAAGGTAGTCTGTTATTCCCATCTCTTTAAGAATTTTCTGTAGTTCGCTGTGATCCACACAGTTAAAGGCTTTAGCATAGTCGGTGAAGCAGAAGTAGATGTTTTTCTGGAATTCCCTTGTTTTTTCTATGATCCAACGGATGGCCAGATGTAGTCAAATCCAAATCCATGGCCTTCTCCCCAAATCTAACACTGTATTCCTTTGATGTTCTAAAAACTGCATCCCCTCCTCAGTTGCCCTTCCCTGGAGATGGAAGGCTAATTGCCATGGGAAAAAATTACAATATTCAATACTCAAATCTTAAAGCCTGGGGTTGAGAGGCCTCTATAGACAGGTTTCTCAAGGGTCCTTTGGAAAGCACAGTGCAGTTTTCCTATTTAAGTCACAAGGCAAACCTCCAGCTGAAAACATGTGAACCAAGCACCAGAAAAATGAATGGTGTGTGTAAGAGGACACATTAAGTACTTAACCCAGAGGATATTCATACTATTAAGTTCCAAACCAAGGTGATTCCCTTCAGCAACCTGGGGTGCAGTTGGTGGGTAGACTAAAGGGCAGAGTTAATGCAAAGTTAAAAGAGCTATTTCTGCTTGGTGACTAGCCCCATTTGATTGTCTTAAGTGCTTCTGTCTTCTAGAGAGTACTTTTATTTCAGATGATTATGGATGTTCCAAGAGGACTCACTGCAACCACCTGGCTTAAGGACTGTAAGGCACTTCGGAAATCAAATTTCAGGAAAGAAGATTGGTTTGAGAAACAATGAACAAGGAGAAATCTTGTCTTTGCAGACCTGCGGTGTGTCAAAGTTTATCCTCATTATATTATGGTAGGAAGAAAAGAACAAATTAAGACATTTAACTGCTTAAAATTTGAGACCCAATTGCATTTAACACAGCAAATCTTGTTACCGGACCTGTGGGCTTACTGTTTGCTTGTGTGAAGTCTGGTATGTATTAGCAAATAACTTTAAAAAAAAAAATCATGGAATGGATCTGGGCTAAGTGGATACTCGCAGCTACACATTCCCTCTAAATAAGAGAAGATCCTGTAGGATCGAAAAAGTTTTAAAATTGATTAGAAGTGCTTTAAAAAAGAAAACCTCAAAATAACCTTCTTACCTGCCCACCGTTGCTAACACCAGCATGCTTTAAATTAATAGCTATTATATAACTGCACAATTCTAATTTTTAATGTAAGAAGTCATTCAAACACTTAAACTATTTTTTCAAATTGGCTCCCATAATAAAAGAACCATTAAGGGATGAGTGCTGTTCCAAAAACTCTTCCCCAGAAAGAGAGAGAGAAAACTGGCTCCTTCTCTTTGGCCAGTAAGCCACATTTTAATTGAATTTTGATGAGATGATAGATGTTGTACTGTATTCCAAGTCTATATGCTAAATTAACAAGGCTGTCTGCTTAGTTTCCTCTTTTGAAGGCACACTGAGAAAAATTTCTGCTAATTCTCTTACATGATGTGATGGTTCAGATTCTTGGTTGGTGCCTGAAGTCGCCATCTCCAAGTTAGTGCTAGGCTGGAGCACAAGCCATCTGGTTGGAGGAATGACTCCCAGCTGAATAATATTCAATCAGCCAGGAAGAATATATCTCAATATTTCAAAGGCATTCACTAAAACATTTAAAACTTCATAACAACATTTTTAAAGACTTATTTATGCATCTATTTATGGGAAATACATGTCTCCAATGTTGACTATAAGTAGTTCATATTTGTCTATAAAATAAGAATGATGAATGCTGCAATATAGAAAAACAGAAAATTTCAGCAAATTCTAGCACACAAGTATTCATTTACTTCTCTTGCTTTGTGCATTTAGAAAACTTTGAGGCTAAGCTCTATAGCTCATTTTTCTCCTTATTCTGAATAGTTTCACAGCCACGGTCTTGAAGGGTGACCTGTTCTCTAGAAATAAGAGGACTCAGGGGAGAGGAATATTATCAAATTTTGCTATTTGGAGTTTTGAGACTAATTAACATTTTGTCATAATAGTCATTTTACTTTTTAAATTTCTAGACATGATAGACTTTCCCAATTAGTCAAAATAAAATATAAATTCATTCATCATTCTGGTACCCCAAAATAGCACACCAAATGACCACAATCTACCTCTTACAAACTAAAGGAGTCAGATATACTGTGCTTCGCTTGAGACGCCCAAATAATGTAGTCTGGACTTGAGGCATAGCGGCCACAAAATTGCCAGGAGGTCATAGACAGACATCCCCTAGAGGAGGAAATGGTAACCCACTCCAGGATTCTTGCCTGGAGAATTCCCATGGACAGAAGAGCCTGGTGAGCTACAGTCCATGGGGTCACAAAGAGTTGGACCTGACTGAGCACGCATGCATAGGCAGACACTGGCCCAGGGTTTGGGGATGCTCTAGTAGAAACTGATCCCCAGGCGTCCTGAGAACTAGGCCCAAACTTCAGGCAAACTCCTCACAGCTATCTTGATCCAAATCTCATCCCTCAAAAGAGATCAGCCACTAACAGTTTTTGCAATCCATTTATCCCATGACATTTTCTGTAATACTAACTTTTATAGGTTGAATTGTGTCCTCCCAAATTTATATGTTGAATTCCTAATGCCCAGTACATGTCTTTGGAAATAAGGTGATGGCAGATGTAGTTAGTTATCATGAGGTCATATTTTAGTAGGTTGGACTCTCAATCCAATATGCTGCTGCAGCTGCTACTAAGTCGCTTCAGTCGTGTCCGACCCTTTGCAACCCCATAGACGGCAGCCCACCAGGCTCCCCCATCCCTGGGATTCTCCAGGCAAGAACACTGGAGTGGGTTGCCATTTCCTTCTCCAGTGCATGAAAGTGAAAAGTGAAAGTGAAGTCGCTCAGTCGTGTCTGACTCTTCACAACCTCAGGGACTGCAGCCTACCAGGCTCCCCCGTCCATGGGATTTTCCAGGCAAGAGTACTGGAGTGGGGTGCCATCGCCTTCTCCAGAAGTCCTCATAAAAAGGGAAAATTTGGACACAGACATATGAACACAGAGAGGACACCTTGGGAAAATGAAGGCAGAGACTGGGGTGCTTTCACAAGCCAAAGTTTTCACCAAAGATTGTCAGCAAACCACCAGAAGCTAGGGGAAAGGTATGAAACAGATTTGCTCTCAAAACCAGTGGATGTAACCAACCATCTTGATCCCAGACTCCTAGGCACCAAAACTGCGAGACAATAAATTTCTGTTTTTTGAGCCACCCAGTTTGTTATGACAGCCCTAGCAAATTACTACACTAACCCAAGCTCTTTCATTCAAATACTCCAATAGAACCATGAATACTCCAAGTTCAAATACTGATGGCAGATATGTTTATCTTTAGTGATGAGCTAATTTATCATGTTTAGGGAAGAGGAAAGAGATAAAAACAGTATGGCTAGAAAGCCAAAGTTCTCCTCTATTCTTGAGAATAAAGCTATCATTGACATTTAATTGAAAATACTGAACAAAACCTCACCAGTGGCGAATGTTTGCATATATCCTCAGATATCAAGTAAAGCATGTCTACTCTGGGTGGTATCTTCCTCAAGTGTATGGTGACAGGCCTAGACAAAATAACTATCAAGGACTCTTCTACTTCTGTAACCTATTAATTATTATAATGTAATTTCTTATTATAAAATAATATTCTCAATTAAAAAAGTCAGAAATCTTAAAAAATGTTCACACATATTTCCAACTCCCAGAGAAACCACTCTTTGGAATATAGCCTGAATCTTAATTCAATAAACAGCTAATATGTGAAATGTTTATTTGCATTCAACATATTTTTTAAAAGTATTTGAGATGGCTTCCCAGAAATTCCGAATATTCAAAAAGACTACTGATATTAGGCTAAACGTTGTAGGGCTATGTAATGAACACAAGGACCTCTTTGCCCAAATATAAGGATGCTAACAAGAATGGCTGAAGGGGCTTCCTTGGTGGCTCAGTGATAAAGAAGCCACCTGCCAGTGCAGAAGACACAGGTTCAAGCCCTGGTCTGGGAAGATCCTACATGCCTCAGAGCAGCTAAGCTCATGTGACACAACTGTTGAGCCTGGGCTCTATCTAGAGCCCGTGCAGACATGCCACCTCAATGAGAAGCTTGTGCACCACAGCTAGAAAGCAGCCCCTACTTGCCACAACTAGAGAAAAGCCCACAAAGCAACGAAGACCCAGCATAGCCAAAAAATAATTTTTTAAAAAAATAGCTGAGGATGATCCCCAATATGTATTCCAAGAGAGCAGAACTTTGCCTGTTTGTCTGCCTCTATGTCCTTTGGTGGTCACTCCAAGTTTCTTGAAGAAATTTCCCTAAAATGGGACCAAGAATCAGGGGCAGTTATTTGAAAACTTTGAAGATGATAAGTTATTTGAGGAAACCGATCTACCTACCATTTTCAAGGCTGCCTATTGCAGTCAACCAGGGGCAGTCATTGCTGGAGGTGACCACAATGACAAGGTCTGAGCACTTTGGAAACCACTCATCTTTGAGGCATATTAGGTCTTCCTGAATAGAGGAGGTTATTCGTAGCACCGTGTCTCCGTGAAACAAATATATTCAAGCTCTTTTCAGAGTACTCACACACTACTAGCACTCTCTGTGAAATAAATGATGTAGTGACTTTGAGGTGTTGTTTTCGTTTAGTCACTAAGTCGTGTCCATCTCTTTTGTGACCCTATGGACTGTAGCCCACCAGGCTCCTCTGTCCATGGGATTTCCAGGAAAGAATACTGGAGTGGGCTTCCATTTCCTTCTCCAGGGAGTCTTCCCCACCTAGGGATCAAACTCTTGTCTCCTGCATGCAGACATATTCTCTACCACTGAGCCACACTTGCTTCTTTAGCCTGATGTTTCCAACTGTTCAGAATCAAAGGTGCTAAGTGCTAAGTTACTCAGTCATCTCTGACTCTTTGCAACCCCAAGGACTGTAGCCTGCCTCTGTCCATGGGATTCTCCAGGCAAGAATACTGGCGTGGGTTGCCATTTCCTCCTCCAGAATCAAAGTTGCTGGCACATCTATTATGTGCTAAACACTGGAGATCCAAAGTGAAATGAGTAAACATAGCCTTCTTCCTTGAAGAGCCTACAGGCTAGGAACAGAGCTAGACAAAATATAATTACAGAAGAGTGTGATGAGGTTATTATAGGGGAAGTGTAACACAGTCTATGAACTCATAGTATAAGCTCACTAAAAATTTGATGAATGAAACAATTAAAGAGTTGCATGGGAGGGCTTGACCAGGATAACTAATTCAGGCTTGGAGGATCAGAGAAGGCTTCAAGGAAGAAATTATATCCAAACTGAGACCTGAAGAATGAGTAGAAATTTGAAAATGGAGAGAGAGAAGGGATGGCCACAGGAGAAAGTATTTGAAGTAATTCAGTTCAGTTCAGTCACTCAGTCATGTCTGACTCTTTGTGACCCCATGGACTGCAGCACACCAGGCTTCCCTGTCCATCACCAACTCCTGGAGCTTGCTCAAACTCAAGTCCATCGAGTCGGTGATGCCATCCAACCATCTCATCCTCTGTCATCCCCTTCTCCTCCTGCCTTCAATCTTTCCCAGCATCGGGGTCTTTTCCAATGAGTCAGTTCTTTGCATCAGGTGGCCAAAGTTTGGAGCTTCAGCTTCAACATCAGTCCTTCCAACTGGAGAAGGGAATGGCAAACCACTTCAGTATTCTTGCCTTGAGGACCCCATGAACAGTATGAGAGGCAAAAATTTTAAGTAGAAGGAAGAGCAAATTAAAAAGCAGGAGTTAAAAAGAAATGTGCCACCCTGGAGAAATTGAAACAAATCTGCTGCTAAGCAGCTGAGTCACTTCAGTCGTGTCCGACTCTGTGTGACCCCATAGACAGCAGCCCACCAGGCTCCCCCATCCCTGGGATTCTCCAGGCAAGAACACTGGAGTGGGTTGCCATTTCCTTCTCCAATGCATGAAAGTGAAAAGTGAAAGTGAATTCGCTCAGTCATGTCTGACTCCCAGCGACCCCATGGACTGCAGCCTACCAGGCTCCTCCGTCCATGGGATTTTCCAAGCAAGAGTACTGGAGTGGGGTGCCATTGCCTTCTCCAAACAAACCTAGGATGATTGAAATGTAGAGTTACATAAGATAAGTCTAGAAAATAAGCAAGGACCAGAGCTTGCACAGATTTGGAAGCAATGTCAAGAAGATTGAATTTTATCTTAAAAACAAGAGAGACCCATGGAGAGTTTTAGGTGGCTGACCAAGATTATAACCAAATTTGCATTTAGATGATTATTCTTGCTACAGGAGGAATCTAATAATAGAGGAAGGAATGATAGTGGTCTGGACTAGAAAATGGCATGTAGGAAAATAAAGGCACTCTTCCAGAAATATTGGAGAAGGCAATGGCACCCCACTCCAGTACTCTTGCCTGGAGAATCCCATGGACAGAGGAGCCTGGTAGGCTACAGTCCACGGGGTCGCAAAGAGTTGGACACAACTAAGCCACTTCACTTCACTTCACTTCCAGAAATATTTAGGAGGTATAGTCAAAGAGGCTGGGAACTAGACATGGAGGAAAAAGGAGAGAAATGAAAGATCATCTTCAGGTTTCTGGGGATGTGATGTTTTAGTTATCTACATCACGGTATAGCAAACCACTTATCATTTAGTGCCTAAACAAATGACTGCTTTCTTATTTCTCATGATTTTGTCAGTAGATGGTGTTCCGTTTGGTGGTTCTTCTGCTGATCTTGCTTGTGCTCTTTCACATGTTTGCAGTCAGCTGGAGTTAGGCCATCCAAGAACATGTCTTCAAGAACATGTCTAGGACCTTGGTGCAAACGACTGGGAAACTGGCTCAGTTGAAATGTTGGGACAGCTGGGCCTCTCTCTTCTTTCCATGTAGACTCGTAAGGACTCTACAGAAGGGTAGCTGGATATCTTAGGTGCTAGTTCAAGGCTCCCCAAAGTGCAAAGGTGGAAGCTGCCAGTGTCATGTCTCACTTCTGCCATGTTCTACTGGTTACACCGGGTCACTGAGCCAGGCAGATTCAATGTAGGAGGGTCTAAATACAAGTATGAATATGAAAAGCTATGGTTTAGTGGGCTGTCTTTGGTAAACGGCTATAACATGCCGATACCATTAGCTAAGGATAGAAAGACTAGAGAAGGAATATCTTTGAGGGAAAGGGAGCTTTTAAGTTGAATTTTGGGTAAACTGAGCTTGAGATGCATTTAAGATATCCAGTAGGTCAGCAGATACATATAAGAATCTATAACTTAGGATGGAAGACTGTGCTACAGATATAAACTTGAGAGTCCTCATCGTATGGTAATTAAGGCAAGTAGACAGAAAACATTGAGAGGACAAGGGACCCCAGGTTAGGAAACTAAGAAACTCCAACATTTAAAGACTGGGACTGTGTAGAAGAACCTTAAAGTCAGACTGAGAAGGTGAAGTCAAAGGTGTAGCAAGAAAATCAGGAGAGATTTGAGCGGTATAATCCAAGGAAGATTGGTGGCATCGGATGCCTTCAAAGAGGCTATCAGAATAAGCTAGGGGATACTGCAGTAAGAAGCTAACCCCCCATATCACAGAGGCTTTACACTATCAGTTTATTTCCTCCTCACACTCAGTCTGCTGCAGGACTCAGAGGAAGCTCACCCTCAGAAGTGACCCAGGGGTCCAGCCTGGCTCCATCCTGAGTCTCTGCCACCTGAAGTTAAGTCAAAACAGAGTAAGAGCATGAAGAGCTCACATCAGTTTCCTGAAGAGCTTTGGGCCAGAGGTAGGTTTCAAACTTACTATAGTGGATATTGGAAAATGCACGAAGAGACTGCCCTGGTGGTCCAGTGGTAAAGAATCTGCCTGTCAATGCAGGGGACATGGGTTTGATACCTGATTAGGGAAATTCCACACGCCTCAGGGCAATTAAGCCTGTGTGCCACAACTACTGAAGCCCTCACATCGTAGAGCCTGTGCTCTGCAAGAGAAGCCATCACAATGAGAAGCCCATGCACAGTGTCTGCAGAGTAGCCCCTGCTCGCCGCAACTAGGGAAAGCCGGTGTGCAGCAATGAAGACCCAGCAAAGCCAAAAGTAAGAATTTATTCTTTTTAAAAGTCAACAAATATTTGTATTACAAAAAAATAAAACTTTTTTTAAAAAGAAAGAAAATGCATCCAAGAAGAAGAAAATAACATAGAATCCAGTGAATGCATAATACAGTTTTTGCCACAAAGATCAAGAAGGGTGAGAACCAAAAAGCATCTAGGATAAACTAACAAAATTATGTTCGTGCCCTAAGTAACTCACCATAGTGAAAGTAAAAGTGTTAGTCACTTGGTTGTGTTCCACTCTTTGCAATCCCATGGGCCTAGCCAGCCAGGCTCCTCTGTCCATGGAATTCTCCAGGCAAGAACACTGAGTGGGTAGCCATGCCCTTCTCCAGGGGATATTCCTGATCCTGGGATCAAACCCTGGTTTCCCTCATTGCAGGCAGATTCTTTATCGTCTGAGCCACCAGGGAAGCCCAACTCACCATAATGGGTGTTCAAAAAAAGATGTTTATTGAGATGTTTAAGCACCCACTACATGTTTAAATGTGCTCAAACTCATTCTGAAATAATCTGTAATAACTCTTATAGACCCTGTCTTTCAATACTTAGCTCTTCCAGTCTGCCAAAAATATGAAACATCTGTAAGGTGTCTTCCATCATGGTAAGAGCCAATTTGGATGAGTGTATGGTCCATCTGTCTGACTTTTCTCTTCAGACAGTCAAAAATATGAATCAGCAGAGACAGCGTCTATGTGGATGCTCTAGTCTAAGCCAGAATCTTTAATCGCATTGTCTTCTCTTATGACAAGTAATTAGAAATGACTGTTTCCTACCAGTCTGCATTATAAGATAATTATTTCCCTTTAACATTCACTGGCTGCTTGGCATTGCAAGACTGTGGTATTATTAAAAATACATGAATTATTGGAGAAGGTGGTCAAAAAGGAGCTGTTTTTCAGATTTCAGAGTCAACTTTAGTCACAAGGAAGAGGCCAGTTGGGAGGGACTAAATGTTCCATGAAAATCCCACTTTGGAGTTTTTCAGGGAGTAGTTCTGAGAATGTTGGTTTGCTAATGTTCAGAAAAATCTCCTTTTAAAATCAGCTCTCCTCCTTGCATGCTCAGTTGCTTCAGTCAAGTCCAACTCTGGTGCGACCCTATGGATTGTAGCCTGCTAGGCTCCTCTGTCCATGGGATTCTCCAGGCAAGAATTCTGGAGCAGGTTGCCATGCCTTCCTCCAGAGGATCTTCCTGACCCAGGGATCTAACCAGTGTCTCTTGTGTCTCCTGCACTGCTGGCAGATTCTTTACCTCTGAGACACCGATGTGCTGTGCTTAGTCACTCAGTGGTGTCCGACTCTTTGCGACACTATGGACTGTAGCCCACAGGCTCCTCTGTCCATGGGGATTCTCCAGGCAAGAATACTGGAGTGGGTTGCCATGTCCTCCTCCAGGGGATCTTCCCAACCCAGGGACAGAACCCAGGTCTCCCACATTGCAGGCGGATTCTTTACCATCTGAGGCACCAGGAAAGCCCCTGAGCCACAGGGCAAGCCCATGAAACTAACAAGGTGAGGTAGTGATGAACAAGAAAGAATATTCCATTTCCAACAAGGAGAAATGATCAGTTAGCATCGGGGGTGAAACCACCCCCTTCACCAGGGAGGACGAATTTTAATAATCAGTAAATGAAAAAGAAAGAGGCCTGGAGAAAACCAGCCCAAGAAAAGTATTTTAGGGTGGTGGGTAAACATCACATTTTCTTGTAGCACCGTTTCCCCTAATGATGGGAAAGAATCAATTATTTTAAAAACATTAACGTGGAGAGTAAAAAATGACTTCATATTATAGTTCAGTTCTCCCTCTGGCAAAAATCAATCTAAGTTAGAAAAATGATAATGTTCAAGTAATAGGAGCATACGATGCAGAGAAACTTTTCACAGGACATATTCCTCATAGTTGTAACTAAGACTTATTGCCACTAACAGGATAACGCCTTCTGCTGCCTTCATTACATATCTCCAAGGAAGAAACATGAGTTAAAAGCTTACAATTCCAATATTTTTGTTTAATGCCACAGAAAATATATTCCCATTTAGAAAGACAGCATGGTTTCACAAAATGACAATTTCTTTGACTTAGATATCTGAGCAGGTGAGAACTAAGGGAGAAGTGTCCACACAGTAAAACTGTGCGGATCTCATCGGGTCTGTAGAGAGACAGACACAACATCAGAATGCTCTGTGCATACTATTTGCAAAGATATATATATGTATATGGAGCGGCATCCAAGGAGAGGCAGGTACATCCAGACACTCTGCTACCACAAAACAAGGGCTTGCAGATGTCCGGCTGGTGGTCATAAACCATCACCGTAAGCATATCATAATTTGTGATTACTGGGGCAATAAAAAGCGGAATTGTAAAAAACAACCAACGAAGGAAATGGTTTTCTCTTGGATAGGAAATGTATCAGCATCTTAGGAATGACATTGGTGGTATAATAGAGATCTACAAAGGTGGGGTGACTAAAGAAGTACATTGGAGTTTTGAGTCACTTTTTTTTTTGAGTCTCTTCTGATTGACAAAATCATGCTTACATTGTCAGTTTCTGTGATAAGGTGGATGATTGGAAATATCACAAAAAAGTCAGGCCACAACTCAGCTCCCTCAGTTCGAGGAAAATAAACTCAGTCATGGCTGTCTTTTTTTAGAAGCATTTTTAAAGTATTTATTTCTTTACTTTGGGCTGCACTGGGTCATCGTTGCTGTGCACAGGCTTTCTGTAGTTGCAGCAAGCAAGGACTACTCTCTGGTGGGTGTGCAGGCTTCTCCTTGTGGTGGCGTCTTTGTTACAGAGCACAAGCTCTAGGTGCTGGGTTCATCTGTGGTGCATGGGCTTAGCTGCCCTGTGGCATGTGGAATCCTCCCGGACTGGGGATCAAGCCCGTGTCCCCTGAATCAGTAGGCGGAGTCTTAACTACTGGACCACCAGGGAAGGCCTATGTAGGTTTTCTTCAACATTGTGTTTACTTGGCTTCCAATGAAATCTTAAAAAAAAAGAAAAGAAAAATGCATTTGTCTTTTGTCATTTATGCATAAAAAAGACTGTATGAATGACCAAGAAAGCTACCTTTAGTTATCTATAGTTTCCATTGTTTCTAGACCCCATGAATGACATTTAACATAAACTGATGTCAAAATAAAATTCAGAGAGTTCTAGTTGATATGAATATTTTGTTTGCAAGAAACACACTATGACCAGGGAGATTTCAAAATCACAGGTGGCTTTCGGCAGTGTCAGCTCAGATAATAAACAAGAATGAGAAAGTTCATTTTTTAAAATCTGTGATTGATTACTAGAAATTTACCTTCCTCATGGGGTAACAGCACCACCTGAGCCTACTTGTTTGAGCTGATTAATTAGGAAGCTGCAAGATCACACTAACTGGAAGAAAGCTTAAATTTTGTTTTAAGGTCAGAATCAGCATTTGAGGAAAATCAGAAGAGTTTAAATTTTGGTTAGGAGGCTATGAGTGGTTGACTTAGGAAAACAGTCAACTGTGACCTCTGCTTTGGTCTTTCTTTGACAGAGGTTCAAGAGGGTAGGTTTGCAAAATGTGAAAATATTTCAGAGGATTCAGAAAGATAAGCCCCAGTATACGTGCAAATTATTACTTATATATTACTTATTTTATGAACATGGTTGACTATGTTCTTTAAAAAAGGAAATTTAAAATAAATTTTAAAAATTTATTTTATGGAAGTATAGTCGATTTACAATGTTGTATTCATTTCTACTGTAAAGCAAAGTGTTTCAGTTATATATGTGTGTGTGTATATACATATATATTCTTTTCCATTATGGTTTATCATAGGATATTGAATACTGTTCCCTATGCTATATAGTGGGACCTTGTTGTTTATCTATTCTATACATATATATAACAGTTTGCATCTGCTAATCCCAAACTCCCAATCCACCCCACTCCCACCCCCTCCCTTTTGACAACCACAAGTCTGCTCTATAAAACCGTGAGTCTGTTTCTGTTAAAAAGAAGTACTTTTTAAAAGATGTTATTCCTTTAACGTTTAGTGAAACCTACCTTCCAACTTCACAGAATTCTTTGAACCATGATGAAAAGTAATTTCTTCTGCTTCTTTCTTCTGCTCTAGACAAGTGAATTCTTGCCTGCAGAGGTAAATGAACTTTCATCTACCCTCCCACTTTCTGATCTCAGAGGGACTGGCATCATATGTACCTTCTAATTTTTTTTTAGCAGTAGTAATTGTTTAAGTAGTTAACATGATGGAAAGATTTCTAAACTTTTAGTTGTCTCTATACACCAAAAGATGGCCAAAATGAGTAGGGGGAAAAGTTACTAAATAGATAATTGATGTATAGATAGATAAAAGATAGATCGATTCCCTCTCTCCAAAAAAGAGAAATATGTTTGTGACTGCATAGAAAAAAGATTCCTGGGGGCTCCCCTGGCAGCTCAGTTGTAAAGAATCCACCTGCCAATGCAGAGAACACAGGTTCAATCCCTGGTCCAGGAAGATCGCACATGCCATGGAGCAACCGAGCCCGTGCACCACAATTACAGAGCCAGCACTTTAGAGCCAGTGAGCCGCAACCACTGAGCCCACTTGCCTAGAGCCTGTGCTCTGCAACAAGAGGAACCACTGCAGTGAGAAGCCCGTGCACTGCCACTAGAGAAAGCACATGTGCAGCAATAAAGACCCATCACAGCCATACATAGATAAATCTCAGAAAAGAAAAAAAAAAGAAAAAAGATTCCTAAGGGGAATACTTCACACTCTTGACTATTTCTGATGAGAGATGGCAAAGGGTGCAAAGGATGGGACTTTCATTTTTTTATTTTACTCATTTTATTATTGTTTTGTGTTTTCCTTATAAATATAATTACTACCTTGGTAATGGCTTAAGCACTTAATTTTCTTAAACAAAGATACTTAACCATGGTAGTTGAGGCCAGGGGAACAGTGAAGAAGTATCTCTGAAAGACAAACTAAACTTGCAACCATTAGATTAATAAGTCCTGGAGCTCTAATGCACAGCACAGTGATCATAGTCAACGATATCGTATTATAAACTTCAAAGTTGCTAAGAGACTAGATCCTAACTGTTTCCTCCATAAAAAAGAAGTGACAATTATGTGACATGATAGAAGGGTTATGCTATGCTAAGTCACTTCAGTAGTGTCCGACTCTGTGTGACCCCATAGACAGCAGCCCACCAGGCTCCCCTGTCCCTGGGATTCTCCAGGCAAGAACACTGGAGTGGGTTGCCATTTCCTTCTCCAATGCATGAAAGTGAAAAGCGAAAGTGAAGTCGCTCAGTCGTGTCTGACTCTCAGCGACCCCATGGACTGCAGCCTACCAGGGCCCTCTGTCCATGGGATTTTCCAGGCAAGAGTACTGGAGTGGGGTGCCATTGCCTTCTCCGGATAGAAGGGTTAGCTAACACTCTAATGGTAATCATATCACAATATAAAAATGTATCAAATCAATGCATTGTACACTATGTTATATACCCATTGTGTCTCAGTATAAATACATAAATAAGAAAAACAAATTTTTTCAATACAAGATGGCTTTAACTTCCAAAACGTTGTGACTAAAAGTTAGCTGTTTGTAACCCACAGCATACACAGAAATAATGATAACCTATTTTAACATAGCCGAACTGCCATATGGTCTTCCCTGGTGGCTCAGCAGTAAAGAATCCTCCTGCCAATGCAGGAGATATGAGTTCAATCCCTGGGTCAGGAAGGCCCCCTGGAGAAAGAAATAGCAACCCACTCTAGTATTCTTGCCTGGGAACTCCCACGGACAGAGGAGCCTAGGGGCTACAGTCCGTGGGGTCGCAAAGTGTCAGACACGACTTAGCGACTAAAACGGCGACAAGAACCATATATTGAGAACTAAATAGAGAAGAAAATGTTCATTTTAAAAATTATGTTTCAAGGGAAAAAAATATTGGATGTGAAGTAAGTATAACTTTAAATGGCATAATTAGAAGTGGATAAGCCTAGGATTTACTGTGGTGATTCTGAAGGAAGTTGGTATAGCAAAGGGCATGGTGACAAGGATTCCTCCTTATGTTATGTATGGTTCCAACATTTGACTTTAGTTTTCCTTATTACTACCTGCACTATTCTTACATATATTAAGATTAAGCTTTTTGTTTTTTTGTGGGGTTTTTTGCCAGAAAAAGAGAGAGGAAGCAGAGAAAGTTATGTAGAACAGCAGGTGGGAATCTCTTGGGGAAGAGATTTTCCTAGTAACTGACAATAGCTTAAGAGACAACAAAGAGGAATGTGCATAAAGAATATGTCTACAGATCTGAGTGGGGAAATTAGCCCAGCAGAAATAACTGAGCCATAGCTGTAGAAAAACAAGAATTGGGAGGCAATGCAGACCCAGTACGTTACGTTCAGCTCAGTTCAGTTCAGTTCAGTCGCTCAGTTGTGTCCAACTCTTTGAGACCCCATGGACTGCAGCACACCAGGCTTCCCTATCCATGGCCAACTTACAGAGTTTACTCAAACTCATGTCCATTGCATCGGTGATGCCATCCAACCATCTCATCCTCTGTTGTCCCCTTCTCCTCCTGCCTTCAATCTTTCCCAGCATCAGGGTCTTTTCCAATGAGTCAGTTCTTCACATCAGGTGGCCAAAGTATTGGAGTTTTGGCTTCAGCATCAGTCCCTCCAATGAATATTCAGGACTGATTTCCTTTAGGATGGACTGGTTGGATCTCCTTGCAGTCCAAAGGACTCTCAAGAGTCTTCTCCAACACCACAGTTCTAAAGCATCAATTTTTGACGCTCAGCTTTCTTTATAGTCCAACTCTCACATCCATACATGACTACTGGAAAAACCATAGCTTTGACTAGATGGACCTTTGTTGGCAAAGTAATGTCTCTGCTTTTTAATGTGCTGTCTAGGTTGGTCATAACTTTCCTTCCAAAGAGCAAGCATCTTTTAATTTCATGGCTTTTAATTTCATGTTATGTTCACTCTTAAGAGACATGGTTGGCCATAAAAAACTGGAAATAAAACTGCCATATGACCCAGCAATCCCACTGCTGGGCATACACACTGAGGAAACCAGAATTGAAAGAGACACGTGTACCCCAATGTTTATCGCAGCACTGTTTATAATAGCCAGGACATGGAAGCAACCTAGATGTCCATTAGCAGACGAATGGATAAGAAAGCTGTGGTACATATACACAATGGAATGTTACTCAGCTATTAAAAAGAATGCATTTGAATCAGTTCTAATGAGGTGGATGAAACTGGAGCCTATTATACAGAGCAAAGTAAGTCAAAAAGAAAAACACCAATACAGTATATGTGGAATTTAGAAAGATGGTAACAATGACCCTAAAATGCGAGACAGCAAAAGAGACACAGATGTAAAGAACAGACTGTTGGATTCTGTGCGAGAAGGTGAGGGTGGGATTATTTGAGAAAATAGCATTTAAACATGTATATTATCATATGTGAAATAGATCGCCAGTCCAGGTTCAATGCATGAGGCAGGGTGCTCAGGGTTGGTGCACTGGGATGACCCTGAGGGATGGGATGGGGAGGGAGGTGGGAGGGAGGGTCAGGATGGGGAACACATGTACACCCATGGCTGATTCATGTGAATGTATGGCAGAAATCACCACAATATTGTAAAGTAATTAGCCTCCAATTAAAAAAAAAAAGGGAAACATGATTGGGTGACCCATAGGTTCAAACAATTGCACAGTTGAACCAGAAGGTGGAGCAATTGTCTTAATATGGCTTGGTTGCTGTCTCTCCTGAACCTTTGAGTGGCTAGGGAAATTGCAATCTGTCTGCTGTAAACAATCCTGTAAGTATGGATTTTACAACTTGAGGAGTCCTTGTAGCTGATTCTTTAATAGCGTTAACCATTTTGGATATGATTATGGAAAATTTCTATTAATCATCTCAAATTGAAAGGATGTCAGAGAAGTTGACATTCTGAAATCAGAAAGAAAAGCCTCTCAACCCACCCAAAAATTGAAATGGGAAAACATTTTGTCCAGTAATTGAAATCACTTTGGACAGTGCCTGTTGCATCAAGAATCTTCAAATATTATCTGAGGTTGGATATTCATCAGGTCTTGTATCTGGTATATATAGCTTCTAAAGTGACTTTAAACGTTTACAGACCATAGCCTTTAAAATCCATTCTTATTGATGGATACTCAACAACATTGATTCTACTGTATTAGATTGAGCAGTTTATTTTAAACCACAGTGCAGAGAGAAGTTGTTTGCTTGAGAACAATAAAGTAATAATGATAATCATTTTTCCTCTCCCCCTCTTTTAGGTTTTGACCAGGAGAGAATAACTACAAGAAACTACTAATTTACAAAATGTGCAGATGACCCAGTTTATTCATAAACATAGGAGTTTTAATTTATTAACCAACAATTTAATATAAGCAGTGCCTAGTAATTCTAGTTTGCTGTACTTTGTAGGAGAATAATGTATTACTTAATGGGGAAGATAAATCTATTATTGGAAAATTTTAATAATGAGCAAAATTATGTTTGGTATTTTTATGGGAAGTAATTAGTTGCAAACTGTCCTTCCCCTAAGTGTGGCCATATTGGTGGCAATTGTTATTTGGTGGTGAATTGCCTACTAGACAACCAACCCACATCTTGTTGCAGATGAATGGTGGGAGGACCAGCATGGCAGGACCAGGGCCCAGAAGAGAGCTCACTAAAATAAACTTTTGACATCCATTAGCTTCAATCCCTGCCCCCCAGTTACCTCAGAGTGGATCTAGAGAGGGCATAGAGGCTGCAGGTGAAGAATACTGCCTCACCGTCTCAGATGACTTGAGACTATACAGACAGCCCAGGTGCCCTCAGCAAATCTCTCTCCCTTTGGCTTGCTAAACTGCCTAAAACTTGTTCCCTCCTCAGAAAAGACTCCTTGGCAAGAAAGTATTAGTTCTAGAAGGCCCTTGGTTAAATGCAAATGTGAAACCAGATGAGGAACATAATAATAATTCATGTGAATCTGTGAGTGCCTGTGTATTAAATAGTAATTTTGTTGTAAATAAGCTTCAGGAACTGACCATGTATTATTAGAACCCTGCCAGTAACAAAAGCTCAATTCAAACTGGGTTAAGCAAATAAGGAACTCAATGGTTCACAGAGAAGGAATCTGAGGTGGTCCACGGGATTCAGAAAACTAAAATCATAGCCTCTGGTCCCATCACTTCATGGCAAATAGATGAGGAAACAATGGAAAGAGTGACAGATTTTATTTTGGTGTGCTCCAAAATCACTGCAGATGAAATTAAAAGATGCTTGCTCCTTGGAAGAAAAGCTATGACCAACCTAGACAGCATATTAAAAAGCAGAGACATTACTTTACCAACAAGGGTCCATCTAGTCAAAGCTATGATTTTTTCCCCTGGTCATGTATGGATGTGAGAGTTGGACTATAAAGAAACCTGAGTGCCGAAGAATTGATGCTTTTGAACTGTGGTGTTGGAGAAGACTTTTGAGAGTCCCTTGGACGGCAAGGACATCAAACCAATCCATCCTAAAGGAAATCAGTCCTGAATATTCACTGGAAGGACTGATGCTGAACCTGAAACTCCAATACTTTGGCCACTGACTCATTTGAAAAGACCCTGATGCTGGGAAAGATTGAAGGCAGGAGGAGAAGGGGACAGCGGAGGATGAGATGGTTGGATGGCATCACCTACTCGATGGACATGATTTGAGTAGGCTCCAGGAGTTGGTGATGGACAGGGATGCCTGGCATGCTGCAGTCCATGGGGTCACAAAGAGTCGAACACAATGAGTGACTGAACTGAACTGATGGGATTCAGGGGAGAGCTTCGGGAATAAGACCATGAGGTCTGGAACCAACCACTCAAACAGCACCAGAATTCACTCAATCCTTCTCCCAGTTCTATTTCTCTCTGGGTGTTGATATAATATTCTATTACTGAAGATGAGCTTTCTCCATATGGACAGGACTACACTTGCGTTATCCTAGTTTAGCAACACCAACAAAAGAGAGATTCCTTCTTTCATCTAGCATCCAATTCCAGGAAAGACTATGAGTGGCCCAAGAGTCACATCCCTACTCCCTGGACCAACCACTGTTGTCAAGATGAAGGGGCAGTAGAGTTGGTTCAGTCTGGGACTTAGTGTTCATCCCTGTGGCTGGAGAAGGATGCCATGATGAAAACCCCAGCAGAATCCCATGAGGAAGAATAAGAATTTTCACAAAGGCAAAGGAAAATATTACTTGAGTTAAAAGAGACCTAAAACTCTTATTCCTTACTGTAGAGGGGGGGAAAAGTTGAGAATCCATGGCAAAGCACAGTCCTAGGAGTAAAAAAGTTAGTAATGAACACTCTCTAATGTTTACTATTTCAAAACTCTCAGCAGAATCCCACATATACCTGACTTCCAGTGACACAGACTATCTAAGATGTCACCTTCCCCTTTTTCACTTGAATTGTATCAACTGTTGGGATGATATTGTGAATCAAAAGCTCTCCTTGGCTTTTGAGCAACCAGGACATTTCTGAAGGTGGTGGGCAATACAAACAGCCTCATCTGATAGCTGCAGTTTCTGAAATAACAGTGGTATTTGGTTTACAATTGTCCTTGGAAGTGGGTTTAAATTGATGGATGCAAATAGCGGATATTCTCTTTTTTCTAAGAAAAAAATACGTCCAAATGGGAGGTACAGATGGGATTGACTCAAGGGAGTCCTTAGTGAAAAACTGGAAAATGACTTTTGAAAGGCATGACTGGAAAAGAGCAGAAATCGATAGGATCCACAGCTAAGAGCATGGGGGAGAAGTGAGTGAAGGGGAGAGGGAATAAGATAAACGGAAAGGGATGAGGGAGACACTGCAGGTGTCTCCATTTCTAAAATAGCTTTATCCATTTCTATTGCTTGCCAGGAAGCCCTCTTCTGAACACCTCAGACCTACCACTTGGACTGAAAACTGGGTATCATCCTAAACTCCTCTCCCTTACCAACCCACCCCATTATTTACCTCTAATCTCAAGGATTTCACTTCCTAATGCCTCTCCTTTGGTCTACTTGTCTCTTGTTTCGTTTAGACCATCATTATTTTTCACATAGTTTACCACCACAGCCCCAGACCTGGTGTTCCAAGCTCTAATTTTGCCTCCCCATTGCCAACTTCACAACTAATCATTCTCAACTCTCCAGGGTAATCTTTCTAAAATAGAAATTACCCTCTTACTTAAAACTTCAATGAGTCTGCCTGGACTCAAAATAAAGTTACTGAACATGGCCTCTCAGGCTGATCTCTGCAGCCTCTTCTTTCAGCAGTTTCCTGGTACAATCCATCCTTTAGCCACAGAGTGTCTTTCAGTTCTCTTAAAGCGATTTGCATTTTGTGGGTTTTTTTTTAAACCCCACAGCCTTTGTATAAGCTGTGTCTCTTGTACCCACTCTCCCCCTCCTCTGTTTTCAAACGTGGTAAGTTATACAAACGCAATCAACTTATGATACAACCAACAAGCAGAATTTATTAGGGCAGAGTCTGACAAGCTAAAACAAAGATCCCCCAATATGGTGTGGCTTCAACAAGAAGGACTTGACATTTCTTGCCCATGTAATGGTCCAGAGGTAAAGAGCCCAGGCTAGCAGAGCAGATCGGCCATCTTCAACTGGAGCTCCTCTCTGGCTGTTTTCTCTTTTGCATGTATTGCAGTCACCAGAAAGAGCAAAGGGGCAAAGACAGCTCACTCATTTCTTCTAAAGTTACAGCTGGGAAGTGGGGCAATCCCATTGGCTAGAAAATACAAATGAGCGCACCGAGATTCAAGGAATTATGGGAAATGTAGTGTGTAGCTGGCAGACATATACCTGACTAAAAAAACTGGACAACTTTTCAAGATTATATGTAATCCCTTCTTTCTCTCTATTCAGAAGCAACACCAACCCAGTACTGGGAAGTCATTTGCTGAGGGAAGTGGGATCAGGAGTTCTGAGGTGGGGACGAGGGCCAGAAGCAAGGCTATTACTCAGTAAGCACCAATATGTCTGCACTGGTTATTAAAGTATCAAAATATAGCTGTACAATTTGGCAAAGAATCAGTCCTCTAAGATCTCCTATATGCCTGCCTGCATATATGGCCATCCCAACTCCTCTTCTGGGACCCTCGGATTTCTTCCATGATCCAACAGCTAAAGGATTAATGTCTGGCACAGAGAGGGACCCAAGAGATGAGACTCTCTCTGCTTTTTTTGTTGTTTAGTCCTAAGTCATGTCTGACTGTTCATGATCTCATGGACTGCAGCACGCCAGGCTTCCCTGTCCTACACTATCTCCCAGAGTTTGCTCAAACTCATGTCCATTGAGTCGTGATGCCACCCAACCATCTCAACCTCTGTCACCCCCTTCTCATCCTGCCTTCAGTCTTTCCCAGTATCAGGGTATTTTCCAATGAATTGGCTTTTCGCATCAGGTGGCCAAAATACTGGAGCTTCAGCTTCAGCATCAGTCCTTCCAGTGCATATTCAGGGTTGAATTCCTTGAGGCTTCACTGGTTTGATCTCCTTTTGTCCAATGGGACTCCCAAGAGTCTTCTTTAGCATCACAATTTGAAAACATCAGTTCTTTGGCACTCAGCCTTCTCTGTCGTCCAACTTTCACATCCGTACATGACTGCTGGAAAAACTGTAACTTTGACTATATGGACCTTTGTCAGCAAAGTGATATCTCTGCCTTTTAATACGCTGTCTAGGTTGGTCATAACTTTTCTTCCAAGGAGCAAGCATCTTTTATTTTCATGGCTACAGTCACTGTCCGCAGTGATTTTAGAGCCCAAGAAAAGAAAATCTGTCACTGTTTCCACTTTTTATCCATTTGTTTGCCATGAAGTGTTGGGACCCTGTCTGTTGGATAACCCATTTAACTGATGCTGATTGTTGATAATTTGAATATTACCCCTGACCAGAAGTCTAACATCCAGTGGCCTTTTTCAGTCACTGAATCCACTCCAAAATAAAAACCTCTGCAATAGACAGAGGTTACTGAACCTCATCTTTATTTTACTTTGGAAATCTTGCTTTAGGGACAGAAAACCTGAGGTTGAGTCAGATTTCCATGACCCATAATATGAGTGAATATAACTCCTGTGGGCGATGATCATTTTGCCAGAGGAGAAAGAATCTGAGCTCATGGGAAGACAGGCCCAAGTTATGTGTCCTAAACAATGCAGACAAGACTTTAAGAAACCAAGAACTAGAAAAGCCAGAATTCATCTAATTGACAGCCCACCCAAAGAATTCTTCCAACCATCAAATCCTTTTTCCTGATGGGTTACAGGTGTGATAGAGTGGGACGAACACTGGATTTGGGGCCAGAAGGTCCTGGTACTCGCTTGGAATAGTGGGAAAAACAGGTTTGTAGACTGCTTCCCTTATTACAATCTGTATAGTCCGTCTCCACAGCTGTAAAATGAGAGATAATATTTACCCCAAAGTACTATGAGGGGTGAGTGAACTAGGGTATGCTGGATGCCAGGCATGCAGCAGGCATGAATAAAAGCAAATTCATGTTTCTTTTTTAATTAAAAAAATATATTTATTTATTTATTTGGCTGCACTGGGTCTTCATTGCAGCATGCAGGATCTTTGATCTTTGTGAAACATGTGGGATTTTTTTTCAGTTGTGGCATTCGAGAACTTTAGTTGCTGCATGTGGGACCTAGTTCCCTGACCAGGGATCAAACCTGGGCCTTCTGTCTTTGGAGTGTGGAGTCTTAGGAACTGCACCATTAGGGAAGTCCCCATGTTTCTTTCATTTCCTTCTCTTCTTGTTCTCTATCTTCACCATGATTCTATACCTAGTCATCCCCCCAACCCTGTACTCACTCGCACAGGAATTTGTAGTGGGACCACCATCAGGTTGTATTAATATACAGTTCAGTTCAATTCAGTAGCTCAGTCATGTCCGACTATTTGCGACCCCATGGACTGCAGCATGCCAGGCCTCCCTGTCCATCACCAGCTCACAGAACTTACTCAAACTCATGTCCATCGAGTTGATGATGCCATCCAACCATCTCATCCTCTGTCATCCCCTTCTGCTCCCACCGTCAATCTTTCCCAGCATCAGGGTCTTTCCAAACAAGTCAGTTCTTTTTATCAGGTGGCCAAAGTACTCGAGTTTCAGCTTCAGCATCAGTCCTTCCAATGAATATTCAGGACTGATTTCCTTTAGGATGGACTGGTTTGATCTCCTTGCAGTCCAAGAGACTCTCAAGAGTCTTCTACAACACCACAGTTCAAAAGCATCAATTCTTTGGTGCTCAGCTTTCTTCCAAGGAGCAAGCGTCTTTTAATTTCATGGCTGCAGTCACCATCTGCAGTGATTTTGTGAATATATATATATATACACACACACACAAATCAGCTTTCCACACGAAAAGTAGGAATTCAGCAGGATTTCTTGCATGAAAGAAATTATTAATGTGAAGCAAGATACAGATGTGGAGGACTGCTATTTGAAGTCAAGAGGAACAAAAGCTGACAGATGTACATAATTTTTGATGCATATTGCATAGTTTCTATAATATAATTTACAAAATCATCTACACTAAACATTTCAGATTATGCCTGAACTAAAGCAAAGATCTGTGATATTGGAGATGCCAACCATTTGTGTCAAATGACCCAGTCTTTCAAAATGTGCCTGGCCTCGAGTTGTCGAGTCGTCGACACTTAGCATTTGTGGAGTAAAAAAGTGGATTTGCAATGAAATACGGACTTTGTGAGGCAAAGGCAGTGTAAAGTAGAATGTACTTAAGGCATGTGTGGGCTGATTTCATACCAAAACCAGACTGATGTTTGAAGAAAAATGAACCGGCTCATGAATTATGCTGAAGTTTAAACTTCTCTTCAAAACTGGTAATTGCTCTAAGAAGAGCCTTCTGCTTTAGTCATTGTCAGCTAATAGATGAAAATATATGCTTTCCTAAATGTATATTTGAATTTCTAAAGTCTTGTGTTTCACACCAAGAACCAAATTTCAGTCAACATTTTCACTTACTAAAAGGAAGTAATCGATGAGTAAGCTTTGTTTTTGAAGAATTACCTTTCAGAAGAGAAGTAGAAATCCATACATAATTCATGAATCAGCAAACAATTTTTCTGCATTTCTTTAGTATTGCTCAGAGGTGCAAAATACCCCTCTACTCTACAGATCCATCAGCAAGTGTTCATTGAGTGTCTTCTGGACTTTGTCAGAGAAGTCTAATGGGGTGGAAAGAAATCATTAGAGAAAAAGGAGGGATGTAATCAAGGGTTAAGTTCTAATGTTACAAATAAAACATGTCCTCTGAAATTAGATGTTTTGGGGAGTAACATTTAGA
This sequence comes from Bubalus kerabau, assembly GCF_029407905.1. Taxonomy (NCBI): domain Eukaryota; kingdom Metazoa; phylum Chordata; class Mammalia; order Artiodactyla; family Bovidae; genus Bubalus; species Bubalus kerabau. The sequence continues at coordinate 64,780,634 of NC_073630.1, forward strand.
AGATTAGGGGAAAAGAGAGTCATGTCCAACTCTTTACAACTCCATGGACTGTAGCCCTCCAGGCTCCTCTGTCCATGGAATTCTCCAGGTAAGCACACTGGACCTTGTTGCCCTTCCCTTCTCCAGGGGTCTCCCTGACCTAGGATTCAAACCCAGGTCTCCCGCATTACAGGTAGATTCTTTACCATCTGAGCCACCAGGGAAGCCCAGCCTGGAAGGGAGGCACCAAGTAGAAGACCATTAGGTAGCTCAGGTAATCACTGGGGTCTTGGAGGAGGGTAATGAGCCTCAAACCACTTCAGTGAGGATTAAAGCCAGGTCCTTTAAATTAAGGGCAGGTCCAGGTGATGCCAGGGGTGGGAATTAATACATTTCTGAGGACAGGTAGGGGAGAGCACTTAGGAGTCAGGACAGACAATAGGATTTAAATGGGTCTTAAATTTAAATGATAGGGTAATATCTGGGGAGAAGTTAGATAGTTTTCCATTCAATTCTTGCTCTTTTCTTGGTATTTTAATTAGAAGGTTTGTTAATTCCTCTTTTGTATACGCAGAACACTGAAACACTGACCTGATTTTTACTTCTTTACGTAGTATTATTTGGAATTTTTCATCTCTATTCTTCTGGCTTCAGGAAACCCATCTTGGTTTATTTACCCTTTTTAACACCTCCATTCCCCTGGTCAGTGACCAGGGGTAAGCCCTCTGGAAGCGAAAGAGGAGACAAAACTTTTCTATGCCCTAAAACCTTAAATCTTTTACCACTCTAGAGATAAAGTGAACTTTATTCTATCAATTTTGACCAAAAAATAACACAGCTCATCTGAATAGAGTTCATGTTATAGGACCTTCAAACTTAAAATTACTCCATGCATATTTCTCATAAAAGTCTAAAGCATAATATTGTATTCTCAAAGTAAGGTCTGTGTGCCACTGGTGAAGCTGAGACACAAGCAGCTGTGGTTTTTTTCCTTTAAAAATCTTGCAGTTTTTAATGATTTCTATTTCTAGTAAGTCATACTGTTATTATTTAAAATAGTGATAGGAAATTTCCTTTTACTATAAGTTTATTTAGATAAAGAAAACTAGGTTAGTGAAAAGACACAGAAAAATTACACAGGAGGTTCTCTGATGTATCAAAAATGGTGAAGGTGGTAAAAAGTGATTGAAGTTTGGAGAAGATTAGACAAGTAAGCAGAACATGAGGTTGCAAGGCAGAAGATTCTTCAAGTCTTGGCTTGGTCATAAATACTCGGTTCTAAGCCGGTTAGGCAGTTTAGTTTTACTGAATGTCATCCGTGAAATGGAGATGGTAACATTCCCCTTATAGGGTCTTAATCGAAAGAGACAAAGCATGTGATGGCACCTTGAAACCTGCCAAGTGCATTGAGACCGTCAGCTTCTATTGTTGTGACAGGTGCCGCGGGCACTGATGTTCAGCTGCTGATTTACAATTGCTCTTGTAGAGACAGAAGGGTAGCACAGGGAGCTCACCTCCCCTGCACCATGTATTGTGCCCTAAAATGCATCTGTTGCTTCCTGATGATGTTATCAATCTTTAGGGGAAGGAACTTATTGATTTGTTTCTCTTAGAAGTGCTTCTGCGAATTGATCTGGCCATTCTGATGTTGCAGGCTTGCTAATGCCTCAGCCGGGCCACCCCTGACTGTGGTTGGAAATGATCCTGCAGCAGAGAAAAGGCGGATCGTTCTGACACTCTGGGGTCTGGCCTGGCTCCTCCAGGTCTGAGCAGCCTCCGAGCTGAAGTTTAACTCCTGCAGGGCTCTTATTCAGCAACAAGCAGTAACAGCCAGTCTCAGAATGTGTTTCTGCACCCAGCAGTACCTGGGGCTGGAGGTCAAGGGCATTTTCATGTTTTCCTTCCTTAAAATGGGCTTCCCTGGTGGCTCAGCTGGTAAAGAATCCGCCTGCAATGCAGAAGACCTGGGTTCAATCGCTGGGTTGGGAAGATCCCCAACCCAGAAAGGAAAGGAAAGAAAAGGCTACCCACTCCAGTATTCTGGCTTGGAGAATTCCATGGACTGTATAGTCCATGGGGTCACAAAAAGTCAGACACGACTAAGCGACTTTCAGTTTCACTTTTCCTTAAAATGGTCAAAGGCAGTGGGGCAAAGAATGTCATATATTCCTCCAGTAAGTGAGTCATTTCTGTAGCTTTTCCACTCCAAACCTAGGTTCAGTGGAGGCAACAGAAACACTGAATGAAGGGCATGGGATTTTGAATGGTAAGTTTTCACCACTTGTTCCTGAAGCAATCTTCTGCAGATTTTGCATGCCCCTCCAAGCCTGTATTTATACATCTGGAAAATGGAAGTAATAAAACCTGTCTATAAGGCTCCCCAAGTGGCAATCCTAAAGGAAATCAACCCGGAATATTCAGTGGAAGCACTGATGCTGAAACTGAAGCTCCAATGCTTTGGCCACCTGATGTGAAGAGCTGACTCATTGGAAAAGATCCTGATGCTGGGAAAGATTGAGCGCATGAGGAGAAGAGAGTGGACAGAGGATGAAATGATTGGACAGCATCATCGACTCAATGGACATGAGTTTGAGCAAACTCCAGGGGACAGTGAAGGACAGGGAAGCCTGGTGTGCTGCATGGAGTCCTGGGGTCGCAAAGTCAGACACAACTGAGCAACTGAGCAATAACAACAAGGTGGTGCTAGCGGTAAGAGCTGACCTGTCGATCCAGGAGCTGTTAAGAGACGCTGGTTCAATCCCTAGGTCAAGAAGATCCTCTGGAGGAGGGCATGGCAACCCACTCCAGTGTTCTTGCCTGGAGAATCCCATGGACAGAGGAGCCTGGCAGGCTACAGTTCATAGGGTCACAAAGAGTGGGACCCAAGTGAAGCAACTTAGCACTCATGCTAAGGTTGCTCTGAGAACTAAATGAAATAACCCATTCTCTGATGCAATTGGGCAGGACAGCAGATTCTGGCATCATTTAGTTTCTTGGGACACTGTTGGGCTTTGGTTAAATACAATCCCTTTATCACCTGCAACACATCCTCAGGCTCAGATTAAAGTACTCGCAACCCTGAGTCAACCCACTGCAAACTTAGCAAAATGAAATGACAAGACGGGCACTGAGCTGGGGAAGAGGCACTGACCCTCTACTCCTAGAAGAAAGTCATAAAGGAAGACCTAATGATGCAATCTTTGTCTTTTGGGGGCCACCTCTTAAACTCATATGGCTGCTTCTGGTGATGCTCTTGTGAATTGGACTCTGAGGAAGACTGCCTGAAAGAGAAGTGATGGTCAAGGAGAGGAGCATCCAAGGCAGACCTCATGGGCTCTTGTCCACTCCCAGAGCATCATGGAAGCCTTCCTCCTCCAGCTCCTTGGGTCCAGTAGGCCCCTGGCAGAGGTCAGCACTCAGTAAACAGTAGCTGGCAGAAGGATGTAGTTTAAAATACACAGGACAAAATGCTCTCGAATATTTAATCACACAGAAAACTGCACAAATACAGACTTGTGTCCAGCTAAGACCCTTACAGGAGGAGGGTCCTTTGAGAGGAATCTTTTATGCTCTAATGCATGAGTGAACACAAGCGTGCTGCGCATAATCCAGTGCAGTAGAGCAGAGTGGTCTCTGGAGTCAGGCTGACCTGTTGTTTTGTTGTTTAGTCGCTAAGTTGTGTCCAAATCTTTTGCAACCCCATGGACTATAGCCCACCAGGCTCCTCTGTCCATGGAATTTCCCAGGCAAGACTAATGGAGTGGGTTGTCATTTCCTTCTCCAGGGGATCTTCCTTGAATCAAATTCCAGTTCTGCTGCTTACCAGCTGTGGGAACTTGAGCAAGATATTTAATCTCTTTTGAGTCCTGGTTTCCTTATCTCTAAAATGGGGATAATCATAGTACTCATCTCATGAGGTTATTGTCAAGATAAATGAGATAATGCATGTAAAGTGCTTAGCACTGCTGCTGCTAAGTCGCTTCAGTTGTGTCCGACTCTGTGCAACCCCATAGACAGCAGCCCACCAGGCTCCCCCGTCCCTGGGATTCTCCAGGCAAGAACACTGGAGTGGGTTGCCATTTCCTTCTCCAATGCATTAAAGTGAAAAGTGAAAGTGAAGTCATGTCCAACTCTTAGCGACCCCATGGACTGCAGCCTACCAGCACAGTTTCCTGCATATGAAAAGCCCTGAATAGAAGCTGTCTTATTATTACTATTATTATCATTACTGGCTGTTAGTAGTAGGGTTCCTTTTTCATGAAGGTAAAACATGTTTCTAGACCTGCTACAAGGAGGTTATTTACTAGGTACCTAATCAAGTTCTTGGGAAGGTAGTTTCATGTTTCCATGTAAGATGTTTTGAGATGTATAGATGATGCTTGTATATATGTTTTTGCAAGAAGACACAAGTTGCATCTTGAGGAATTGATTTTTTAGCCTTAAAACAATTCAGAACCTTTTGCTCAAAATGTTTCTACATAGAAGGAGAGAACCATACCTAGATAATAGCCCTGTGGTTACTTTCCCTTTGGAGGACTATCCTTCAGCATGATTAGCACTAGGATTGGTTTGGATTGGTTTTCAAGTCATTCTATTGGAAACACCTGTTCTTGAATTTCCCTGCAAATAACAAACAAATTAGGCAACGCATGTGGATAATACCCAAGTCCATCAACATTTTCCAGGAGGATAAAGACCTTAAATGAATATCATAGTAATGGTACTATGAAACAATTATGGACATTGATGACAGCAAACCTGGATTACCTAATCCATCTGCCATTTCCTGGCTCTTTTTAAAAACCATATACTTCTCCAACCTTGTACATGTAACAGCCTGGAATGCCATTCTCACACCGCAGTCCATTTGGTGAATCCTGGCTTCCCTGCTGGCTCAGACGGTAAAGAATCTGCATCCTATGCGAGAGACCTGGGTTTGATCCCTGGGTCCAGAAGATTCCCTGGAGAAGGGAATGGCAACCCATTCCAGTATTCTTGCCTGGGAAATCCCATGGACAGAGGAGTTTGGTGGGCTACAGTCCATGGGGTCGCAGAGTTGGACACGACTGAGCAACCAACATTACACTACACTATACTACTCAACATTTAGCACAAAACATCAACTCTTCAAGGACAACTCGTATTTGTCAAGAGAGTGGTTCAGTTGTTTAACACAGATCAAACAATAGCTGGTGGAATAGTTTCTCTGTAAGGGTTGGTAGAGGATGATAGGATGGGTTCTACTCTAAGAAGTGGTCCTTGGGTTCAGGCACCTTCTGTTTCTCCACCATGTCTACGTTCTATCCCCACAGCAGAAGGGAAAGAAGTTGAGAGCAAGCAGCTTTGGTGCGGATCCCTTCTGATCTCATCTCATTGACTAGAACTTAGGTATATGGCCAAGCCAAGGTTCAAGGGGGCTGGGAAATGGAGTTTCAATCTGAATAACCATGTCCCAGCCAGTCAAAAAGTCAAGGGGATTCTTTCATTAACTGGAAGAAGAGAAAAATGTTTATGAGCAGCCATTAGCAGTCTACTGTCACATTCTTTCTTTCCATTCAAGGTGACATTAGGAGTGTAGGAACAATGTTGCATTCCTTTTTGGAAATCAGATACTATGAAGCCATTAAAAATAGAGCAGATCAACAGGTTTGATAGGGAACGACCTTCAGGATATACCTTAAGTTTAAAAAAAGTACAGAAATTAAGTATAATGGAATAGCTTTTGTGTGCTTATGTATATTGACCTTCTTAAGAAAGATACAAATTAAACTACTAAGTTTGGTTACTTTGAGGGGACAGAGGTAGGAAGAAGATAAACTTTTCATTGAATAAGGCTTAACTCATCTGATTTTCTACCTTGTGTGTGTTGTATTACTTGTGAAATTTTTTAAAACTTTGAAATCACTGAATTATTCAGATATGGTTCTATTACTTATCACAGACTACTTTCTCAACAAGTAGGTGTGAATGACATGGAAACCAGTCCTAAACAATTCTAGTCTTAACAGTGCTGAAGGATGTCCCACCAAAAAAAAAGTAACTACAGGACTATCATCTAGATGTGGTTCTTTCATTTTAAGCAGACACTTTCTGAGCAGGAGAATCCTGGGTTGACAAAAAGACCCAAATGTCTTAAGACCAGAAAATCAAGCCCTCAAAATCCAACTTATGTCTTCTTGCAAACTCATACATTAGCATCATCAATACTTCTCAAAAGATGTTACAACAAAACGTGAAACAACTTTCTAGGTGAACTACCCTGACTTCTGCTAATAAGTGTGTACCTAAAATTTGGGCTTTTGAGAATTTTCAAGAAATTACTTGTTTAACGTGTTTCCATGAACTTGAAGAAAATTTCAGCATAAGTGAATGAATGCCCTTAGACATTTTCAAATATCCTCTACATTTGACTTCTTTTCCTTCAATAGCAGGCAAGAATGCCCCTAGAAAGAACTTTCCATGCATGATTTTTTGAATATACAGTTAAGTATAGGGATGGTTGCCTGCAATGCAGGGGACACAGGTTCGATTCCTGGTGTGGGAAAATTCCACATGTGGTGGGACGCTAAGCTGCATGCTGCAACTACGGAGCCCCCACACCCAGAGCCTGCGCACTAGCCCCCGCTGCTGCAACCAGAGAAAGCCCATGCTCAGCAACAAAGACCCAGCACAGCCAAAAATAAATAACAAGTTAATTTAATTAAAATTTTTAAAATATTACAATGTAAAGCTTCACCTTAAGGATCTTTTGCCCACTTTGTTTTAAAATCAGTATTGGAGAACATACATTCATTAGCCTAGAAAAATGATAATTGCTTAAGAAAATGGCAATATTTTTCACTCTCTCCCCTCTTCTGTTAATTTATGTTGCTGTGTTTTAAGACTATGATAAAGATGTATACGAAGTATACCTGCAAAAAATCAAGGACATCATAGAGGGAGACATGACATGGGTTTCCTGTATTACTCTCTGCTTAAAAAAAATTTTTTTTGAGGAAAGAAAAAGCCAGAGGTATCATGCTTCAGGATTTCAAACTACACTACCAAACCATAATAATAAAAACAGTTTGGTACCAACACAAAAGTAGACACATCAACCAGAATTAAGTCTCAACATATACAATCCACTAATATTTGACAAGGGAGCCAGGAATGCCTGAGAGAGAGAGTAGTCTCTTCAACAAACTGTGCTGGGGAAATTGGAGAAATACATGCAGAACAATGAAACTGGATCCCTTTCTCACACCATTCACAAAACTTAACTCAAATGGATCAAGGACTTTAGCATAAGGCCTGATACCACAAAACTCCTAGAAGAAAATATAGGAAAGAAACTCACCTATACTGGTTTTGGTGAACCTGATGGCCAGAGCACAAGCAACTAAAGCAAAAGTCAAAAAAACGGGACTACGTCAAACTCAGGATCTTCCACACAGCAAAGGAAACTGTTAACAGAATGAAAACACAATCGATAGAATGGGAAAATTTTTTTGTAAATCATATATCAGATAAAGGGTTATTATCCAAAATACATAAAGAACTCAGTCAACTTAATAACAAATAAACAAAAAACTCCAAACAATCTGATTTTACTAAGGGCAGAATAACTAAAAATGCTTTCTTTTTCCCAAAGAAGACATCAAAATAGACAATAGATATGTGAAAAGATGCTCAAGATCTCCAAACATCAGAGAAATGCAAATCAAAACCACCATGAGATATTATCTCATACAGTTAGAATGGCTATCATTAAGAAGACAGGAGACAACAAGTGCTGGCAAAGATGTGGTGAAAAGGAAAATGTTCAGTGGGGATGCATTGAAAATATGGAGGGGTCTCAAAAATTAAAAATAGGTCTACCATATGATCTAGAAGTTATACTTCTAGGCATACACCCAAAAGAAATTAAAATGAATTTTGACCAAATATATGCACTCCTAAAAAGCAGAGACATTACTTTGCCAACAAAGGTCCATCTAGTCAAGGCTATGGTTTTTCCAGTAGTCATGTATGGATGTGAGAGTTGGACTGTGAAGAAAGCTGAGCGCCGAAGGATTGATGCTTTTGATCTGTGGTGTTGGAGAAGACTCTTGAGAGTCCCTTGGACTGCAAGGAGATCCAACCAGTCCATTCTAAAGGAGATCAGTCCTGGGTGTTCATTGGAAGGACTGATGTAGAAGCTGAAACTCCAATACTTTGGCCACCTCATGCGAAGAGTTGACTCATTGGAAAAGACCCTAATGCTGGAAGAGATTGGGGGCAGGAGGAGAAGGGGACAACAGAGGATGAGATGGCTGGATGGCATCACGGACTCGATGGATGTGAGTTTGAGTGAACTCTGGGAGTTGGTGATGGACAGGGAGGCCTGGCATGCTGCGATTCATGGGGTCCCAAAGAGTCGGACACGACTGAGCGACTGAACTGACTGACTGATGCACTCTTATGTTTATTGCAGCATTATTCACAATAGCTATGATAAAGAAAAAAACCAAATGTCCATCAATGGGTAAATGTACAAAAAAGATGTGGGACATACATGCAACAGATTATTCAGCTATGAGAAAGGAGTATATCCCCCCATTTGTGACAACATGGATGGACCTTAAGTACTTTGTGCTAAGCAAGACAAGTCAGACAGAAAAAGACAAGTACTGTGTGGTATCATGGAGAAGGCAATGGCAACCCACTCCAGTACTCTTGCCTGGAAAATCCCATGGATGGAGGAGCCTGGTAGGCTGCAGTCCATTGGGTCGCGAAGAGTCAGACATGACTAAGTGACTTCACTTTCACTTCTCACTTTCATGCATTGGAGAAGGAAATGGCAACCCACTCCACTGTTGTATATGGAATCTAAAAAAGTAAAAGCTGTTAAAAACAGAGTGAAATGGTGGTTACAAGGGAATGGGGGCAGATAAGAGTCATACTATATAAGTGTACAAACTTGTAAAGAATAGTAAATGAGTCATAGAGTTCTAATGCATCGTATAATGGATATAGATAATAATGTACTGTAATTATAGAAAGCAATAAATTTTGCTGCATCAGCAATTATAGTACAATACATAAATGCATCAAAGTAACACAGCTGTATACCTTAAATTTATGCAATGCTACATGTCAAATCTATTCAGTAAAAAGTTGAGATATGATTCACATAAAATTCACTCTTTTAAAGTATACAATTTGGTGGCATTTAGTATATTCACAAATTTCTATAGCCCTCACCACTATAAATTCCAGAATATTTTCATAACCCCCTCTATCTTAAGATTGGCTTAGGCCGTCAGCAGGCAGGCTAAGGGCAGTGCTGGGTTCTAGGCTGTTGCCTCAGTGACTTTTCTGGACTCTAGGACCTCTTAGAGATAGACTGGGGCTTTGGGATCAGAGACATGGATTTACAGCTCAGGTCTGGCACTTACCAGCTCTGAGATCTTAAGCAAGTTGCTTGGCCTCTCTGTTACTTGGATTTTTTTACCTGTTTACTTGGATTTTTTTACCTGTAAAATGAGAATAATAATATCTAGCTTAGGAATTTTGAAAGATTGTAACACATAATAAATGCAAAACAGCCAAATATCTAACACATACTAAATACTCCAAAAGCACAATATCATCTGCCTCAGACAAAGCAGGTTTACACTACACTTTTGCCCGAGGTGGTCATGCCACTAGGGCCTTAAAGAAATTAAGTTTTACACTCAGGCTCTTCCTGTTCTGAGAATCGCCGCTTAAATCATTGGAGAACAAATAGCAAACAACCATCCAGGATCCAGTTCCCTAATGAAATCATGTCCAGGTAAGAAACCTTTATTTCCCCCTTGATGTCTGACTTTCCCCAGAGGGAGGTCTTTGACATAAAACATGAGGCTAAAATAACATCTTTGTTCAATCACTTGGCCTTGGGGTATTTTAACAAACTAAATAGCTTCAGGTTCAGACATAAGATGCAGTGAGATAACTGGGCAAATGAAGAATTCCTTTTCTCATTTTTTAAAAAGTTTTTCAGCATATTGGCTAAGAGATAGGTCTGTGGGTTGAATCCTGATTCTACCATTTTTAGTAGTGTGACTTGAAAGTGAAAATGAAAGTGGAGTCCCTTAGTCACGTCCCACTCTTTGTGACCCCATGGACTGTAGCCTACCAGGCTCCTCAGTCCATGGGATTTTCCAGGCAAGAGTACTGGAGTGGGTTGCCGTTTCCTTCTGCAGGGGATCTTCCCAACCCAGGGATTGAACCCAGGTCTCCTGCATTGCAGGCAGACACTTTACCATCTGAGCCACCAGTGACTTGAACATGTGACCAAATGGCTTTGGATTTCAATAGTGTAATGGAAGGAAATCACCATTTTTAAAATGGTGGCTGCTCTGTGGTGTGCTCAGAACAGTACCTGGCCCGTGCAGCTAGTACATATAATGAGGATATTCAGGTCCTGCTGAAAACTTTGAATCACCTCCTACTCTCTCATGCTGCCACACCCATCCAGCAGCGGTTGGTAAAATTCTGGAACTTTCTTTGTTCAGCTCTGGGGGCTTGTTTTATTCTATTTTGTCCCTTGAAGGGGCATCTGATGCTCTGGTCTTGAGGTTGTTATTGTTCAGCCGCTAAGTCATGTATGACTCTTTGAGACCCCATGGACTGCAGCATACCAGGCATCCCTATCCTTCACTGTGTCCTGGAGTTTGCTCAAACTCATGTCCATTGAGTCGATGATGCCATCCAACCATTTCGTCCTCTGTCACCCCTTCCTCCTCCTGCCTTCAGTCTTTCCCAGCATCAGGGTCTCTTCGCATCAGGTGGCCAAAGTATTGGAGCTTCAGCTTCAGCATCAATGCCTTCCAATGAATATTCAGGGTTGATTTCCTTTAGGAATGACTGGTTTGGACTCCTTGCTGTCCAAGGGATTCTCAACAGTCTTCTCCAGCACCACAATTCAAAAGCATCAATTCTTGGAAGCTCTCAGCTTTCTTTATGGTCCAACTCTCTCATCTGTACATGTACTGGAAAAACCATAGCCTTGACTATATGGACTTTTGTTAGTAAAGTGATGTCTCTGCTTTTTCATATGCTGTCTAGGTTTGTCATAGCTTTCCTTCCAGGAAGCAAGCATCTTTTAGTTTCAAGGCTGCAGTCAGCTCCCACAGTATTTTGGAGCCTAAGAAAATAAAATCTGCCACAGTTCTCACTTTTATCCCATCTATTCACCATGACGCGACGGGACTGGAGGCCACAATCTTAGTTTTTTGATGTTGAGTTTTAAGCCAGCTTTTTCACTCTCCTCTTTTGCCCTCATCAAGAGGCTCTTCAGTTCCTCTTCGCTTTCTGCCATAAGGGTGGTGGCATCGGCACGCCACTGCTTAGTTGCTCAGTCATGCCCACCTGTTTGTGACCCAATGGACTATAGCCCGCCGGGCTCCTCTATCCATGGAATTCTCCAGGCAAGAATACTGGAGTGGGTTGCCACGCCCTTCTCCAGGGGATCTTCCCGACCTAGGAATTGAACCTGGGTATCCTGCATTGCAGGCAGATTCTTTACCATCAGAGCCACCAGGGAAGCCCTGCCATCATCTGCATATCTGAAGTTATTGATATTTCTCCTGGCAGTCTTGATTCCAGCTTGCAATTCACCCAGCCCAGCATTTTGCATGATGTACTCTGCATATAAGTTAAATAACCAGGGTGACAATATACAGCCTTAACATACTCCTTTCCCAATTTTGAACCAGTCCATTGTTCCATGTCCAGTTCTGTTTCTTCTTGACCTGCATACAGGTTTCTCAGGAGGCAGGTAAGCTGGTCTGTTATTCCCATCTCCTTAAGAATTTTCCAGAGTTTGCTGTGATCCACACAGATAAAAGCTTTAGCATAGTCAATGAAACAGAAATAGATTTTCTTCTAGAATTTCCTTGCTTTTTCTATGATCCAAAAGATGTTGGCAATTTGATCTCTGGTTCCTCTGCCATTTCTAAATTCAGCTTGTATATCTGGAAGCTCTTGGTTCACATACTGTTGAAGGCTAGCTGGTAGGTATTTGAGCATTACTTTGCCAGCATACGGAGAAGGCAATGGCACCCCACTCCAGTACTCTTGCCTGGAAAATCCACGGATGGAGGAACCTGGTAGGCTGCAGTCCATGGGGTCCTAAGAGTCGGACACGACTGAGCGACTTCACTTTCACTTTTCACTTTCCTGCATTGGAGAAGGAAATGGCAACCCACTCCAGTGTCCTTGCCTGGAGAATCCCACGGACGGGGGGGCCTGGTGGGCTGCCATCTCTGGGGTCGCACAGAGTCGGACACGACTGAAGCGACTTAGCCAAGCTGCTAAGTCGTTTCAGTCGTGTCTGACTCTTATCGACCCCATGGACTGCAGCCCACCAGGCTCCTCCGTCCATGGGATTTTCCAGGCAAGAGTACTGGAGTGGGGTGCCATTGCCTTGTAGGGTAGATTGAACATTCTTTGTCATTTCTTTTCTTTGAGATTGGAGTGAAAACTCACCTTTTCTAGACCTCTAGACCAATTCAGGCCACTGCTGAATTTTCCTAACAGCATCATCTTTTAGGATTTGAAGGAGCTCATCGGGAATTCTATCACCTCCACTAGCTTTGTTCGTAGTAATGCTTCCTAAGGCCCTCTTGACTTCACACTCCAGAATGCCTGGCTCTAGGTGAGTGACCAGACCATCATGGTTATCCGGGTCATTAAGACCTATTTTGTACAGTCTTTCTGTGTAGTCTTGCCATCTCTTCTTAATCTCTTCTGCTTCTGTTAGGTCCTTGCTATTTCTGCCGTTTATTGTGCCCATCTTTGCATGAATGTTCCCTTGGTATCTCTAATTTTCTTGAAGAGATCTCTAGTCTTTCCCATTCTATTGTTTTCCTCTATTTCTTTGCACTGTTCATTTAAGAAGGCTTTCTTATCTCTCCTTGCTATTCTCTGGAACTCTGCATTCAGTTGAGTGTGTCTTTCCCTTTCTCCTTTGCCTTTTGCTTCTCTTCTTTTCTCAGCTCTTTGTAAGGCCTCCTCAGACAACCACTTTGCCTTCTCTCATTTCTTTTTCTTGGGGATGGTTTTGGTCACTGCCTCCTGTACAGTGTTATGAACTTCCGTCCATAGTTCTTCAGGCACTCTGTCTATCAGATCTAATCCCTTGAATCTGTTAATCACCTCCACTGTATAATCATAAGGGATTTAATTTAGGTCATACCTAAATGGTCAAGTGTTTTCTTCTTCCTACTTTCTTCAATTTAAGCCTGAATTTTGCAATAAGGAACTCATGATCTGAGTCACAGTCACCTCCATGTCATGTTTTTGCTGACTGTATAGAGCTTCTCCATTTTCAGCTGCAAAGAATATAATCAATCTGATTTTGATATTGACCATCTGATGATGTCCGTTTGCAGAGTCATCTCTGTGTTGTTGGAAGAGGGTGTGTGCTATGATCAGTGTGGTCTTGAGAAGAGGTTCTTAAAGTCAGAGTTTTGCAGAGGGATGGGACACCCTGCTGTCAGTAATGAGCCAGGAACTTCTGGCTTGTGTGTGTGTATGTGTACATGTGTGTGCACTTGCCATAAAACCCTTGGCAGCTGATGATGCCCATGAACCCCTCTCAAGATAGCATTTTTAAATGCAAAAAAAATAAAAATAGAATGCATAGGATTACCAAAGAAGCCAATTAAAATAAAATTATGAAAATGTATAAGCATGTATGTGTGTCTTCATTAATACATTAAATAACAAAGTTTTAGGTGTTGGTTTAATAATTACCATAATTTCAAATTAATGATGAATGCAAATGACGTATTGAGATAGTCTCCAAAAGTCTAATGCAAAATGAAAGTACCTGTGATTTCACTGGTGGCAGTCATAGGTACTATTACTGATAATACTGTGGCTTTGTTGCCTACACTCATCATCAAAAAAATGATAAATTTCAGGTAGAGATTAGTGGAAATATAAATGTATTCCTTCCTCATCTTCCTTGAATTCTATCCATGAACCCAAGGTTAAGAACTCCTGAGTTAAGCCAAGACCAGCATGATCCAAAATGTCTACTGTGGTGATGGGGACATGGTCACAGACTGTTTTCAGGTAACCTGCCTTTGGCCTGAGGAAGTCACAGGTCTTCACACTGTACTTTGCTTTCCGAAAATCAAGGATTCAGGTGGGCTTTTACCATTTGCACCATCCGTCTGTCATGGTGGTGATAAATGAGCCTAGAGGTTGACATTTATTCCTGACATCCATTCTATCCATTGACCAACAATTCCCCAGTTCATCAATATAACTGTTCTTTCCCCTTTCATATGCCATGCCTCTGGCTACTTCTTGCCTTATTCACTTACCAGAAAGGGACTATGAGCTATTCTGCCTTGCAGAAAACATTTTCTCTCCTCCTGGGGATCCTAAAGCCTGCTCCCTTTTAGGCCCTGGACTTCATTCTGAATCTGGTTGGGATTCTCATCCCAATCCTGCTCCCCCTGATGTCCTTTCTAACTCTCATCTACCCTATGGAGTCTTTTGCAAGAGGAGATCACCTTCTGGCTCCAGCGGTATAGGACCTTGGGGCTAAAATGAATTCTTCCCCTTGCAGAGCCTGCAAAGGCTCAGGAGGGGCTGAACTCCTGCTGAGCTACTACCAGCTGTGTGACCTGGGCATGTTACCTCACCCCTCTTTGCCTCAGTTTCCTCCTAAGGAAAAAAATGGAAATAGCACTTTTCCAGTAGGATCGAATATGAGGAGTGAGTGCTTTAAAACTTAAAAGTGCCTGGCATATAATAAGCACTCAATAAATATTAGTAGTTATTACTTGTCAGCCTTTGGCTGATTCTAGGCTGTTAACTGTCACCCTCAGCAAAGTTCTCCAATTCCAATCTTTGCATATTCTCTCGCATTCTGGGCCATTGAATTAAGAGACAGTGGAGAGTGCTTTTTAGTCTGCTAAGGCCTGAGCTAGGGCGATCAAGACAGAATCTAGGAGTTACATAATAAAATAATATTAAAAATAATGCCTAACATTTACTGAAAACTTCCTGTTATGCCAGACACTTATTGGATATCTTATTTAATCCCCCAACAACTTCACAAATCTGTACTATTATTCACACTTCTGATTGAGGAAGCAGACTCAGAGGGATTAATTATTTGTTATCCAAGATCACAGAGTTCCTCAATTCCTGAATTGAGAACCATCTCTATCTACCCAGAGGCCATCTTCCTAAGGATAAGAGGTGGCCATAGAGAAGCATCTGGGTAATAGCTACTTTTTGCTGGGTTATTGGCTCCCCTCTGAAACCACTCTCTGGTTGCCGGTACTTGGCCATGGTGAAGGAGACTTGGCACAGAGGTGGCCGTCTGGCAGTGGTTCACGCAGGTTTTGTGAAGTCACATGTGGTCCCGGAGTTGCCAGGAAAAAGGATGCCTTGATGAGCCAAAATGCAAATTCCTTAGGAGAGAAAAAGTGAAAGTGAGCTCGTTCACACTGTGCAGGGCTCCAAGGAAATGACACAATGCGAGAGACATGGTGTCCTGCCCTGGACTCCTTCGTATTACAGGAGCATTATTCTGCATTTGATCACAAACTTGCCTCCCGACAGTTTGCTTCTTTGACCAGAGGCAGAGGTGACCCAAAGTAAAAAAGAAGCTGATATCTGAAATACTAAAAGCTGGGTGCCTCCGGACACTTACAATACAATCTTCTGGGAAACTGGTGTGGAGTAGGGGTGGAGAGATGGAAGCGAGTTTTCCTCGCCATTTTCCAAAGTTTCCCTGGTCCTTGACATACGGTGCTCAAAGCAGGTCAAGGCCAGCAGAAGGGAATTTGGGGAAATTTACCAAGTTTATTCAAAGCTGAAATGGTTTCCAGGACCCTCCCTGGGGTTTCCAAAATATCTTATTTGGTTATTTGTTATTTCTCTTCTTTCCCTATCTCTCTTCTTTTCTTCTCTCTGCTTCTTGTTTTCTTCCTCCCTCCTGGTCTTGCCTTGTACAGAATGCCTGTCCCACTGATCTGCCCATCAGCTCACAGAGGCTCACCTGCTGTCCCTCAATGCCAGAGGAAGGCCAATTTTCCTCTGGCCAAGTCCAGGACTGTGTTAACTGGGTCTTAAATATGTTTCTTGTCATCATATTTTGGCCCTTCTTTTGGCCTCTCCCAGAACTTCTAAGGTGTATTTACAATCAAAGACTGGGATTTAAGGGGTCTGGCAAATGCTGGCATTTTAGACCATCAAAATTAATGCCACTGTTTATGTAATGTTGTCTAGGAGAATTTACTGAAGGTCATTAAGATTCAGATTTTTTTAAAAAAGACTATTCAAAAGTCTTTTAGAAAAACTGTTAGAAGTGCAGTAAGACCCAAAGGTTTCAAATTTTTAAGTGAAACCTGCCTGATCTGATGCAAACCATATTTAGATGCTTGAGGTGAAAAGCCCTGATAAATTCAAACCAGATCAGCTGCTAATCCTTAGAGAAGGCAGACTGTGGCCTCCCATCAAATGTGGGGGAGCTGACTCATCTATTGATAAAGTCCAGCCAGAAAGGTAATTGCCAGAAATCCACACAGGCATCTACTTGAAGAAGGCAGCCCAGCCAAACAGTCCAAAGAGGAGACAAGATTCTATCTGGGATCTGTGATGACGATTATATCCTTCCAAAAGGGAGTCATTGAAGTGTCTACACACAAGCAGGCCTGTGTCCAATGTAGTTCTGATTCTAGAAACTTCTCATTTGGATTTATTATACTGTAGTTCAGTTGTTCTCACATTCTCTATAGGGCTTGTAAAATACAGATGGCTGGGTTTCTGATTCTGTAGGTCTCAGATAGGATCTAAGAATTTGTGTATCTGATAAATCCCAGGTGATGCTGAGTCTGCTGGTCCAGGGACCACGCTTTGGGAACCACTGGTGTAGTTTAATGAACAGGCTCTGGAATCAGATATCCTGGGTTCAAAGACTGGCCCCATCACTCGTATACTAGGACCATGTGAGCAAGTTAACCTTTCTGTCGCCTCAGCTTCCTCACCTGTCTAAAAGAAACTAAGGATAGGCGTTACACCTGCTTCCTGATATTATTTTGAGAGGTAGGTGAGATAACGCATAGAAAACACAGCCTGTACAGGCAAGTGCTCGCTAATTCCAGTTGTTGTAGATTCCCCAAACACACTAACATTGCAGAGCTGCTCTCCCTGCTCACACAAAGACCCTCCGGTATTCCTGGTTGCCAGTGGTTTGGTTTTCAGGGCTTAAGGTGGCTGGGCCACCTGGGGACCACCTGGCCCTCCCCAGATGCCACTGGTCCTCAAGGCGCCTGCGCGGTGTGCTTTCAAGTCCTTCTCAAAGTTGAGAATCAGGATCCTGCTTAGCCCTGCCTTCTCTGTTACCAGAGTCCGCAGAATATCAGTCCAGGCGCTAATCTGAATACTTCTATCAATGCCCTCCTGTTCTGTTGTGCTCTGTGGCTGGGAAAGGAAGAAAAATGGACCAGAAGAATCCTGCCTGCTATCCCAAGCATTAAATTTTATAATGGCTGAATTTAGCCACATGAATTTAGATTCTCCAACCTATCTAGGTTTCCAGAGCTTCAGAGGCTTCTAGATATTTTCTACAATTTCATCTGCCCTCCCTTATCATTATAACATAATAATTTTTAATTAATTAATTAAACACAAACAAAAATGAATCAAGCAAAAGTCAGAATAGTTCAATTGCTAGACTTGCTTTTTGTTTTTATTATCAACAATCAAGTTAATGGTACACTCTTGGAAAACTATATGCACATGTAGAAATATTTCCCTTTTAAATAGAAGCATTCATTATAACACATATAAATAAATTTGAAAATCTGAAACATAACTTATGACGCTTATGTTCACAAACATAGTCAGAAAAAAGAAATCAGACAGACATGCACCTGATAACAAAAATATATACCATTGGCTGAACCGTGGTCTCTCTAAACACAAAGGAATTGAACCCGTGAGAACCTTATTATTCAATAAAGACACACCATAGAGACTACAAGAAGAGAAAAACATTATACGGTCACGTAGAGGAGACGGGCTGTACTGATATTAACACGATACAATTGAGTCACAGAACACAGTTGTAGAAAGACACCAAAAAAGTTAAAGCCTCAACATTCAACTAATATCTATAGTTTGTGCCTTTTAAAATAAAATTTAAAAAATAAACAAAAAATCCCAACAGAGATGTCTAAACTGCGCGAAGAATGGAATCATCAATATACAGTCCATCCACCATACAGGATGTGAGTCCATTTCGGATCAAACAGAAATGCAGAGACACTTCTGCAAACTTGTGTGCGCCTCTTTTCCTTGCTGGGTAGATTTCTCTGCAGCCAGCTGCGTGGACTGCAATTGACTCCAATCCAAAGCAGTGCCAAAAAGTTCAGTAAAAGCTGGTGGAAGAAAATGCCGGCGGGGGTGTCAGGAGAGAAAAAAAGGGAAGAGTTGAAAGATACGTGACAAAGTTTGCGGAGTTCGCGGATGAAAAGGCATTTCATGGATAGGGCATCTTTCAGGGCCGAGCGGCTGCAGAGACTCAGGAGGAGAACTGGAACGCTGAGGGGTTCGGATGCGCAGTTGGCGGGATGGTGTTTGACGAGGTTGGGGCAGGCAAGCGGGCGCGAGGCAGTCACCTTGGCCGCGGGAACAGTCTGCACGAGTCGTCACCGCAGCGGCCCGAACCCAAGGACAAGAGGGGAAACGGGTCGACTGGAAGGCCTTCCTACTCTCCCTGAAGAGGAGCCCCAGGGGAGTCAGTGCTGTCCAGAGGGTGCGGATGAATTTAGGAATTCAGGAGACAGAGCCCTCAGGTGGGGCCAGCTGCCGCTTCCCTCTTCCCCCTTGTATTTTTTCTTTCCCTTGGATTTTAAAGCCTTTCGGGTTTTTTTGTTTTTGTTTTAATTGTCACTGCCTCCCTGTTTCGTTCTTTCTTTAATTTGGGGGAATTCTGTTCACTTTTCTCTTTCCCTAAGCAAGTCACTGAGTTGGTTGTGGCCTCCCAGCCGTCTTTCTCCCTGTCACCTGCTCGGGCCACAGACACACACTCCCCGAGACGGACACACACCGACACGCAGACATAGCCCCCTGAGATTCCACCCACCTCCCCGAGTCCAGGCCGCGTCGCTCACACCTCCCGGGCAGCAAGCGGGGCCCCCTGGTCCGTGCGCGCAGCCCCGAGGCAGGTGCGAAGCCAGGGAGGTGTTTCGTTTTGTTTGGGGGTGAAGGAAGGGAGGAGTGGGCTTGAAATGGGGGCGACGCCGTTTTCTCTTTATTCTTATCGCGATTACTTTAGGCTCTCAAAGGAAAAGCCACGGCAGCAGCGACAATAGCCTTGGGCCTACCCAGCTCACCCACTCGGGGACCCGGCTCTCCCGCCGCCGCCGCCGCTGCAGATCCCAGATCAGAACATACTGCTCTTCACTAAGGCGGCTTTGGCACCGTTGGGTCTTTGGAGCGAAGACAGGACGCTGGCGAAGGGACCCCCGAGCGAATCCGGGATGGAGGTGATGGGGCCGGGGCCCGGAGCCCAGCCTTGTCCAGGGCCCCCGGCCGCAGCCAGGCCTCCGGCCGCTGCCGCCGCCGCCGCCGCTGCCGCCGCCGCCGCTGCCGCTGCCGCCGCCGCCGCACCGCTCTTGCCCGGCTCGCCTCCGGGACCCCCTGGTCCCGCCGCCCCCGGGGCTCCGGCAGGGCTGGGCCCGCCGCCGCCGCCGCCGCCACTCGCCCCGCAGCTGGGAGTGGGGTTGGGGTTGGGGCCTGGGCCCCCAGTGCTGTCCGGATCGGTGCTCTTGGCCTCTTTGCTCTCGTCGTCCCGGGAAGAGTCAGACTTCTTTCCTGAAGAGCCGTTCTTGGCCGCGGCCGCTGCGGCCGCTGCCGCGCGCTCTTGCTTGCGGAACTTGGCGCGGCGGTTCTGGAACCACACCTGGCCCGAGAAGAGAAGACAGACAGTGAAACAGGAGGAAAAAGAAGAAAAGAAAAGCAGTTAAGGCAGCCCACGTTCCATTCTAGATTGTTCTAAACTGCACGCGCCGTGGATACTCCCGCGCACATCCAGCCCACTGAAGCTGTCCATCTGGTTGACTGATGCATCTTTTGAGAAACTCTTAGGACCACTTGGGCACTTCCTGGAAATAGTAGCTTGTAGGAGGGGTAAAGAGGCTGCACGTCCGCGAAAGGCCCTAAAATAGAAGCCCTTATTTTGATGGTACCTTATTTTGGCAAAGTACCCTTGCTCAGTCTACTTTCTGAGCCATCCCAAATTCGCCATCACCTCTAGGCCTCAGCTCTCAGGTTAAACTCTGATTGGTAGACAGGTGAGGGGGTCTCTGTGTTTGGCACCTGCTGTCCATCCTGGCCTTTGAGCCTGGTGGTGCTAACGTGGCGGGGGCGGGGGTAGGTTCACCAGGAGAGGCACCACTGCCGGCTCTTGGGTGCACCTGCATCCCTGAAAGATTAGAGTAAGGCGCGGATCTTAAACTATATGGAATCCCAGTCCCTTTGTGGATCTTCTGCAATCACAGTTCACAGGAAAATTTATACCTATGCGCCAACAGCTCTCCGTTAAAAGTTCTTGAGTTCGGAGGTATTTGGGGGTCAGGGGGCGGAATACTTATAATACGGAGCAAAGTCTGCATTCCTCCCCCAAGGCACTTCCTACCCCCGAAATGCCTCTCCCATAGCTCCTGAATGCCAGTACAGCCCTAGATGGGGTGGGAAACACTTTGACGCCGTGAATTTATAGCCAAGAACGCGCTCCCTAGCCCTTCCTCGCGCACACAGCCCCTCCGAACTTGGCCTCTCGGAGGAGGCCCGTGAACACAAGCCTTCAGTAGGATCGCCCACACTCCCGCACTGCACCCCTGCCCGGCGCGGTGCTGCAGAGCCGGGTGGGTTTCCGGGAGCGCGTACCTGGACTCGCGCCTCGGTGAGGTCGATCTTCAGCGCTAGCTCCTCCCGGGTGTAGATGTCAGGGTAGTGCGTCTCCGCGAAGACTCTCTCCAGCTCTTTGAGCTGCGCACTCGTGAAAGTGGTGCGGATGCGCCGCTGCTTGCGCTTCTCGTTGAGGCCGCCGTGGTCCGTGAAGAGTTTGTAAGGAACTGGAGGACACCAGAGGGAACAGAGTATAAGCAAAAAGGTCTGGAATGTGCGGACCCTGGAGCCGGAATGTGGGGACTCCAAGGTCAGGTGGCACTGGAGCCGCCGCCGACAGCGGGGCGGGAGAGTGGCCGAGAGGAGCTGGCGAGATGACCCGAAAAAATTAGTTATACACCGAAACAGGGGCACAAACTCCGGGCTTAGGTGGGGTCTCTCCGCGCACAAGCGGCCTTTGGGTGGATTGCCATAGAGCGCTGGAGACGGCTGAGGTCCGGGGACCGGGAAATACTGTGATGAGGGAAAGCTAGAGAGCAAAAAGTTCCGAAAACATCCATTGGAATACTAGGAAGCCAGGGATGAAGTTACCAAACACTCCCACTGTGGAAACTTTTTAATTCTCAAAAGTTGACCCGGCCCAAAAGTTGGGGGAAAGCGCTGCAAAATAATAATAATAATAATGAATTAAAGAAATCATCAGAAAAATGACCAGCAAAGAGGTGTGAGCCGCTGTCGGTTCTTTAAAAAAGAGAGAGAGACACTGCCAGTAATGAGCTTTACTCTTTGTTATTTAATTATTTTCTAAGCTTTACGTCTCATCGCAAAGTAAATAAATTATGCCTATCATTTTGGCAGCTTAAGATAATTTTGTTGGCGGTTCGGGTGTGACTAGGATAGTGTAACCCTGTAAGTGAATTACCCCTCCCTGCAATCGCTTCTAACGTGATAAATTCTTTCATTTGTGTAAGCAAATTTCGTTTGGTAAATACTAAACACATTTCCATTTTCAAATGCAATCAAGGCTTCCTATATACAAGCGGAAAGGCAGCTTCCTCCGCGGAGAAAGCTGGCGGTCCTTACCTGCGGCGTACGGACTGCTCTGGTGGTCCCTGAGGGTGCCCAGGCTGCAGGATCCCGGCGTGAGGGACGGGCAGCCGGACGTGGCCCCAAAAGTGGTCCTTATCGGGTTATACTGGAAGCCACTGGCCTGGCTGCAGGAACTGAAGTCAGCATAGGCTGAAGCCAAGCTCGAGGTGTCCATCCCGGCCATACAGGACTCGTAGGCAGAGGAATTGAGGTAAGAATATTCCATTTTATACATTGAAAAGGCTCTGGATGGCTCAGCCAAGTGGAAAAATGAAATAAAAGATGGGTATGGAGAAGGTGGCTGGAGTGGGGAGATGTGCACAGCTCAACGCCTGCCTCCAAACTGGCCTCCTTACTACCAGCAGAGCCTAGTTTTATGAAAAAGCCTCCTATGAGATGCCTTGTCTGAGGTCTCTAGAGCATATAGTCCTCATAATAAACTTGGCTCTTTCCACTTGGACAATAGCAAAGCGGTTGGTCTTATTGCTGGCGCTTTTTACATGACAATAACTCATCCGTCTATTGGGCTGGCACTGGGGAACTGAGCTGTCCAACCTCCCTATCATTGATTCCTGCATCTCTAATTAGAATTTAATACCACACCATTACGCACTGAGCCCCTGATCCTCCCTTCTAACCAGCTCCCTGCCCTTTAATTCAATCACACTACTTGGAAATAATGAAAGTTGGGTGACGATTCTCCCTGATCCAATTTCCCCGAGCTTTTAAGCCTTTTTAACTGATCATATACCTTAGGCATAAATTGAGATAGTGTGTGTGTTTTCCCCCTTCCTTCTCCCTCTCTCTGTCTCTCTTCCTCAGTTAGGGAGAAGAAACCTTGATGTCATAGAAAACCTGTTTTGTAAGAGCGTTACACGCTCAATTTAACAACAAGTCTACCCCCTGAAGTGCATGAAATGTTATAAAAGACTGGGACATTGGCAAGACTCAGGCGCCCTGTAACATAGAGTAAGTGGGCCAAGGGGGTTTCTGTGAACGCTAAGCGGATTTCTTTAAAATACACCTGGTAGAGGGGGGGAAAGCATCTTATAAATTGCATTTCTTGTCGCGGTTTAATGTGCTTTTCTAGAGACTCTGCTTACACAGCCATTTAAAAAACAAAAGAACATCCGAGTAAAGCTCTTGAATGTGAAACATCTGGATTTTCAACTGATGGCTTCTTTGCGCTCACTTCTGGGTTTTTCTGCAGTAGTGTGAGGTTTGCATTTTGCTGGTCTGTGTTGTTGTTGGTTTTCATTACGCTGTGTAACTGGCAAGTGGGCATGAAGTGTCCCCAAATGTGCCTCCTCTTCCATCCCTCTTGGGTCTTCTCCCTCTGCCTCTTCCCCCCTCCCCACCTCCACTTTTCACTTTTTTCAGGTGCCCACAATTCCCTAGAGACCGGAAGCTTCCAAAAAATGATTGCTATCTGCTTGGCCTTTAGGTTTGCCCATTGCAGTGAACGAAATCCTTGCTCTTAAAATGCCCAGGCTCCAGGTCGGGGACTTTTCTTGTCCAGCTCCCCAGGCTCTTGGGTGCTGGCAGCGAGGCACAGACAAAGAAATGAGCCATGATTTGTGGACCTCGGTAGCCCCATGATTTAAGTGGAGGGTAATTTTCATTTGGTTTGTTAGGCTCTAGCAGAATAAGGGAAACTATTTCATTAAATCCTTCCTCTCGGTGGACAAGAGGAGGAATGCTTAGTTGAATCGCCGTGTGGTGTAAACAAACCCTGGATATTTTATATGAATTAAATGTGTAGATAATTAGTTTTATTGCATTCATTACCCCCTTTATGTGCTCTGTAACAAGTCAGTAATTAAAGTAACAAACTCATAAAGTCTTTATAGGGGCATTTAGGCGTTCAGTGTTTGCCAAACTAAGTGGTTTAATTCGATGCTAGTGCCGGGGAGTGGATGGGCGCCCGCTCTCCACTGCCACTGTGTTTTATTGCGCACTAAACTGCAGCGGACGCCGTAATGGATTAAACAGGGACAGCGGTCCCCCAGTCTCCTGCTTCTCCGCTGGGTGAGTTTCAGGCTGGTTTCAGGTGATGGCGCGTCCTCTGGACGTGAGGAATCACTAAAGTCTCTCTCGAGTGCAGGCAGCGGGACCTCCGAGTAGCCTGGTGATAGTTTTATGGGGAGGGCTGATAGTTTTATTGCAGTTGTATGTTGTACAATGCGTATTTGATAAAGAAGGGTCCTTGGTGACCACTGTGCACTTTTTTGTGCACGGAGGTGAAATGAAAATAAATGTGTACAAGGTTTTACTGCGGCGGGAAACAAATTGCAATGCTCTAAATGGTTTTCCTTTATGGTCACCAGACAAGAGGAGAAAAGAGATGCAAACATCTGTCTCCAGTCCCCTAAACCTAAAGGCCAGCAAAGACGGATGCGAATCCAAGTGTTATTACAGTGGGGATTTGTCTTTATTTATCCCGCTCTCATGAATATGAATCTACATTTGGACCGGGAGGTGGCTGTGCTCACCCGCCTTTGGACCCTACACACAGACTTTCCCCACCCTAACTTACTAACCCCCTCTCCGAGGCGGGGGATAGGTTGTCAAACACAAGGCTGCAATTGTCCAAGTTTCTCGAGTCCCTTGGACTTCTCAGGGGAGCTTCCTGGCACTGCCAACGTCACACCGCCGCCCCGGGCCCACGCTCGGGGGATGCGGATGCGGGGAGCGCAGACCTGCGTGGCACCCAGCTAGCCCGCTTATATGGGGTTTTAAGCACTTCTGTGGATGAAAGTGACATGAGGCGTCCGTGAGGGGATACTTTTTGGCTCCAAAGTCCACGTTTGGCAATAACCAGGCTCACACCCGTCTTGGCACCCGGGCCTGGGTGCACTCGGGGTTTTGTCTCCGGGGGCTCTAGTGCGCGCGCCCTCGGAGCAGGGAGCTCCAGCCGAGCCCCACGCCGCCGCTTCGCGCCCGGGCCCGGCCCTCGCCTGACCCGAAAGCCCGGCAATTCCTCGGTCCTAATTTGCAGACAGCCCCAGGTCCCACTGGGGGCCGAGGCAAACCGCGATCCTGGTGTGCGAGGAGCTGGGAGGAGCAGGGTTGTTTCGGCAGCTTTGGACAATGACTCTTCCGCGAAAACGTAAACTCTGGATCTAGTCGGTGCCTGGAGGCAGTTCCTGGGCGCCGAGGATGTTGGCTTGGGAAGAGCGGTGTGCAGCTCGGGAGAGCTGGGTGTTGACGAGAAGTCGGAGGGTGACCCGGGAGGAAGCCGAGGAGCGGGAGGGGAGGACCCTGCCAAGGGACGAGGGCGAGGGCGAGGGACGTGCGAGGCCGCGGGGGGCGCGCAAGGGAGCCGCGGAGGGCCAGGCCCAGCCGCTGCCAAAGCAGGGCACGGGCTCGCGCTCCACGCGGCCCCACGGCCCGCCCCGGGTCCGGGTCACTCCCCGCCCTGAGGTTCGAGGCTCCCACCGGCCTCGACTCCCCGCCTCTTCCGACCCACCGCGACAGCCCTCTCCCAGGTGCGGGCCCCAGCCCCGGCCTCTCTCCGGGCGCCCCCTGGTGCCCGCCTCGCCGGGTAGGGAAGCTGTGCGCCTCCTCGTTACACCAGGAGACCTTTCTGCGCCAGCACCGCACAGTCCGGTGAACAAACGCGCTTGACTTCATTTTCCCCTTTGTAGGCCTTGTAGGTTTATTTTGTTTAGTGTCGCCGTCCCTCTCTTCACCCCACCCCCACCATCCTTGGCCCATCGTCCCCTCTGCGGGTCTTTTGTGGCCCGGGGGCCCTGCTTCTGCTCCGAAGATGAAAGGCATTCGGGGCTGGGCCAGGCCAGAGCCCCAGCCCCAGCGCCCTGTTTTGTTCGAGTTGTGCTTTCTACACGCGAGCTCTCCCCTAAAAGTTGTACCAAATGGTTAATTTAATTATTCCAACTATAGACCAACTGCTTCAGCAGCCTCCACCACGCGTCTGGGAGGAAAAAAGAAACCATCTATAAGAAATAATCTAATAAAAGTGAAGTGTAGAAAAACCCCTCCTGATTTTCAACCGGCACAAATAGAATTAGAGCTTCAGCATCCTTTTCCCAAACAGACCTTTTGTCCAGATCACAACTTCAGCCAACCAGCAATGTGTACAGTGCCCGCTATTTATTTCAATAGAGGCGGTGGGTAGCGAGATAGATTGATAGATAAATGGCCACATGGATAGATGGATGGTTTGATCCATCTTCCTCTGACTTCTCTTTCTTAATATGTGTACACGGTTGATTTTTTTTTCCCCTGCTGATTTTCTGAATCAATAATGGAAAGGCAATGCTATGTGGTAAAAGGGGGGAGAAAGGCTATTTAAAGCACAAAAAAGGGAAGAGACTACTAGCATATATACCATGAGAAAAAAATGTTTACATGCTACCCAGTGCCAAATGAAAAAAGGTTGAAAGTTTAAAAGAAACTTTTCTTTCCTTTTCTTTGCCATTCATAGGAGGGTTTCTTTTTTTTTCCTTGAAAGTCAGAAAGAATGTTAGAAGACAAGGAAACAAAACAGCAAACAAAATGCCATTGTATTGTAGGAGCAATTCATGGGAAAACGCTTGTCAGCCTCTAACACTTCACTCCTAGGAGGCTGTTTGGAGGCTGTTTTACCACAGGGGAAGCACAATAACATGGGAATGAATAAAATATTAAATACCAGTGAGAGTTTCAGAGGAATTTTCTTTTTGATTGCTTTATTTGATGCTGCATCCAAATGATTCCAGCACAGGGAGGCTGCCGAAGGCTCAACTCAGAACCAACACTTCTCTCAATCAGAGACTAGAAGGACCAATTTGTCTTTGGATTTCTCCAAGAAGAGTTCTGCAGGCAGCAGTCTTTCCCACTCACCTGCACCTAGACAGGATTTACTTCCCCAGAATATGGAAAGAAACCAGCCACAGCATCCCCAAGCATGAAGCTCTGATATTCTGCTAGCATTTTAGAATTTTTACCACATTTTCCATGTGCCTAGCAGCCATAGTATACATGTTTCATAACAGAACCTCTTTGTATTTCTGGTAACTAACCTCCTAGCGTGGTAAGACAATTATTAACTGATTAACAACACTGTGTGCAAAGCAGTTAACACAATGCCTGGCACCTGGAAAGAATCCAACGAATGTCCCCCACCAGTATTGCGATGATGATGGTGATAGAGTTTCCTTGAACTTCATATTGAATTCTTGACTTTGGGATTTAGGTGGTGCATGAACAATGTCCTTTCTATCGTATATTTATAGTGTATGTGGAAGACGGTGGGCAAATCACAGAGCATGCTCTAGTATATCAAATAGGAGAAAATAAAGCAACAAGGTAGAAACCTTCCATCTTTTAGGAATTCACCAGAAGGCATGTATGTATTTAAGTTAATTCTGTGTTTTATTTTACATTATGCACACTAATTGTGCATGATTAAGGTGGTGCTTTACTCTTGTATGTAAATATTGTGAGTTTGGGTTAGAGTAATTCATAGATGGTGTTTCTGTATTTGAATTAACTTTGGAGACACTCCACGTGAAAGTGCTGTCCTCTATATAGATGATGGGGTACAGATCCCCAGCACCCATCCTTTTAAGGACATCATCATGGAAGAGCCCAGCTCTTCTCCTCTCCTCCACGTCCTCCCATACTATGATTAGCAGAAGGGGCTGCCTGTTACCTTCTTTTTTTTTTTTTTTTGGCTGGAGTTTAGCTAATAGTGGTAACATCTGCTGGACTGGTGGTGGAGGAGACATGGGGTATTTGATCAGAGTCACAGATGTAAAAGTGACATCTGCTTGCAACAAAGAAAGGAGAAGCAAAATTAAATTAGGCAGAGAGGCCTCTGTGAACCAAAAAAAGAAAGAAAAAAAAAACCTATTTGAAAAGGAGGGAAAAAATAATCATGAGCCCTAACCAGGCTTGCAGGGTGCAGAAGAGCACTTACCGAGAGGATCATGAGCTTTAGGACCAGCAGCTGTCAGAATAACTGGAGTAGCAACATCCTAAGGGAGCAGTGTCCTTAGACCTTAAAGACACCTTTTTATGCTCCGAAGAAAAAGAGTCAGGTAAGATTGTCCTTCTCAGCTGAGAATGTCTTGACCTGTTTGAGTATAGTATAGGTTGAGAAATCATTTTCATGTTGAAGACAGGAAGAAGGTAAGGATGAAACCTCTTGGGTTGATAATAGTGCAGAATATTTCATGATAAGTTTGGAGAGAAGTAAATTTTCATTTGATAGCTATGTTAAAACTACTGCCAACAACTAAGAATGAGCCACTTTTTACTTGGCTTAAAGGATTGTATTTGG
The DNA here is from genome assembly GCF_029407905.1 of Bubalus kerabau. Classification (NCBI taxonomy): domain Eukaryota; kingdom Metazoa; phylum Chordata; class Mammalia; order Artiodactyla; family Bovidae; genus Bubalus; species Bubalus kerabau. Next base: position 64,808,877 of record NC_073630.1, read on the forward strand.
CCGTTAAAACATACATGCTTGAAATAGGACTCAATCAGAAGGGGAGAGTGGTATAGAAAAAACATACTCCACACCCTCCCAACCATTGTACCTATAAACCACAAGTGATACAAAGGGGCATCCCCCCCAGTAATGATCTCCTAAATTTCTCCAAGTGAAACAGATTTCAATAGCTCTATATAAATTGATTCCACAGTGATAACAGAAACCACTGAACAAGATTACCTCAACTTTCTACTTCTCTGTCTATAAATGAGTTGACATCTGTATACACTTGCGCCTCTCTTGTCCCTGCTGCATGCAAGAGGAAGGCCCATTCCAATCTAAAGCCAATCCCTCCACAGTGCTTTGGAGTCCTATCTCTTCTGCTGGCTCAGGACCTTACCCAGTTCTTCCTGTCTTTGATCTTCAAACTCTCATGTTCATCTGGATACATTTCATTGTCATCTAAACATGCTCAAACTACATTCATACTAATAACCAACCAATGAACACTATTTTCTTTCTTGCCTATGCTTCCTACTACCACCACTTCACTTTCTTCTCCGCTTTACAGCCAGAGATCTTTTTTTTTTTAATGACTGTATTATAATTTTTTAGTTAATTAATTTTTGGAGGCTAATTACTTTACAATATTGTATAAGTTTTGCCATTCATTGACATGAATCCACCATGGGTGTACATGTGCTCCCCGTCCTGAACCCCACTCCCACCTCCCTCCCCATCCCATCCCTCTGGGTCATCCCAGTGCACAAGCCCCGAGCACCCTGTCTCATGCATCGAACCTGGACTGGTGTTTCGTTTCACATATGATAATATACATGTTTCAATGCCATTCTCCCAAACCATCCCACCCTCGCCTTCTCCCACAGAGTCCAAAAGACTGTTCTATACATCTGTGTCTCTTTTGCTGTCTTGCATACAGGGTTATCATTACCATCTTTCTAAATTCCATTTATATGTGTTAGTATACTGTATTGGTGTTTTTCTTTCTGGCTTATTTCACTTTATATAATAGGCTCCAGTTTCATCCACCTCATTAGAACTGATTCAAATGTATTCTTTGTAATGGCTGAGTAATACTCCATTGTGTATATGTACCACAGCTTTCTTATCCATTCATCTGCTGATGGACATCTAGGTTGCCTCCATGTCCTTACAGCCAGAGATCTTGAAGGAAGTTATCTCTTCTTACTGTCTTTATTCCATTACTTCTCAATCACTCCTTAGCTTCCTCTAATTTGGCTTCCACCACCTTCACACAATTTGAATATTTCTTATTAAGATCACCATATCCACTGAGTATTTTCTTAGCTTTATCTTTTTTGAATATTTTAGTTGCTAAGGCTGTTTAACAAATATTTCCAGTTCTCCTCACCTCTACGCACATAGTAAGACTTCACTTCCTTGCCCCCTAGAAATTAGATACAGCCATTCTATAAACGTTTGAATGGAAGTGTAAAGTGTGACTTCTGGCTGAGCCGTAAAAGCTGGTGTTCAAATCTCTACCTTCTCCCTTTTGCCCTGTTTAATGGAAGCTGACAGGGCTTCAGATGGTGGCTGCTTGGTCAGCCTGAGTTCTGGTGAGGATGCATGGAGGAAAGGTCCCAGAAGACCCGCATAGGGAACATGTAGTTTCTCAAAGCCTCAGAGAAGGATTCTGGAAGAGGTGATTCCTCTGTGCTGGCTACTAAAGGGTGACTAGGAGGAAGTAAAGAGGATGACAGTAATGTGAAAAAAGAGGAAGTTGCCCGCAAAGGAATCAGTGCTGGTCAGACTCCAAAGCCAGAGCGAGCATGGTGTGCTTGCGAATCTAGAAATAGTTCAGTTCAGTTTTCTGTTAGGAGAGGAGAGGTGGAGGGGGGTGCACACAAAGAAAGGTATGATGAGAGAAAGTAGGAAAGAAAGGCTGGAATCAGGTCCTGCAGCACTAGGGATGCAATGAAGTGTGATTTGAGATGGAAGGAATGAGGGAACAGGGAAGCTCAGAGATAAATTAGGAGGCTGTGTCTCCTTTCAAGGCAAGAAACGATGACTTCCTAAGCCGAGAGAATAGCAGTGTAGGACAAGGAGAAATAAAGGACCTCAAGAGAGGTTACTGACATGGAGCCTTAGGGCAGGCAGAATACACTATTCTGCCCAATGCCAGGATTTTAGAGGGTCCAAGAGCATACCTCAGAAAAAAACCTCTCTCCCATATCTGCTGGCAAGATCTTCACTTCTGTAACTCAGGCCTAAAGTCCCTCATTACTTCTCTGGGTTTTGTAACATGTGGTACTGTCAACCGTTTACTCATTCACTCGTTCAACCCATATTTATCAAATGTCTACTATGTTGTAGAAATCAGCACTTTAGAGTAGAAGTGGTTCCGACATTGTCTGAAAAGCAGACTTTTGAGATGGAGCAGACCCAAGGTTTGCGAGTTTCTGAGTGGTGGTGGAGGCAGTGGAGTGAAGGTGGAGACCCCAGTGGAGTGAAGGTGCAGTGTCGAGAGAGAAGAGAGTGGTTGTCCTCCATTCCTCGTCCTTTATGTTAAGGTCGTAGGATTTTGTGTGTTTCTCTCCTGGTGATGGTAGTTGTTCGGTCGCCAAGTCGAGTCTGACTCTGTGATCCCATGCACTGCAGCACGCCAGTCTTCCCTGTCCTTCACTATCTGCCGGAGTTTGTTCACACTTACGTCCACTGAGTCAGTGATGTCATCCAACCATCTCATCCTCTGTTGCCCCCTTCTCCTCCTGCTCTCAATCTTTCCCAGCACTAAGGTATTTTCCAAAGAGTTGACTCCTGGTGGTATTTTCAAATAAAGATGCCAAGAACGAGGTATCACAGAGGAAAGAAGCACTGATGGTAGAATAATAGGCATTCTAGAAGTGGGGGCAGCTCTTTTAGGCAGCGTTTCCCTCTGTGACTGTTATCAATCCTAGTGGGTATCCGGATCCTCCACCCGCAAAGAAGCTTGCCTAGCACTTGCTAGTAAAGGGCTCTATGCTGCCTCTGCCATACACAGAATTAGGGTCAACAATACACTCTTCACCTGAGTCGATCCAGGGAGCCACGTGAGAGCCATGGCAGGAACTCTGGAGTCATTCTCTATCTTAAACTGCTCAGCCTTGAAATAAATATAAAAATGCTTGAGAATCCTAAAACTTCTAAAAATATTTTCCTTTGTGGGTTTTCCAAGGATCCTATTGTTGTTTGTTTATGTGATTTTTGTTTTATTTAGGAAAGTTTGTGGAGTTTGCCAGTAATATGCTGCAGCATCATACATTTTAATGTGAGTTTCAGCTGATTCAGAATTTAGAAGCAAATGCAATCCAGTCGTCAGGGACAGGCACCACGTGTCCTAGACCGCAGGAGCCAGAAGACAGTAAAATGGTTAAAGTGATGCATGCTTGTAGTATTTCCCCAGTTAGATATAATGGAGAATATTAATTTTCTCTTAAAACACACAACATTGTTTCTCTCTCTCCCTTGTTTACTGGGCTCAGTTACAGTGGGGAGCTGAGGGCTGTAATCACAAGCTCACTTCTAACTCAGTTGCTTATTCATAAACCTTCACCATTTGAGACTGGACTGGAGGAAAAGGAGAAGGAAGAGACATTTTAAAGAAGAGGCAGGGAGGCTGCTAGGAGGGAACTGGGACATAATAATGGACAAAACAGCACAGTGAGTCTACACAAGAGACTACACAGCAGAGGCCAACAGCTTTAACCCAGACCCCAGGGAAACCTCTTGAATGAACAGTGCTAACCGCTGAGAGGTGAGCCACAAAGCACCGAACAACCCCGGGGTGGGGCCAGACCGTGCCCTTCCGGAGACCGAGCTGAGGCCAGATGGGGCTCCTTGGCCTTGCCTTGGCCAGGCCCGGGTTTCTGGGGCAGATTCCTTGTTTAGTAGTTATTGGACAGCAAGCCTCTCACCTTTTATCCAGGGGAGTCATTGATCCTGCCCCCTCATCTCTGTGCATTGGGAGGGGACAGCAAAAACCCTTCAAGGGAGGTTCATGCCTGTGCCTGGGTAATGGTCAGGCCAGAGCTGACTGCACCCCTCAGAGGGACGCAGAGTGGCCAGAGCTGGCCCTGGGTGCTCTCTTCCTCTTTTTATTGTTAAGGACTTTTTTTTTATTCCAAAGTACCTAGTATCCATTATAGAAAATGATATGGCATATATTTCTTAAAATGAGAAAAAATTTTAACTTTTTAATATAACTTTTCAGTCTTTTTTTTTTCCCATCTGTAAACATGAATATTTTTAAGTAAGAAGCACTCTCTATGGACTGCTTTTTAATTTCCTTTTCCCTGTAAATTAAGTATCATGGACACCTTCCCATTTCATGAAACATTCTAACAGTTTTTTGGCTATGTGGTACTATACAGCATGAGAAGTCATAGATTATTTAGTCAGCTCTGTCCTGCTGGATGTTTAGTTTGCTTCTAATTATTAAAACTATATTAAAAGGACTGCTCCAGACACTCTAGTAGCTAAATCTCTGTGCATATCCACATGACTTGCTTAGAATTAAACCCTGAAAGTGGAATTTCTGGATCAAAAAGTACAGATTATTTAGAATGCCTTCAACACATATTGCAAAAGTGTCTTCCAGGAAGGTAGTATTGGTTTATATTTTCAGGGCAAAATATGTTAGTATCTGCTTTCCAATCCTTACCAGCACTGTGCGGTCCCAGGGGAAAAAAAGTTTTGCCTACCCTTTTCTTACTGTGCTGTTTTGTGCGCAAAAGAAGGCAAGCAGAGAGAGGTCATTTTTAAGGATAATAGGGACCTGTAAGAATAGAGTCAAAATGCCAAAGTCCAGCTTTATTTAAAAAAATAAAAATCTAATGATGACAAAGAGCTAGATGATTTTTTTTTTTAAAGGGTAAATTCCCTACTTGGGAATGAGTTGTTTGTTGTTGTTTTTTTTAATGTTTATTATTTATTTATGGCTGTGCTCTATCTTCATTGCTTCACGGGCTTTTCTCTAGTTACCGCCAGTGGGAGTTACTCTTAGTTGCTGTGTTTGGACTTCTTATTGCAGTGGTTTCTCTTGCTGCGGAGCACCGGCTCTAGGGTACACGGGCTTCAGGAGTTGCTGCTCCTGGGCTCTAAAGCACAGGTTCAATAGCTGTGGTGTACGGGCATGTGGGATCTTCCCCGATCAGCGATCGAACCAGTGTTTTCTGCATTGGTAGGTGGATTCTTAACCTCTGAGCCACCAGGGAAGCCCTTAGGTTTATTTTAATGTTGAGAAACTATAAAGAAAATTGAATAAAACTCCACTTTTATTTGTATCTTTTCTGTCAAAGAGAATGTGCTTCAGAACAGAAAGGATTAGCATGAACGTTAGTGACTGGGACCAGAGCCCCACATGGTTTGAGTGACTGTGTGGGGTCTTGCCCACTTTAATGAATTCTGCAAGGTCTCTGTCCTGAGGGCATCACCAAAGGGTGGTTGGTGGTTTCCGTGGAACCATTAAGGATGAAAGAGGAATGAAAAAACTGCTCTTCTGGCAAACCCATAAATATTAACCAAAAGAAGGAATGCAGGTTCTGAAAGTAACAGACTGGTGAACTCAACAACCATTTCAGGTAAAATTCTAGGTTGGATTTTAACAGTATTATGAAAATTTCCCATGTGTGAAGGAAAGAGAACAATATAAAGAAACCATCATAGGCATTTTCCCCTGTGATCTAGGGGTTAAGACTCTGCCTTCCAAAGCAGGGGGCACAGATTCAATTCCTGGTCAGGAAGTAAGGTCCCACATGCCATGGGGTGAGGCCAAAATTTTAAAAAATAGAAAAATCAAGCACAGTGAACCTCTCATCTAGACACAAGTACCCACTCATGGACAACCTTGTTTTTCCATCCCCAACCCACACCTAACCCCACCATTCTGGTCACCACTGACTCCCTGACTAGGTGGTTTTGAGGCAACCCAAACCCACTCCAGTACTCTTGCCTGGAAAATCCCATGGACAGAGGAGCCTGGTAGGCTGCGGTCCATGGGGTCGCTAGGAGTTGGATACAATTGAGCGACTTCACTTTCACTTTTCACTTTCATGCATTGGAGAAGGAAATGGCAACCCACTCCAGTGTTCTTGCCTGGAGAATCCCAGGGACGGGGGAGCCTGGTGGGCTGCCATCTATGGGGTCGCACAGAGTTGGACACGACTGAAGCGACTTAGCAGCAGCAGCAGCAGCAGCAGCAACACATATAATTTCCTCCCTAAATATTTCAATATTATCCCTAAAAGGTAAGAACTTTTCCCTCTAAAAATACCTAACCACACGGCCAAAATATCAACTATAATTTCTTAATATCTTCAAATAACTGGTGTTCCATTTTCCCTGATTGTCTCACAAAAAGTATTTGTTAGGTTGTTTTGTTTGACTCAGAATCCAAACAAGTTCTGCCCTTTGCATTTGGTTTTCATGTCTCCAAAGTCTCTTCTGCTCTACAGGTCCATCCCCCGACTCCTGACCTTTTTTTTCCTCCTTACAATTTATTTTAGAGGAAAATGGATCATATGTACTGTAGAAGTACCCATATTCTGGATTTAGCTTATAGCTTCCCTATGATGTTGTTTAATCCTAACCCTTTTTATTTCTGTAAAGTGGGAGCTGAATTTCGAGGCTTCATCAGGTTCAGGCTTGATTTCCAGCGAGGATCTATCACAGGTGGTCTGTGTACTTTCTGTTGCACCACCGCCTGTCTCTCTCCTTACAATGTCAGATATGATCTGCGGGGTTGAGGTATTATCGGCTGGAACCATCCATTAAAAAGTTGCCCATGAGCTTTTTACCTAATGATTTCAGGAAACTCTGATTAGCATTGCCTAGATTACAAGATTTTATTCATTTAGGGGTTTCAAATGATAATATTCTAATTATATCATTTTTGTTAGTTTTTTAGCTAGAATATCTCTATAAAGAGAAAAAAGACTTCTTCTATCAATTATTATGTATCTAAAGTATGGTGAGGTGTGACAAGTTAAGGAAAATGCTGAGTTCTTTCTCTTTATTTACCAGTTTTCAGAAGAGTGAGTTTGTTCCATGGTGTCCTTCAGAGACCATCAGTGGATTTTTGTGTTTTGTTTTGTGAGTTTGTTTTGTTTTGCAGCATTATGAACTCATGGGTAAGTATATTTTGTGTATTTTTTTTATTGCAGTATTTATTCTTATTTATGCTCAAATTATCCAAAATGAGACCAATGAAAGCCTCTTCCATTTGGCTTCTCAGTTCTTCTGATTAGGACCCTAATTGTGCTTGTAGCTGGTACAACAAGATAGCCCAGACTCCTCTTTTATACTTTTTACGTAGACCTGGAATCAACTATTTTTCCAAGGACCCATGGTTCTTTTTAGTGGGAATTGGTATTTAGAGAATTGGAATTGGTATTGAGACTCTTAGATTGGATTTTGGCATGAGTGATTTATGAGTATTTTGGAAAGGAAGTGATAATCACTAGACACCATGGTCTAGTAAAATTAAAGTCGTCACACATTTGTTAAATAAGGCATAGCTCATTTCCCAGGTGGCGCTAGTGGTAAAGAACCCCGCCTGACAATGCAGGAGACAGATGAGGGACAAGGATTTGATCCCTGGGTTGGGAAGATCCCCTTGAAGAGGGCATGACAACCCACTCCAGTATTCTTGCCTGGAGAATCCCATGGATAGAGGAGCCTGGAGGGCTACAGTCCATGGGGTCACAAAGGGTCAGACACGACTGAAGTGACTTAGCACGTACACACGCACATTCTAGATGAGAGAGGGGAGAATAATCCTAAACAAACAACTGGGGCATGATACTGTGTGTAAAGAGCTTTGGGGAAATAATTACGCGTGGAGTTAAGGAATAAAGCTACAGTGAGGAGGTGATATCTGAGCAATGGGAATAGGCAGGCAGCTGAGGTGGAATGGAAGACTTGGACAGAGAAAAGAACAGGAGCAAAGCCCTGCAATCATCAAAGTGCATGGCATGTTTGAAGAAGAGTCAGATTTGCTTCATCTCCTCTGACAGGGATAGTGGATGGAGGGAGAAGCCAACTGCATTCGACATGTGTGTGGACTTCAGCAGGGCATGTATCCAGGCCTCTCATGATATCATTGTGGACAAGATGGAGAAATACAGACTAACTGATAGGAGGGTGAGGTGAAGTAACAGCAGTTGAATAAATGAACCCAAAGGATGCTGATTAGTGGATTGACATCAGCATAGAGGACGGTCTCTAATGGAATGACATAGGGCTCAGTCTAGTTCAACATGTTTTATCAATGATTTAAATAAAAATAATAGAAAAACTACATAACAGATCTGCAGGTTATAGGGAGCTATAGGAGATAATGAGTAGTCTTAGTGATTGAGTCTAATTCAAAAATATATCCTCAGGTTGGATCTATTGAGATAAAATTTCTGGTGATGAATGTAAATTTCCACAGCTGAGTAAAAAACACACAAAAAAACAGGCACACACAGACACACACATGCACACAACCTCCTGGAAGAAGCATGGTTAGTAGATCATACATGGAAAAGATGTAAGGATTTGGATCTGCCTCACGTATCATTAGCATGTGTGGACAACTGCAGGGTACACAGTATATGTCGTGTCGACAGTGGGCTACCCAGATCCCTATTGGAGAATACTTAGAAAGAGCCATTGGCCAACTCGGGGAGCTTATACCGGAGTGTCTCAATTGGTAGAGGAATTTTAAAAATTATAATGAAGTGTCAGAAACCTGGAGTCAAGGAATTCACAGGGACTACAAGTGCCATAATAGGCATAGAGCTGCATGTAGAAGCTTTCCCCTCTATTACCCTAAAACAATGTAAGTATACAACTGGAACCATTGGGCAGAAGTCAGAGGGAAACAGATGTAGGCTCTGTGGAAAACGTTATAATAGAGTTCTCAGAAGCAGAATAGGCTGCTCCTGAAATCAAACCTACCATTATAAAGACAGAGATAATTAGCAGGGAAGTCACTGAGGAAAAACAGTCATCTTAAGAAGGAATTGAGTTCTCTTCTATATCAGAGAATCCATGAGCCCTGTTATCCTTAGCAGCGTCCCTTTCAGGCTCCCAACTGCGCATGCTGCTGACATGGCTGCTTAGACTCCGCCCTGAAATGTTCTTCATTCACAGGGTGCCCCCACACGTTGGTCTTATCTTTTCATCCTCCTCCAAGGTCCCACTGGAGATGTCACCATATGGCACAAAGACTCAGGAGAGATGGGTTCTAGTCTTAGTTCTTCTCATGCTAATTCCAGGACCTCAGGTGTGGTAGGTTAAAGATGACCAAAAAGTCTTTGATGTTCCCCCACTGAGAGATGGAGTCCAACTCCTCTCCGCTTGAACTTGGGCTGGTCTCAATGACTTGCTTAACTGATAGAATGTGGTGGGAACTGTGGAGCTTCTGAGGCTAGGTCACAGGAAGCCTTGCTGTTGTTACCCAGCTTCTTGGAATGCTCAGTCTGTGAGGAAGCCCCGGTTGTCACTAGGGAAGGCCAGGGGGAGAGAGAGAGAGAGATGTCCAGCAAGCCCAGTTGCTGCAGCCCTCTGATGCTGGAACCACCCCAGTTGAAGCCTCAGACACCAGGTGAGGCAGAGATGCCATCCCTCCAAGTCCAGTCCAAATTTCATATTCCAGAAAAAAGGAATAATTATTATATTTTCAGACACTAAGCTTTGGCATGGTGTATAGCACAGCAGTAGGCAACCAGAATATCTTAAAAGTCATCCTAATTCTTTGGAAGTCAATTTTCAATGCGTAAATGGAGTGAAAGAGCCTAATACTTTCTAAGGTCCTCTTCCACTTTGACACTGTCAACAGCTAACCTTTGTGGTCCCAGCATGCCTTTACCCAGTTTTTAATAACCACTTATTTTATTTATTTTTCTTCCAGCTTTATTGAGATATCGTTGACATACTCTTTACACTCTTTAAAATCATTGAGGATCCCAAAGAACTTTCATGTATGTGGGTTATACCTATTGATATTTGTCACATTGGAAATTAAAGCTGAGAAATTGCAAAATATTTACTTATTATTTTATGCAAAAATAATAAAAGCCTAATTTATTAATCTTAAAAGTGCATTTCAATATACATTAGGTGCAGACAAATACTGTTTGATTCCACTTATATGAGATACCAAAAATAGTCGAATTCACAAAATCAGAAAACACATTGGTAGTTGCAAGGGGCTGGGAAGGTGGGCAGATGAGGAGGGGGAATGGGGAGTTAGTGTTTAATGGGGACAGACTTTCAGTTTAGGAAGGTGAAAAATTTAGGAGGTGGACGATGGTTAAGGGTTGCTCAGCAATGTGAATGTACTTAGTGCCACTGAACTATTGGGTGTGTGTGTTAAATTGCTTTAGTCATGCTGACTCTTTGACCCTATTGACTGCCAGGCTCCTCTGTCCATGGGATCCTCCAGGCAAGAAAACTGGAATGGGTTGCCATGCCCTCCTCCAGGGGATCTTTCCAACCCAAGGAATGAACCCACATCTCCTATGTCTCCTGCATTGGCAGGTGGGTTCTTTACTAGTAGGGCCACCTGGGAAGCCCACTGAACTATTAAATATGGTTAAAATAGTATGTTTTATATTATTTGACTTGTACCACAATGAAAAATATTTTTTAAAAATCTACTAAATATTAACACAAGCAAAATACTTTTGATGAAATATTTTTCAAAACAAAAAAATTACTGAAAGAGTGGCATTGTTTGACGTTTTTGCAAATTTTGTTAATACCTAGCTTTATAGAAGACAACCTGGGTTCTCACATTTGCTTTGGCACTGAGATGTTGCAGTATCACATGTTATTTAACCTCTAGAAAATTTCACTGCATACTTGGGAGAAAATGAGCCTGCCTGAGGTGGACCATGTATTAGTATTTCTATGGGAATAGTTTTGACCTCACAGACCCACCCCAACACACACCAAATGAATGTTGGGGAAACACTGCTCTAAGGAAATTATGTACAAAATTAATCCCCATGTTTATTTACTTGTAGCTGATAACTCTTAACAGGTTCAGATTTTTCAAGTAATTTGTATTTTAACAAGGAATGAAGTCTTCCTCAGAAGAATCAATCTCTAGTGGCGCATTTCAAAAACATAGAGGTCTTTGCTTAAGGGCTCCCTGTTCTTGTCCACTTCACAGGACTCTGCCCTCTCAGCCTCCATCGAGTCTGGCCCTGGATAGGGAGAAGCTGTGGCCACAAGACTAGATCCATCAGAGACAAGAGGAGAGCAAGTATACAACCATGTTTGGGTCATCCATGGCTTCTTCTCTTTTAAGACTGTTTCTTGTTTTATGGACAGAGAAGGGTTCTATGAGTAATTAGCAAAGAATTTAAGATTAGTAACTCTCATTGCCCTCACATTAAGCAATTAGACTGAGTTCTTCATCATGTTGGAAACTATGCTGAGAGACTGCTGTAACATGGAGGTAATATGCTTGTTTATTTAATTAAATTATTGAAAATCAGGAATGATATCATATCTAGACTTTCCTAGCAATGTAGACATTTCCCAGAACTTTTAGCTGAAGATTTTTAGTAATTGCATTCTGCTAATCAACTAAAATGGCCCAGTATAAATGTTAATAAATAAACATAATCATAATCCTAGACATACTCAGTTGCCAAGGACTCCAAGAAGGCATCAAACCCACCCCTCTGCCTCCAGGCATGCTTTATCATCTGATCAAGTCTCAGCAGAAATAACATCAAAAAATATGTTCTACATTGGATTACTTCTACCCATGTCCTTTATATATATTTTTCAGATATCCTAGTCCAGAAAAGAAAATGTCAGTTAATTCAAATTATTTCAGAAAACATTAAAAAAGATCAAGATACCATACAAGTTTGTTCAAAGGAAAATATTTAATGGATCTCCTTTTTTCTATAAATGAGGCAATGAATATATTTACATGTAAGACCTACTGAGTCTGTACGTATTGAATTTGATTTGAGTTATTTGAGGGCTGGGTTAAAGGATTTTATTTTTATATATTGATAACAACCAAGTTATAATAAATGATTAATTGAACATTTTCCACCTAGTTCCAGTAGAAGTCAAATATGTTTTGATGCATTTAAAAGTTCGGGGATTTGAAAAGTTGTATAGACTGAATCCTTCTCCATCAGAGGGCAGACAGACTGAAAACCACAATCAAAGAAAACTAACCAATCTAATCACATGGACCACAGCTTTGTCTAACTCAGTGAAACTATGAGCCATGCTGTGTGGGGCCACCCAAGACAGACAGGTCATGGTGGAGAGTTCTGACGAAATCTGGTCCACTGGAGAAGGGAATGGCAAACCACTTCAGTATTCTTGCCTTGAGAACCCCATGAACAGTATGAAAAGGTGAAAAGATAGGACACTAAAAGATGAACTCCCCAGGTTGGTAGGTGCCCAGTATGCTACTGGACATCAGTGGAGAAATAACTCCAGAAAGAATGAAGAGACAGAGCCAAAGCAAAAACAACACCCAGTTGTGGATGTGACTGGTGATGGAAGCAAAGCCTGATGCTGTAAAGAGCAATATTGCATAGGAACCTGGAATGTTAGGTCCATGAATCAAGGCAAATAGAAAGGGGTCAAACAGGAGATGGAAAGAGTGAATGTCAACATTTTAGGAATCAGTGAACTAAAATAGACTGGAATGGGTGAATCTAACTCAGATGACCATTATATCTACTACTGTGGGCAAGAATCCCTTAGAAGAAAAGGAGTAGCCATCATAGTCAACAAAACAGTCTGAAATGCAGTACTTGGATGCAATCTCAAAAACAACAGAAAGGCAAACCATTCAATATCATGGTAATCCAAGTCCATGCCCTGACCAGTAATGCTGAAGAAGCTGAAGTTGAACAGTTCTATGAAGACCTACAAGACCTTCTAGAACTAACACCCCCAAAAGATGTCCTTTTCATTATAGGGGACTGGAATGCAAAAGTAGGAAGTCAAGAAACACCTGGAGTAACAGGCAAATTTGGCCTTGGTGTACAGGATAAAGCAGGGCAAAGGCTAATCGAGTTTTGCCAAGAGAACACACTGATCATAGCAAACACCCTCTTCCCACAACACAAGAGAAGACTCTACACATGGACATCACCAGATGGCCAACACCGAAATCAGATTGATTATATTTATATTCTTTGCAGCCAAAGATGGAGAAGCTCTATACAGTCAGCAAAAACAAGACTGGGAGTGGACTGTGGCTCAGATCATGAACCCCTTATTGTCAAATTCAGACTTAAATTGAAGAAAGTAGGGAAAATCACTAGACCATTCAGGTATGACCTAAATCAAATCCCTTACAATTATATAATAGTGGAAGTGAGAAATAGATTTAAGGGACTAGATCTGTTAGACAGAGTGCCTGATGAACTATGGATGGAGGTTCGTGACACTGTACAGGAGACAGATATCAAGACAATCCCCAAGAAAAAGAAATGCAAAAAAGCAAAATGGCTATCTGAGGAGGCCTTACAAATAGCTGTGAAAAGAAGAGAAGCGAAAAGCAAAGGAGGAAAGGAAAGATATACCTGTTTGAATGCAGAGTTCCAAAGAATAGCAAGGAGAGATAAGAAAGCCTTCCTCAGTGGTCAGTGCAAAGAAATAGAGGAAAACAACAGAATGGGAAAGACTAGAGATCTCTTCAAGAAAATTGGAGATACCAAGGAAACATTTCATGCAAAGATGAGCACAATAAAGGACAGAAATGGTATGGACCCAACAGAAGCAGATGATATTAAGAAGAGGTGGCAAGAATACACAGAAGAACTGTACAAAAATCACGACCCAGAAAATCACGATGGTGTGATCACTCACCTAGAGCCAGACATCCTGCAATGTGAGGTCAAGTGGACCTTAGGAAGCATCACTATGAACAAAGGTAGTGGAGGTGATGGAATTCCAGTTGAGATATTTCAAATCCTAAAAGATGATGCTGTGAAAGTGCTGCACTCAATATGCCAGCAAATTTGGAAAACTCAGTAGTGGCCACAGGACTGGAAAAAGTCTGTTTTCACTCCAATCCCAAAGAAAGGCAATGCCAACGAATGCTCAAACTACCACACAATTGCACTCATCTCACACGCTAGCAAAGTAATGCTCAAAATTCTCCAAGCCAGGCTTCAACAGTACCTGAATCATGAACTTTCAGAGGTTCAAGCTGGATTTAGAAAAGGCAGAGGAACCAGAGATCAAATTGCCAAATCTGTTGGATCATCAAAAGAGCAAGAGTTCCAGAAAAACATCTACTTCTGCTTTATTGACTATGCCAAAGCCTTTGACTGTGTGGATCACCACAAACTGTGGAAAATTCTGAAAGAGGTGAGAATCTGTAATGCAGGTCAAGAAGCAACAGTTAGCACTGGACATGGAACAACAGACTGGTTCCAAATAGGAAAAGGAGTACGTCAAGCTGTATATTGTTACCCTGCTTATTTAACTTATATGCAGAGTACATCATGAGAAACTCGGGGCTGGATGAAGCACATGCTGGAATCAAGATTGCTGGGAGAAATATCAATAACCTCAGATATGCAGATGACACCACCCTTATGGCAGAAAGCAAAGAAGGACTAAGGAGCCTCTTGATGAAAGTGAAACAGGAGAGTGAAAAAGTTGGCTTAAAGCTCAACATTCAGAAAACTAAGATCATGGCATCTGGTCCCATCACTTCATGGCAAATAGATTGGGAACAGTGGAAAGAGTGGCAGACTTTATTTTGGGGGCCTCCAAACTCACTGCAGATGGTGACTGCAACCATGAAATTAAAAGACACCTACTCCTTGGCAGGGAAGTTATGACCAGCCTAGACAGCATATTAAAAAGCAGAGACATTACTTTGCCAACAAAGGTCTGTCTAGTCAAGGCTATGGTTTTTCCAGTAGTAATGTATGAATGTGAGAGCTGGACTATAAAGAAAGCTGAGTGCCAAAGAATTGATGCTTTTGTACTGTGGTGTTGGAGAAGACTCTTGAGAGTCCCTTGGGCTGCAAGGAGATCCAACCAGTCCATCCTAAAGGACATCAGTCCTGAATATTCATTGGAAGAACTGATGCTGAAGCTGAAACTCCAATACTTTGGCCACCTGACGTGAAGAACTGACTTATTTGAGAAGACCCTGATGCTGGGAAAGGTTGAAGTCTGGAGGAGAAGGTTGGATGGCATCACCAACTCAATGGACATGAGTTTGAGTAAACTCTGGGAGTTGGTGATGGACGGGGAGGCCAGTGTGCTGCAGTCCATGGGGTCGCAACAAGTTGGACACGACTGAGCGACTGAACTGAACTGAATAGACTGTTTAAGGGGTCTTCCCAGGTGGTGCAGTGGTAAAAATCTGCCTGTCAATGAAGGAGACGCAAGAGACAAGGGTTTGATCCCTGGGTCGGGAAGATCCCCTGGAGTAGGAAATGGTCACCCGCTCCACTATTTTTGCCTGGAAAATTCCATGGACAGTGACTGGTGAGCTACAGTCCACGGGGTTGTAAAGAGTCAGAATGACTAAGAACACACATGCGAATAGACTATATAAGTTAGCTAATACTTACCTGGAAAATTACTAGGATGATCAAAGATTTATGTAGTATTGAATATTTTCTTACTCTTAAGATTAAATGACTTATGTGAAAAAGTAAAATGTCAGATGATGTCCTTGAAATTTGGTTTTATGAGATTTTCTAAAATCATAGTTTGTGGGTTATCAAGAACTCTCAAAATAAGAAAATGATCTTTTGGAGGGCTCTCCACAGGCTCTGAAACTTACAGTATAATTCCTTCTTTGATAGTCTATAAATTAAGCTCTGGCCCAAAAGCCACAAAAAAGGCAAAGTACTTCTGTTTTCAGAGTTTTTCCACCATCCAAGATGGTAGTATGTACCTTCTCTCCTTTAGCATGACAGAGATCTTTGTCTAAACCCTGGGTATTCAGGGACCATCTCTTTCCAGCCCCCATTCCCACTCACTATGGTCAATTTTGAAAGTTACAGCTAAACCTTTACTGTC
The DNA here is from genome assembly GCF_029407905.1 of Bubalus kerabau. Classification (NCBI taxonomy): domain Eukaryota; kingdom Metazoa; phylum Chordata; class Mammalia; order Artiodactyla; family Bovidae; genus Bubalus; species Bubalus kerabau. The sequence continues at coordinate 64,824,909 of NC_073630.1, forward strand.
TGGAAAGTGAAAGTGTTAATCACTCAGTCGTGTCCTGACTCTTTGTGACCCAAGGGACTGTAGCCCACTAGGCTCCTCTGTCCATAGAATTCTCCAGGCAAGAATACTGGAGTGGATAGCCATTCTCTCCTCCAAGGGATCTTCCTGACCCCTGGATCAAACGTGCGTCTCCTGCATTGGATGCAGATTCTTTACCATCTGAGCCCTGTCCAGAAATAAGTCCTCAAATCCAGCACCAGCTATCATGTTCAATTACCAGCAGTACACTTTGATGCCTTATTCTTTGGTCTTGAGTACTAACAGAGAATTCAGTGTTAGTGCCGGAATGAATAGTAGAGCACGCCAGTTTAAAGAACCAATTTTGAAGTCTGACCCCAAGGCCGCTTCCTCGCTAACTAGTTATGTAACCATGGACAAATTGTGTAGCTTCCATAAGTTTAAGAATTTTCATGTATAAAATGAGATGGTGTTAGTCTTTTGATTGTAAGAAACATAAAACGAAAATCAAGCTGGCTTATTAAACACACACATGTCCACACACTGGATTTATTAGTGACCATAACAGCATAACCGCAGAAGCAGAAAACTGAAGAGCTTGTTTCAAATGTGGCCAACTGAGGTTCTCAAATTCTGGTATAGGGACTTCTTCTCCACATCTGAGTACTGCTTTCTTCTGTGTTGGCCATATTCTCAGCCAAGATCTTCATAGAAAGGGTAAGATGGCCACAATAGCTCCCAGTTTCCATTGAAACAGCTTTAACAAATCCAGTAGAGGAAATGCCTCTTTGCCAAGAGTCCCAGCCGAAGTCCCAGTTCAGTTCAGTTCAGTCGCTCAGTTGTTTCCAACTCTTTGTGACCCCATGGACTGCAGCACCAGCACACCAGGCCTCCCCGTCCATCACCAACTCCATGAGTCGACTCAACTCATGTCCATCGCATTGGTGATGCCATCCAACCATCTCATCCTCTGTCATTCCCTTCTCCTCCTGCCTTCAATCTTTCCCAGCATCAGGGTCTTTTCCAATGAGTCAGCTCTTCGCATCAGGTGGCCAAAGTATTGGAGTTTCTGCTTCAGCATCAGTCCTCCAATGTATAGTCCCAGAGTGGCTGTTATTGCCTTTGATTTGCCCAGCTTGGGTCGAAGCCCATCTTTAAACCAATTGCTGTGGCCAGGAAGATGCTTGTTTTCTTTAGCAAGGCTTGGGTCATAAACCTACTGCCGGAGTTGAGGGTGGGATCAATCTCACCTGACTACACAGATGGAGATAGTTCTTAGACGGTTCTTAGAAGAAAAATTGAGTTGCTGCTTGTAGATGAAGGGACCGTAAGTACAGGCGAGACTAAAAATAAAACACAACTAATCTATAACTGTCTGCTACAGTGGATAATAACATCTACTTCTACCTCATTGAGTTTTTATGAGAATTAAATAATAATGCAAGGAGACCACCTGGCCCAGTGCCTGGCACATTGCAAGAGCTCCATAACATTAACTATTATATTCCTCAATAAGTCTTTGTGGAATGAATGTTGAATGTTAGAAAAGATTCAGTAGTAACAACACAAAATGGATGGCATTTCACATATTTAGTGAAAAATCTTAGAAGAGGGATGGCAGTTCACATGCCAAGTCCAGTAGTGATGATTTGGAGTGCTGTGTTGAGAAGGATTCTGAGGCTAAGTCTTAACCCATCAAGAATTAGTGCCATGTTCATTAGGAATGCCTTTACACCCTTGAGTTCTTCTATAATAAAATCCAGTACACAATGTTACTTAGAAAGCTCTTTCACTTAACTTTGGGCTGGAAAGTTATTAAAATATAGAACTACCTTTCAATCCATATTAGAAAGATTAGTAAGGACCATATCATGTGTATTCAGAGAAAGAAGAGGGCAAGCATCAGCCTCCTGAATGCTTGTAGATTCAGTGCTAGCACATAGTCGAAGCTCAGTCAATATTTTTTTGCATTGAGCGGAAAATAATTATGTTATGCTGAAATTCTTTCCATGGAACCCAGGGGATATTGGTAAAATTAAACTTGAGTAGTGTTAATGTTTTGTTCATAGGTTTCATGTATTTTTGCATATATTTCATGACATTTATATTAAATTCATAAATAAAATATTCCTCTGTTGGTATGAACTCAATAAAGCATTTTAAAATAACAATAAAAATGTCCTCCTGCCCTCTTCTATATTTATCAGTAATTCCCCTGATTTCTCAGCTCTTTAAGACTTAATGAAAGAACTATGCAGGGTGGCAAGTTGGTGATAGCAGATGTGGTCTGGCCAGTCAGAAGCAGAAAAGGCCTTAAGTGCCCTGTGTGCAAGGAAACAGAACTGCTCTTCTGCCCTGGGCCCTTGACCGCTTGCCTTCTGATAGAATGCTTGGTCATGACGTCATGAAACTCATGCTGGGTTTTCACTACACACTTTGGAGAATGTATATTAGAAGTGCCTGGGGACTTCCTTGGTGGTCCAGTCGTTAAGAATCTGCCTGCCAATGCAGAGGACACGAGCTCGAGCCCTGGCCCAGGAAGATCCCACATGCCGAGGAGCAACTAAGCCCATTTGCCACAACTACTGGGCCCACATGCCTAGAGCCCACGCTCCTCAAGAGGACCCACTGCAACGAGACGCCCTCGCATCACACCTAGAAAAGGCCAAGTGAAGCAACAAAGACCCAGCACAGCCTATAGTAAATAAACAAGCAAATAAATAGATAAATAAAAAAAAATGTAATGCCGACATCAATAACATTGAATGACTCAAGTATGGCTAACAGAGAGAGTCAAGAACACTGGTTTTGGGGGGCTACCAGGGGATAGTGCCCTGTGCAGTGTCAAGAACACGGGTTTTAAAGCCAAATTCAGGTTCAAACTCCAGTTCCACCAGGACTTTTAGTACGTTGCTTCATCTCTCAAAGCCTCAGTTTCTTCACCTGCAAAAAGGAGCTAAAAGTTTATTAAAATTAAAGAAATAGCCTCATGGATTACTGTGAGAGTCAACAAAATCAAGGCCTTAGCATATGATAGGTGCTTAATAAATAGTAGCTATTTGTTGTTGTTTTGATTTTAAGCCCCTTCTCAGAGGATGTTAGTGGGTAAAATCATAAATAGAATGAAATCTTGTAGATTAAATTAAATGCATGCACAAACATGTTTGCACACTTATATTGTAGATTACTTTTTGCTACATTTTATTGTTGTAATATTCTCCAAAATCTCACTCCAAGAATTTTTGAAATTTTATCACCAGTACGGCATGATATAAAATCAGTCCATTCCATTCTCTTTAGAATGCTATTTGAAGATTTATTCCCTCTTGGATGTCTTTAGGGGTCCTTTTGTATGCACTGGGTCAGGATTGAACAAAAATTCAACCCAATAATAGTATTTTATAAAAGGAGAAAAAAATATTGTTTGTACAGAGCATTCCATGTAGTCATACCACATGGAATGCTCTGTACAAACAATATTACTAAACCCAAGAGATGTCTATATAATTAACTACTCAAACCCTGCTTTGTTCCCACTTTCCCTCTTTTGTATATTGGGTATATGATGACACAGCGTAGGGAGAATTCATTTTCCCATCACCTGGCTGCTGAGGCCACAGGCCCATCTGGCTCACGGCCAGGAGCTGACAAAGAAAGATGATATAAGGACAAAAAAAAAAAAAAGGGAAGTATTAGAGGCAGCTCCCTGGAGGGTAGAAAATGCCCCATTCTTAAAGTACCCCCAACAAGGGTACCCCCAACAAGCTGCATGCCCTGGACCAGCCATTTCTAATAGTTCTCCTTTGTAAGACATGAACTGGTTCAGGAAGACTTCTAACAATGGGGAACTTAGAACATCTACACACACATGATCCCCAAGACTTCTTGTTGCAATATTTCACAATCCGATTTTGAATTGGCTAATTATTTCATCATCAGGTGGATGCAGAAGTCAATTACAGAGTCCAGCATTCAACTGATGTCCACTTTGCTATAAGAACTGAGAGCATACTCAGCCCCTTAAGGGTTTGAAGCTGAAATAGTTCACATAAAGAGGAAGCTGCACTTCCACTCCTGAAAGCTCAGCGGTCTTCAAGCAAATTAAAAACAGGATCTGAGATTTTAACTCTGAGAGAAATTTGGTCAAACCGAGATTAAAAATGAGGTCAATATAGATGCAAACTGAAATGATTCCTCAGGCAGGGGACATTTACGTCTTGTAATACATCTTCATAGTGACACAGGGGAAAGTGAGAGAGATGGGGCCAGACTTTTGCTTGTACGTTTATTTTTGGAATCGATAAAACCTACCATTTGGAGAGTATTTCCTTTGTGCCAGGCTTACTTCATTTAATCCTTGTGACAACTCTATGCCTTGGTTGTCCTTTGTTAACAAAACAAGAAGCTGAGACTCAGAAAGACTATATAATATCCCAAAGTCATATGGGAAGGGGGCATTTAATAGCCTAGTACCTCACTATTACATTTTACTATGTTGTTGCTTAGTCACTAAGGGTGTCACATTTTACTACACAAAGCACAGTAAAATATTTTAATTAGCCTATTGGTCACCTTTTGAGATTAAAAAGAAATTCTAAATATATTTATAACTATATTTTTAATATTGTGCCACTAATATATTTTTTATCAAACTCTTATTTTTAAAAATTAAAGATCCATTAATAATTAGCACAATAATAGGCAATTTATTAAATATACACTGTGTACTAAAGTAGTCTAAAAAAAATGGCTTTTGCTATATGGGAAAAGAATCTGAAAAACAGTGGACAAGGAAATGGTAATCCACTCCAGTATTCTTGCCTAAAATTCTATGGACAGAGGAGCCTGGCTACAGTCCATGGGGTCATGAAGAGTCAGACATGACTGAGCACACATGCACACACACACACACACACGTGTGTGTATATGTAACTGATTCACTTTGCTGTACACCTGAAACGAACTCATTATAAATAAACTACATACCAATAAAATTATTTTAAAAATAAAATAATTTCTTTTGAAGATATCAGATCTTAATCTCTGCAACAATTTATATGGAAAAGGTATCTTTGAAGATATGATTAAGATAAGAGTCTTGAGGTGGGGAAAGTGGACTGAATTATCCAGATGAGCCCTAAATGCAATCACATGGATTCATTTTTTTTTTTTTACTAAAGTATCGTTGGTGTACAATATATATGTTACAAGAGTACAATATAGTGATTCACAGTTTTTAGAGGTTATACTCCATTTATAGTTATTGCACAATATTTGCTATATTCTCCATGTTGTACAATATATCCATATAGCTTACTTGATACCTAATCATTTGTGCCCCTTAAGCCCTGACTCCTCCATCGCCCCCCTCACCTCTTCCTTGTCCCTACTGGTAACCACTAGTTTCCTCTCTCTGTCTGAGTCCCAGAGACTCCTATAGGAGAGAGGCAGGGGAAATTAGGCAGAAGAGAAGGCAACATGACCATGGAGGCAGAGACTAGAGTAATTCAGCCACAAGCCAGAAAGAACACTAACAGCCGCCAGGAGCTGGAAAAGGCAAGGAACTGAGTCTCCTCTGAAGCCCCTAGAAAGAGTGCAACTCTGCTGTCACCTTGATTTTGGCCCAGTGATAATGGTTCCCAACCTCTGACCTCCAGAACTGTGAGAGAATGAATTTCTGTTGTTTCAAGATGCCAAGTTTGTGGTAATTTTTTATAGCAGACCTAAGAAACTAATTCATGTATCATGCCCTGTGTAAGGTGTGTGTGTGTGTATTCTTAGTTCCTCACACTAATAATATGAAATATTTTATGTTTACAGATGAAGGAAGAGAAGCTTAAAGAGGTTACAAACACAGATTGAAATCACACAGCAATTATACAGCAGAACTGGGGTTTGAGTCCTGCTCTGTACTCCATCCACTCCACCAAGCCCCCTCCCTGATGAGTTGTTAATACCCTTAAAGTGAGTTTGGATAAGCATTTCAGGATAAATATTAGAGGATTATTGGAGTTTTATTTATAAAAGGAATTTCAAAACCCTTGAAGGTATATTCTTTAAGATCCCAAATTATCCGAGAAGTTGACCAAGTCTACTTAATCTACAGTGCATCACATATACTGACATGCCTATACCAATGGCCATGGTAAGAAATGCTCTACAACAATTAACCCTCCTGGCCAAGAAAAAAACCACTCCTGATGGTGGGAAATTTCTTCAACCTCCTAGAGGAAATGAATATAAAAAGCTCAGTCCAGATCCATCAGCAGTGTTATTGAACATAGAATTTTTGAAAACTCATCACTTGACATAGCCTAAATTCTAAACCAGTCCCTGTTGAAGAAAAAGAATGATGCAAACGTTGAGCAGTGTTGGTTTCAGGTACATATTAGAAGCTGGTATGCTAATGGCCCTTCCTAAATGCTGTGTCAGCCTGAGTACTCCTTATGGACTGATGCCTTCTTTCAGTCAGTAAGAAGTCAAAGCACAGAAAAGAAGATACCAAATAAAGAATCTATGCCTCAATTTATAATCATCTCATCATTTGTGTTTATAAAAAAATTATCAGTATATTAACATTTTTCCCTCTCTGACTAGATTCAATACACATATTCTGAGATATTTGCAAAGCAGTGTGCAACATTGCTGCATAATGTGAAGACAAGAAATCCTAATGGAGTTTACAGGCTAGTTAAGGTAATCGCAGAAACTAACCCCTACATGGTACTTGCTATATACCAGTGTTCTAAATGCTTTCCATGAATGCATTCCTCACAACGAGCCTATGACTACCACTCCCATTTTGCAAATCAGGAAAACAATGTTTAGAATGACTAAAACTTGTCCATGGTCTTCCAGCTAATAAGCAATTGAGCCATGATTTAAGCCAGACAATCTAGTTAAATCCACGCTCTTTTAACTCTCTCACATACTGGAACCATACAAGAGTACAGTTGACCAGAACATAAAGTGGGGAGAGATAATAGTTATAGGAAATATACATGAAAAGTTACCTGAATGTTTATAGAAAATTGAATCTTGCCATCCTCCTTCAGCTTGGAAAACCTTCTTCCAAAAACCAAGTGCTTGTGGCTCAGGACCTTTGCATCGCTATTTCCTCTGCCTGGAATTATTTTTAAGTATATTAGAATTAATTTAATTGCTTTAATTTAATTTAAAATAATCATTGATTTCATTATTTATAATGATAAATGCATTTATTTATTAAAATTATTTGTTTTTTGTTTGGTAGTTTATTTGTCCATTTTCATTAGATCCCGGCTCCATGAAGATGGGCCTTATCTCTGTCATGTTCAGCACTGAATCCCAAATGACTGCCCCATCACAGGCCCTCAATTTGTGCTTGTTACGGTTGCACAGTTGCAGGACTTAGAAAGTATTCGTGCAAGTGATCATTTAGAAGCTGGCTTTCAAAGTTGGCTACAGGGCTGTGGTTTTCAACTGCAGAGTTGATGGGGAAGGAGATTCAATTGGAGGAAGCAGCATCAAATTTCCCTGAAGTGAAAGTGAAAGTTGCTCAGCTGCGTCCCACTTTTTGGGACCCCATGGACTTTAAAGTCTGCGGAATTCTCCAGGCCAGAATACTGGAATGGGTAGCCTTTCCCTTCTCCAGGGGATCTTCCCAACCCAGGGATTGAACCCAGGTCTCCTGCATTGCAAGCGGATTCTTTACCAGCTGAGCCACAAGGGAAGTCCAAGAATACTGGAGTGGGTAGCCTATACCTTTTCCAGCAGATCTTCCTGACCCAGGAATCAAACCAGGGTCTCCTGCATTGCAGGTGGATTCTTTACCAACTGAGCTATCAGGGAAGCTCACTAACATGGTTATTATTAGACTTAAGTCAGAAAATGTATTACACGAAACACTTTGTAAAGAACTGTGCATTTTTGCAGCAGTGGATTGGTAAGCCTGGAAAATAGGATGTCTTCTGAAAAAAGTATTTAATCCTCATTTACAGAGGAGGAGAGTAAGAGGCCAAAGGATGAAGTCACTTACCCAAGCAGGCTACAGCTTGTGAGCAGCAGAGCCAGAATTTGTTTCTGGTTATATTTAGGACTGGCTAGCTGGCTTCCCCTGGAGAAGGCAATGGCACCCCTCTCCAGTACTTTTGCCTGGAAAATCCCATGGATGGAGGAGCCTGGTGGGCTGCAGTCCATGGAGTGGCGAAGAGTTGGACACGACTGAGCGACTTCACTTTCACTTTTCACTTTCATGCATTGGAGAAGGAAATGGCAACCCACTCACTCCAGTGTTCTTGCCTGGAGAATCCCAGGGACGGTGGAGCCTGGTGGGCTGTCGTCTATGGGGTCGCACAGAGTTGGACACGACTGAAGCAACTTAGCAGCAGCAGCAGCTGGCTTCCCCAGTGGCTCAATAGGTAAAGAATACACCTACAATGTGGGAGACCTGGGTTTGATCCCTGGAATGAGACGATCCCATGGAGAAGGGCATGGCAACCCACTCCAGTATTCTTGCCTGGAGAATCCCTATGGACAGAGGAGCCTGGAGGGCTAACAGTCCACAGGGTCACAAAGAGTCGGAGGCAACTAAGCACAGCACAGCACAGCACACAGGGTTATGCAAATACAGGGTTGAATCCTGTTCTTAATTTTAAATTTTGATATTTTGCTCCTCCTGGATTTTTTGGTATGAATTTGATATATTTTTTTTTAAATATACTGCATTAAATGGGAATTCCCTAGCAATCCAGTGGTTGGGACTCCAGGATTCCACTGCAGGGGGCCCAGTTTCAATTCCTGGGCTATATCCACTGCTATAAGTAACCAAGATGAAAACATTTGCTTTATCTCTTAAATAAAAATCAAGACCCAAATGAGGGAATTGGGAGTGAAGATAGAAAACATGGTGAGACTATTTTCAGAGTTAGAGTCTATATGACTCGGCGACTGACTACATTGTGAGAAGAACAGGGCAAAGACCCTAAGACAACACCATAGTTTAGAGGAGTTAAAGATAACCCTGAAGTTTTAGAACTGTGCCTTTTTAGTCAGGATGGGGAAGTCACGAGAATATCCTGGTTTGGGAGGGATCGTGGTTAGGGATATGTGACAGCCAAGAGAGCACTGGAGTTGCTTTGTCCTATTGTTAGGCTACTGACATTGTTGTGTAGCAGCATTAGAGTACAAAACATTTGAAATAATTGGGCCAATGATTGGAACTTGGAAATCATTTTGTTTTAGATTTTCATGATATATTTTTGTTATTTTGGTAATAAGGTTTTGGCTTTTTGAAGATAAAAATGACCATAATGTCAGTTTCTCCTCTCTTCTGTTGAGGAAAATAAAGACAGGATTTATTTATTTGCTTAATATCTAGATTTTCCTCTTTTGATCTCACATCAGGCATCTTAAATGCTAAATATCTTTTCTCTCTCTGGGGGGTTTTCTGCCTTCATAAACCCTCGCCCAGCTACTATATTAGCTAATTTTTCTTTCCTGGAGTTCCCTTTTACCTGAATTATTTAAACAGATCTTTTCTGAACTCCCTCTAAGTATTTTGCTATTTCATAAAGCACAGCATTTTAGAATGTGTCCATTTACTAGAAATGTCTCTGGAAGCCCTTTCAGCCCATTGTATGATACAATACCCTATTGTGTGTGTAACCCAAACTAGTCTCAGGCTATTTTTACCACACACGCTCACACTGGTTTGAGCATTTTAATTAAATCAGACCAATAACCAATCACTAACTTAGTCAGTAACCATTCACTGAAAACAGTCAGACAGATTGTGTCTGTAGATATAGCCTCAATCTTTTTGTTAACACAGCCATTTTGGTTTTCTCCACTTAATCTCATTAAGGGCGCCCCCCTCCTTCCACCTGACTTACGACTTTCTAGGTTTCCCTGAGCCAATGAATGTTTAGGTTTCCAATTATGTATCTCCAGATGTATTTGTTCTGCCTTCTTTCTTTTCTTTCTTTTCAATGTATTTAATATATTGTGATGCATTGTATTTTTCATTTGTTAAAACCAGTTTTTACACCAGTTTTCAGTTTAAGGTCTTATCATTTTCGTATTAGATATGCGTAGCGTCTGTGTGTGTGTTAGGGTATTATAACATCCTTATCTTGGCTCCCTTTCATCTTCCCCTGATCCCGGGGATGGACGAAGGCCCGTGTCTAATAAGTCATTTGCATCAGCATGTCCCAAATGACCAAGAGATAAGGATAGGAGAGATTAGCATGGTAATCTCATTCTGATGGATAAAATTAGCAAAGATATTCCCCACAAATGGAGAGCTGCCATTGGCGAACTGCTGTGCTTAGAATCAATTACTAAATTACTTTGAGCTCTAAGTTGACATTAACAGAAAAAAATTGCCATCGACCGAAGGGAAATAAGATAAAAAATATGCGATCATTAAATCTCTCGCTACTATTCACGAATGTGACTCACAAGAATGGTACACAAAATAGGGCAGAATTTAATTTCTAACAGTGCCCCCTGTCAACAATTCATCCTCAGCTTCTCTGTGGCCTGGGAGCCAGCAGTAGCCTTTCCCACTCAGTCTTTGCAGAAGAAAGAGAAGCAGGAAGGAAAGGAGAGAACAGGTCAGGAAGAGAGGTCTGGTTCAGCTCCTTCACTTTCCTCCAAGTCTCAGCGTCAGTTGAAGAGACCTAAGGGTGATTTCTGACTCCTCAACCCCCCGGCCACACCAAGCAGGGATTGGCAGGTTGCCCTTTCATGTCGAAAGGAGGGGTCACAGCAGAGGAGATTCGGAATGCTTTCTGAACCACGTCAACAGTAACAATGTGAAGCTGGCTCTCTCCCCAGTCCCTACTGGCCCAGCCTGCCAAGGAAATAGTGACTAAAAACATTTCCTGAGACCATCACTCCTACCATCAGTTTATCCAGAAGTTAACTCCCACAGAATTTCTTAGAAATATAGGACACCTACATTAATAAAAGCCTTTGTCTATTCAGAAACCCATCCTTATCTTAAGGGGAGACCATGCTGATGGTGGGTATAAACAGGGAAATCAGTTTATATAAGGGAAGAAGCTTTAAAGTTGCTTTTTAAAGTCAGAGCCTGGGGAATCCCAGTGGCAGAGTAATTGTTAATATTATTAGCACAGTATACATATCAGCTGTCGAGATATTATGAGGACTTGAATTCAATCTCTGTTGGGGGAGTCAGGGTCAACATCATTAACTATAGATCTTGTCTTGGTTTCCATATAGATACCTCAGGGCAAGTGTCTGCCAGATACATCTCTATAGATGGGCAGAACCATAGGACATACAAGGAGCCCATCACACACATCAGTAATAGACAACAAGCTTTTGTTTATCTGAAGGTTTGCTGGAATTAACTGATTAGTGTCAACTTGACACAATAACTTTTGTCTACAATGCAGTAGATCATTTTGATGGTTTTATTGATGGAGTGTGTTGTCTAATGTAAATTACAGGGGGAAGTTGAATTTAGATAAAGTCTGGCACATTTTTCTTGAGAGGAAACTGGAAAAGCTGTTTGTAAAGGCACCCATGACAGGACACCTTCTGCAGTCTTATGGATATTACAATGGTAATTGTGATATTAATAATAATAATTATGGGAGAGTGTTGTAATTGAAATGTATGCAATTCAGGGGTTGGTAAATGCATCTTTAAGAAGACACAGTTTGTGCTTTTATAGATATTACAACAAAATTGTGATATTAATAACAATGATTAGAAGGGAGATTTGTAAGTGAAATGTAAGCAATCCATTCTTAAACTCGGAACACAGAATCATTAAAGGGAAATGAGAAAATAAGTCTAGGTTGTTAAGGATGACATGATTTTCATATAAAAATTGCCTATGAAAATGGCAGAGAAATGAAATAAGAGCAAGTTGGAGTTTACATATTTACATAGAATTTTAAGTAACTATAAACAAGTTTTGTTCAAAAGCTAAATTCTAATTTGGGGGAAAAGTTAAAAATAGATCCTGCAATTTGAGGGATTATTTGTGGTAAACAACAGCAACATACAATCAAGCAAACAGCACACACAGTTAATTTTGAGATTTGGGTAAATACAGTGGCTTCTAGAATAATTAACTGTGACTATTACTGGTAATTAAAATCCCCTAAATCAAATAGTTTCTAGAAATAATCATTATTTTAGCTTTTTTTTTTTTTTTCAGTTTTGTGCTAAGATTCTCTGGCAGAATTGTTAACAATTGTTGTTTTCTAAACCCACATTTTAGAAGAAGAAATGATGACTTGCTATAGTGACTGGAAAAATGACAATGTTTACCCTTGAAGGAAGAAATACAGAGAAGTGCCTAGGAATTAAGGAACTTCTTAAAGGAATATAAAGATGATGCAGACACTTAGTAAACAGTCACCATTTAACTCTAAAATCCCTTCCTATTTTTGCAAAATAAATTTTTTTCTTCCATAATAACATGTTTTATTGAAAGACAAGACACTGCTTTCCTCCTTCCTTTTCTTTCTCTTTCTTCCTTTTTTCTTTCATCTCATTGTTCTAAACTCTCTGCAATCATAATGTATTACAAATGGCAAACACACAGATCACGGAGTACTGCTGATTCCGATCAGGAACTGCTGCTCACACTTTTCTCCCAGGGTCACACACTTTCCTCTTCTGGGTTCCCAAGGCTAAAAAAAAATTACCTAGAGGAGTGGGATGGGGTGGGAGATGGGAGGGAGCTTCAAGAGGGAGGGGACATAGGTATACTTACGGCTGATTTATGTTGATATATGGCAAATACAAACACAATATTGTAAGAAAATTATCCTCCAATTTAAAAAATATATTCAAAAAATACATAAATAATATTTTTTTAATTAAGGGAAAAAGATAACATCAACAGAATTTCTTTTCCAGAGAAAGGAGTATTTTACTATCTTACCTACAAATGTTAGGATAACTTCTGTATACACCCTACAAAGTATAACACATGCCTTTAAATACTCTTGAACCAAAAATCACAAATGGTTTCTGTGCCGCCCACATGCCACACTGGACTCCCAGCTAGATTCTCTGACAAGATTAGAAGGTCACCTGAGGGTCACCTCAGGCCCCAGTATCCTTCAAAACAAAAAGGACCTGATACCCCCTTTCTCCAAGCCTTGAACCTAGAAGCACAAAAACTTTGGGGGAGGGAAGGGAAGGTTAGTAAATTAATTCATCCAGGCATAAATGAACAATTTAACTAAGTAGAAGATGTCACCAAAATAGGAGTGCTTTAAAAATAGAAGAAAAAAAAAGAAAAAGAAAAAAGAAAAATAGAAGAATATAGTTCCTCGTGCTATTAAGGCTGGACAGCATCACTACCAGTGAACGTGTATGGGTCCGCAAGCATAATCCTTCAATTTTATTTAATACTTTCAGCAATTCTGTAAGATAGGGACCATCATCACCATTTTATAGACAGGAAAACCGAGGTTCCGCAAGGTGAAGTAACACAAATCGAAGTCACACAGATTAATGGCAGAACTGGGATTTTAACCCAAAGTTTGAAAAAACTCTGATTTTAACCGTGCCCTTCTACCTCTTTCTCTTGATCGCCCACCACCACCCCACCAGGGGTGGCCCCGAGACAGCTGGGGGAGAAGCTGAAGAGTCCTCATTGTGCGGGGAAGCAGGGCTGGGCTGCGGGGGTGGGGAGGTGGGGCAGCGGTCTGCCTCCGGGCAGTGTCTGAAGCCGCCAGCAGACCCTCGCTAACAATCACTGACAGCGCCGCCCGCCGAGGTTTCCGAGGGCAGAAGGACTCAGCCCCGGGAGGGGCGGGGAGAGAGGAAGAGGACCCTATTTTTTACTTTGCTGGTCGTCCTCCAGATTCCTCGGATGAGAGATCATAGCAGCAGATCAGAATTCGAGCATATTTCCCACCTATGCCCATCCTGCCGCCCCCAAACCTCATAATATTTCATGTAATCTGGGTAATGAGAATTCAGCCCAGTGAAAAATAGAGCTAAATGTGAAGTCTAGAACCTTCCTTTTGCCCTTCTGCGGCCCCTTTGTTCAGTGTTCCTATCATTTCCTGAGAGTCTAATGGGTCCTGCCAAGCTGAGGGTCTCCTAGCACCCAACCCCTTTCTGCTTGCAGGCTTTTATTTTGCTCCCATCTCACTCCTTGGGGGTCCACAACAGGATGCTCTTCCAGATTCTCTGAATTTCCAATGTTGGACACCTCTGCTCTGACAATCTACTCAGAAAATTATTTTGACGTTTCAAATGGTGCTGCTGAAGGTAGTAGAATAATTTGGGTAAATGCTCTTCAAACAAAACTAAATATAGGGGACAAAATGCAAAATTACACATAAACTCAGATGATAACAATCAAGGTAGCTGAATCATGGAATTCAGAGTCAGACAGACCTTGACTAGAATCTTCCACTTATAAGCTGTGTGATTTGGGGGAAGTCATTTCGCCTTCCTAAGCCTCTAATTCTTTCAGCTATAAAATAACAGTGGTGATAACCAACACAAAGAATTGTTCTGAAGATTAAATGAGATAACACCTGTTTGAGGCTTAGCATAGGACCATGCCTGTTGTAAGCATTTAATATATGATACCTATTGTAATTAGCAGAAATGTTGAATTGAGATGTGGAAGGAAATCCTGTAAAATGTTTGCAAAGTTCTCCAAATAACTGAAAGTGCAATTTGAAAAAGCTTAGGAAGAGAGATTTCTGAGTGGGACCAAGCTAAGGGACCCACTGACCCTTGGAGCCTAGAGAAGAGAAGCCTGGGCAGGGTTCACTCACTTGGGATCAGCCAACTCAGCCTCAGGATTCATTCATATGAGCACTTCTTAGGCTGTGCATCAACAGATGGACAAAACAGGAGCCTATGATTCTTGACACATTTGCTGCTGCTGCTGCTAAGTCGCTTCAGTCATGTCCGACTCTGTGCGACCCCATAGACGGAAGCCCACCAGGCTCCTCCATCCATGGGATTTTCCAGGCAAGAGTACTGGAATGGAGTGCCATTGCCTTCTCCGCTTGACACATTTAGGATCCACTTATAGTCACTGTTGGCTTTAAATTCATTATTTTAGAGGGCCAAATTGAGTGGAAGAAACATGAAAAGAAATCTACATGACAATTATGATCCCCAGTGGGGACCAAAACATATCTATACACCAGATTATATGTCATTCATCTGACAACCCTTTACCTAGGACTCTTCTGTACCAGGCACTGTACCTGTGAAGGTCTTGGAAGTGGATCAGTCAGACTTGCCCTGCCTTATGCCGCTCACTCACCTTCTGTGCTGTGCAGAAAACCTTGTAATGGGCAACTTCTGAGCAGTGGAAATAAACATTTTTTTGCTTCTTCAGGTTATTCTATGCTTTCCTATGTTTCTACTACAATTTTGTATTGTTTTTTGGGGGGGGAAATGTTATTAAAAATCTACCTGCTAAATCTAAACACCAAATAGAGAATGTAACAAAAAAGAAACAGATTCACAGATATAGAGAATAAATTAGTGTTTACCAGTGAGGAGAGGGGAGGGGCAAAATAGGGGCAGGGGATTAAAAGATATTAACTACTATGCATAAAATAAATAAGCTAGATAAACAACAAGGTCCTACTGTATAACTCAGGGACATATATTCAATATCTTGGCATAAATTAAAATGGAAAAGAACCTGAGAAAGAATATATATATGTGTGTGCATATATTTGTGTGTATGTGTCTGTATGTATATATAACTGAATCACTTTGCTATACACTTGAAACTAACACCACATTGTAAATCAACTATACTTCAATTAAAATAATAATAATTAAAAACTAAAAAATAAATAAGCTGCAAGAATATATTATAAAGCACAGGGATACAGCCAATATTTTATAATAACTATAAATGGAATGTAATCACAAATTTTTAACTTCTATGTTACACATCTGAAACTAATACAATATTATAAATCAATGATATCTCAGTTATTATATATATAGTTTTATATATATATATATATATCAGAGAAGGAAATGGGACCCCACTCCAGTACTCTTGCCTGGAAAATCCCATGGATGGAAGAGCCTGGTAGGCTGCAGTCCATGAGGTCTCAAAGAGTCAGACACGACTGAGCAACTTCACTTTCATGCATTGGAGAAGGAAATGGCAATCCACTCCAGTACTATTGCCTGGAGAATCCCAGGGACTGGGGAGCCTGGTGGGCTCCAGTCCACGGGGTCGCAAAGAGTCGGGCATGACTGAGCGACCTTACTTACTTACTTATATATATCCTACTATCAAAAACTACCCTCTACCAAGTAACCAATTCAAGCAAATTTCGAATTTTCAGTTGCTGGGTGGGTGTTGGGTAAGTTGGCTTTAGACGAGATCGTGCGGGTTCAGGGTGGTATGGCCGTAGACAGTTGGCTTCAACATTTTCTGCATTTCTTTGACTGTGAGCTCAGTTCCATATGGTTCCAACCATGAACCTCCTTGAGCCCTGGGAGCCTACACTTGGCAGGCAGGTAGGAACAAGTCTTGGTTTTTCCCATCTTCCTCTCTACATAAATTGCACTAAATTAGTTTCAAACAGGGTCATTTTTAAGAAGCAACTTGATTTCAGAAATTCATTTCTAGAATTTAAAATTATTACTAGCAATAAATAAATAAAATTATTGCTAGCATCTCTGGATCAGCTACATTGTTCTAAGCACTTTGTATGCAATGTCTCTTTTAATCTTCACAACAAACCTGAGGAATGTAAAGCAGTATTATTGGTGGCTAAGACTGTAAATAATCTGCCTGCAATGCAGGAGACCTGTGTTTGATTCCTGGGTCGAGAAGATCCTTGGAGAAGAGAATGGCAACCCACTCCAGTATTCTTGCCTGGAGAATTCCATGGACAGAGAAACCTAGCAGACCACAGTCCGTGTGGTGTCGCAAAGAATCGAACGAGTGAACGGTAACACTTTCACTTGCATTCTCATTAAATAAGTTGTCCGTGATTATAGAATAAGAAGTAACGGAGCCAGATTCAAATGCCAAAAATCAGAGTCCAAAACCTGGGTTTTCTTCCACACCACTATATCACATCCTGAAAAACTGCTTCCCAAGTGAAATGGGGTTTGGGAATCAATATTTGAGTTGGAGTCAACTTCTAAATGCTGGAGAACCAATAATACATTTCTTGCTACTTGAACTTCAAACCAGTAATGAGTAAATCCCCTTTCCTTGCTGCCCCAGGCAAACCCAGACCCTTTGCTTTTATAAGACTACATTGATAATTGCTACCAGGAATCATGTGGAGTTACAAAACTTAATGAGAATTGGTAAATAACAGGGGAGTACAGCTTCTTGAGATCTATGTTCAAATATGGAACAGTTTCTCACATTCATATCAATATGCCAAAAAAAAAATCATTTTTTTGAGCACATAGCCTGTATTAGTTCAATTCAGTTGCTGAGTTGTGTCCGACTCTTTCCGACCCCATGGACTACAGCACGCCAGGCTTCCCTGTCTATCACCAACTCCCGGAGCTTGCTTAAACTCACGTCCATCGAGTCGATGATGCCATCCAACCATCTCATCCTCTGTTGTCCCCTTCTCCTGCCTTCAATCTTTCCTAGCATCAGGGTCTTTTCCAATGAGTCAGTTCTCTGCATCAGGTGGCCAAAGTATTGGAGTTTCAGCTTCAGCATCAGTTCTTCCAATGAGTATTCAGGACTGATTTCCTTTAGGATTGACTTGTTTGATCTCCTTGCAGTCCAAGAGACTCTCAAGAGTCTTCTCCAACACCACAGTTCAAAAGCATTGATTCTTCGGTGCTCAGCTTTCTCTGGAGAAGGCAATGGCACCCACTCCAGTACTCTTGCCTGGAAAATCCCATGGACGGAGGAGCCTGGTAGGCTGCAGTCCATGGGGTCGCTAAGAGTCGGACACGACTGAGCAGCTTCACTTTCACTTCTCACTTTCATGCATTGGAGAAGGAAATGGCAACCCACTCCAGTGTTCTTGCCTGGAGAATCCCAGGCACGGTGGAGCCTGGTGGGCTGCTGTCTATTGGGTCGCACAGAGTTGGACACAACTGAAGTGACTTAGCAGCAGCAACAGCAGCTTTCTCCATAGTCCAACTTTCATATCCATACATGACTACTGGAAAAACCATAGCTTTGACTAGACGGACCTTTGTTGGCAAAGTAATGTCTCTGCTTTTTAATATGCAGTCCAGGTTGGTCATAGTTTTTCTTCCAAGGAGCAAGCGTTTTTTAATTTCATGGCTGCAGTCACCATCAACAGTGATTTTGGAGCCCAAAAAATAAAGTCTGTCACTGTTTCCATTGTTTCCCCATCTATTTGCCATGAAGTGATAGGGCCGATGCCATGATTTTTGTTTTTTGAATGTTGAGTTTTAAGCCAGCTGTTTCACTCTCCTGTTTCACTTTAATCAAGAGGTTCTTTAGTTCCTCTTCACGTTCTGCCATCAGGGTGGTGTCATTTGCATATCTGAGGTTATTGATATTTCTCCTGACAGTCTTGATTCTAGCTTGTGATTCATCTAGCCCAGCATTTTGCATGATGTACTCTGTATATAAGTTAAACACCCAGGATGACAATACACAGCCTTGATGTACTTTCTCACTTGAAGAAACTTGACACTCCTTTCCCACTTTGGAAGCAGTCTGTTGTTTCATGTCCAGTACTAACTGTTGCTTCTTGACCTGCATACAGATTTCTCAGGAAGCAGGTCAGGTGGTCTGGAATTTTTGTCTCTTTCAGAATTTTCCACAGTTTGTTGTGATCTACACAGTCAAAGACTTTGGTGTAATCAATAAAGCAGAAGTAGATGTTTTTCTGGAACTCTCTTGCTTTTTCCATGATCCAACAAATGTTGGCAATTTGATCTCTGGTTCCTCTGCCTCTTCTAAATCCAGCTTGAACATCTGGAAGTTCATGGTTCACATACTGTTGAAGCCTGGCTTGGAGAATTTTGAGCATTACTTTGCTAGAGGGTAGTTTGAACATTCTTTGGTATTGCCCTTCTTTGGGATTAGAATGAAAACTGACCTTTTCCAGTCCTGTGGCCACTGCTGAGTTTTCCAAATTTGCTGGCATATTGAGTGCAGCACTTTCATAGCATCATCTTCAGGATTTGAAATAGCTCAACTGGAATTCCATCACCTCCAGTAGCTTTGTTCATAGTGATGCTTCCTAAGACCCACTTGACTTCACATTCCAGGATGTCTGGCTCTAGGTGAGTGATCACACCATTGTGATTATCTGGGTCATGAAAATCTTTTTTGTACAGTTCTTCTGTGTATTCTTGCCATCTGTTCTTAATGTCTTCTACTTCTGTTAGAAGTAGAAGTACCATTTTTGTCCTTTATTGAGCCCATCTTTGCATGAAATGTTTCCTTGGTATCTCTAATTTTCTTGAAGAGATCTCTAGTTTTTTCCATTCTATTGTTTTCCTCTATTTCTTTGCATTGATCACTGAGGAAAGTTTTCTTATCTCTCCTTAGAACTCTGCATTCAAAAGGGTATATCTTTCCTTTTCTCCTTTGCTTTAGCTTCTTTTCTTTTCTCAGTAATTTGTAAGGCCTCCTCAGACAACCATTTTGCCTTTTTGCATTTCTTTTTCTTGGGGATGGTCTTGATCACTGCCTCCTGTACAATGTCACAAACCACCATCCATAGTTGTTTAGGCAGTCTCTCTATCAGATCTAATCCCTTGGATCTATTTGTCACTTCCACTGTATAATCATAAGGGATTTTATTTAGGACATACCTGAATGGTCTAGTGGTTTTCCCTACTTTCTTCAACTTAAGTCTGAATTTGGCAATAAGGCGTCTGTAACATGTCCTCTTATAAGTGCTTTAGATGTGATACCTTGTTGACGGAAACTGGGACACAGATGGGTTAGGTAGCTTGCTCAAGTTTACAAAGCATCTAGATTCTGACCTAGACTGTCTGGCTCCAGAGCCTGGCTCTTAACCAATACAGCTGATTGTCTCTCCTGGCCAGCATAATTCCAAAGGGCAGAAGGGTAGAAAAGAAGAGGGTTTCAGCCTCATACAAGAAAAAACTTCCAGAACCTTGGGGATGTCCCACAGCATGGTAAATCACCTTTAAATAATGAGTACTGTGCCAGGAAGTATAGACATAGCCAGGTTTACATGCTTTGGAATTCTGAGCTAAGAGTCTTTGCATCGTGTGAAAGAAGTTAGAATAGACAGCCTCAGAAGAAAATTCAGTGAGACTGGGAGATTTCAGATCTTGTGCTTTCCTACAGTAGGATCCAGCCTCCACCTTCAGTTCACTAGTGGGGGGCCACTGGGAAATGAACCAATTTATTATGAGGCATCAATCTCATTTTAACCCACCTCCATCAAAATCCAAGAGCCCACCAGCTTGAAGACTAAGCCAAATGTCTCTGTTCTCATTCTTTCTCCACTAGCCGGCCTGCCTCTAAGAACCGTTCCAACTCCAAGGGTGCCCAACCTTTTGTAAAATATTGACTGGTGAAATAGACCTGGTGTGCAAGAAAAGGAGTCTCATCACAATGTGTAAGAAGTCAGTGGATCTCAGGAATCACATGTGAATGAAAGGCTTCTTCCAAAAACATATCCAGAATGAATATTCTCTACCACTTCCACTTCCACCACTTTGGGCCAAACCACCATCTTCTTTCACCTGGAGAATTGCAGTAATCTCATTATTGTCATCTAGTGCTCTTGTCCCCAATATCAAACCTCCACATTTCAGAGTGACTCTTGAAATATGTAAATCCAGTCACATCACTCCTCAGTTCAAAACCTTCTGCCTACTTCCTGTTTCCACACAAGTAAAAGACAAAGCCTCTACAGCAGACTCCAAAACCCTCTGTGAATCTGATAGCTTCCCTGGTGTCTCAGTGGTAAAGAATCTACCTGCCAATGCAGGAGAGACGCAGTTTCAATCCTTGACTGGGGAAGATCCTCTGGTGAAGGAAATGGCAACCCATTCCAGTATTCGTGCCTGGGAAATACCATGGACAGAGGAGCCTGGTGGGCTACAGTCCACAGGGTCGCAAACAGTCGGACACAACTTAATGACTAAACTATATATATATATATATATATATATATAATCAGGAGAGAGAGAGAGAGTTATAAGATTAAATGCCAAAACTGTATATAAATGGAATGATTGTGTAACTCTGTGCTAGTGACTGAGCAAATTAAAGAAAAGGAGGCAAGTAAGGACATTTTAAACAGACCATTGCCTGCGAGCCGTGACTTGCCGCTGGCAAGAGTCCGAAGTGTGGAGACCCGAGGAACTGGGATGACGTTCCAGGGGTTTGTGCATGGGTCCCAGCAGAGGCTGTGTTCCTGAACATGAAGGGCTGCAGAAGCAGAATACGATTGGCCCTCCTTCATTGTTCTTCTTCTGTCCCTCACCCCACCAACCCCCCCACACACCCATATCAAGGAAAAGGAGAGAGAAGCAAACCTAAGACGTAACAGAGATATCTTCAACCATGTGAAGCCAAAGGAGCAGCACCAGCGTTCTCTAAAGAACTGGAACTGTGCCCTGGACTGAGAAACCACCTGAGTTGGTGATCAGCCAGTAAGCAGCCTCACGCACCAGGATGGCACAGTCTGAAAGGGCATCTGAGGACATCAGATCAGAAGGAACATTTATGAGCAGCTGGCTGTTCAAAACAAAAACACCGGAGACGATTGAACAGAGGCAGACTCCTAGGTGAGGGAAAATGAAATCTATTTATTCCAGTTCCATCCTCCTCCTTTGTGGAAATGTAAAGAAGTATGGAGCATAATTTGAGCCACTTTGATGTTCTTTAAAGAAAAAAAAAAAAGCATTTTCTGTTTGATTCCAAAGCCCCTGAAAGAGCAATAAGTAGAAGTCACACTGGATGGAGCACATTTTTCATGGAACATAAACATACACTGGGGGACTTTTTGGTGCTTAGTGACAGTTCAGTCAGCCACGTTTGATGCTCCTCTTCAGAGAAAGGGATGTTAACAATCCCGAGGCCATAGCTGATGCAGTTTGGGGAGCAAAAACATCCTATCCATATCTGAGGCACATAGATTTTGTTCTTAAATAATTAAAACTTTTCATCCCAGAATTCCTTTTCTGCCCCTAAATGTGTCATCTCATTAACCAGGACTGTGTGAGCAATAGCATTTCATTGAATTGCATTAACAATTGTTATTGTAAAACAATATCGGAACTGTATTTGATTTAGTATTATCCATTTTCTGTCAGGCATTTGACTTAATGATATTTCCTCTTCTACTTACTTATGCATTTCATTATCTGTTTTTGTGTCTTCAGAAACACAATAAACGATAACCAACAGGAAAAGATCGGTGCATTTTTCAGAACATATTTCAATTTTCATCTGTAGTGGGTCTATTTGTAAGGTTCTTGCAACCAATCAAAAGAGACTAAAACATTTCCTTGCCTTGCACCCAAAGTACTGCTTCCACTTGAGGCAACCTTTGGAAGGGAAAGGCCTGACATTCAGGAAAGGGAGTGATGGAGAAAAAGGCAAGTGTTTGTACTTTGAAGAAGAGTGGCTTCCCTCCAGCCACAGACACTGTAATTGCTACCCCTCCTTATTTCCTTCTCCTTCCTCCCATCTGCTTTCCTCTCATAGGTACACCGATGTTTCGGTTCAATTCTAATTGCATTTGTGTTGCACACTAAAGCACACAGGATTCTTTCTCAACAGATATTATTTTTGAGGGTATAAAGTGCAATTTTCTTCCACTACTTGCTTTAAAATATACTTTCCTCTCTCTCTTTAGAAATGTCCTAAAAGTAAAGAAAGCTTAGGTACAGTTCCCTGAGATCTTGCTGCTTAAAAGGGGGCCTCAGATCACCAGCAACCTCTGGAGCTTGTTAGAAATGCAGAATCCTGGGCTCCATCCCAGAACTACTGAACCACAACCTGCATTTTTAACAGGATCCCCAAGGAGATGTGTGGGCACATTCAAGTTTAAAAAGCACTGACTTAGAAAAAGACAAATACTGGATGATATCCACTTATGTGTGGAATCTGAAAAATAGTGACCAACTAGTGAAGATAATAAAAAGAAGCAGACTCACAGGTAAAGAGAGAACAAACCGATGGTTACCAACTGGGAGGGGAGGGCAATATAGAGGTGGAAGGGTGCGAAGTACAAAGTATTCGGTGTAAGATAGATATTGTACAACACTGGGAACACAGCCAATATTTTCCAATAACTATAAATGGAAAGTAACCTTTTAAAATTTTATAAAATTGTATAAAAAGTAAAATTTTTAAATAATTAAATAAAAGCACTGACTTAGGTCAAATCTAATGGAATAAATAAAAGTCAAGCATAAAAGTTTAAATATGGATAGATAATAACACACAAAATTAATTTGATCTCCTAGTGAAGTGAAAGTTGCTCAGTAGCGTCCGAGTCTTTGAGACCCCACGGACTGTAGTCTGCCAAGCTCCCCTGTCCATGGAATTTTCCAGGCAAGAATGCTGGAGCCATTTCTTTCTCCAAGGGATCTTCCCAACCCAGGGATTGAACCCGAGTTTCCTGCATTGAAGGCAGATTCTTTACCATCCAAGCCACCAGAGAAGTCCTTTATCTTCTAAGAATGCAGTAAAAGTAAGGTTTACACCACTTGTTTTTGAGGTTTAAACATTTGTTCCTATCTTTTTCATGCAAGTCTTCAAGGTATACAGATGGAAATATAAAATGTTCCAAGAAAACATTCATAAAAATCTATGTATTTTTGTTTCCTTATCAGAAACTAAGGATGCAGAAGAAAGATTAAAACACTGGACAACATTGGTTAGCCAAAAATTTCATTGGGGTTTTTCCAGAAAAACGACTTTTTGGCCAGCCCTATAAATGTCCGCATGCGGTAATTCAGGGTGGCATGCCTGGATGTTGAACTCCCCCTTGCCAGATGTCACAAGGAGTCCCCTAGCTCTTGGATAATTACAAAGTAAACAGATCTCCAGGAGATAAGCCCCTCCCACTTTCAGAAGACCCCCGTCCAATGTTACCCCACTAAGATTTTAAACACAGAAACGCAGAATTAATGACACTGCCTCACTGTCAAACTCAGCAGGACATCTTGACTTCTTGGAAAGCAAAGGACTTGGTACAACAACAAACCATCCCAGTTTGTCCAGGAATGAGGGATATTTTTCCCCAGGGATGTGGGGGATTTCAGTTTTAAAATAAGGAAGTCTCAGAATAACTGGGATGGTTAGTCATCCTATTCTAACATCGTTTATGAAACCCAATTGGCCTAATGAAATTGGCACAGGAAAACTAACTTGTTAGAAACAAGCAACCTTCATAGAAATAATTTACTGTAACTGCAAGCTAATTCTCTGAGCCCTCACACTTGAAAGCCACAGAATCGAACAGATCATCCGAGCAGATTTCCTTAAATTGGCTGGAAGTGCACAGCTCTTGTTTCAGCATCAATAGATGTGTTCAGTTTCAGCTAAGCAGTTCACTAACTGCATTGATTTTTAAGGCTAGGCTAAAGGTATTGAGAAAATATCCAGGGGACACAGAAACTGGGGTGTTTGGAGGTTGATGGGCAAAGGAGAAATTTTGCTCTTGTGAGGCCTTCCTGGGAGTACCTCTAGCTGGGTATACATATCCCAGGGGCCGTTAGTAGTTTTAACCTTTGGCCACTTGATGATTGAACCATTCTAGTCCGTCCCCATGCCTGGGGCTCTCAGAAGACTCTACGGGTACAAGTTCTTGCTCAAGGTCCAACAGCTGTCAGAGCAGATGGCTGGAGATTTGTTTACCATAGTCCTAAGTATCACCCTTTAGCTCTAAGGCACTGGGAACAATTTGACAAATTTGATTAACTGAGAACAATATGATGCTGGCCTAGGAAGCTCGGTCTACATTTTCACAGAGTCCCTTATGTTCTTTTCATGGTCTAAGGATACAGGATGATATTAGCTATTTCTTCAGTCCAATAAGACCCTCAGAGAAAACAAAGAGTGTCACCCTTGGCTACCCCTTTTGTCTTCTGGCTGAAGGTTTCGGTGAATGAGGCTTGTGATTCACACGTGCAGCCAGCTGCGCTATCAGAGAGAGGCTGGGCACATCCCTAGTGCCGCCTCCAATAGACGGAAATGTGGCTTCTTGTTCCAAACCACGCCATCACTTACGCGTCCCTTACAAACTCCATCAGCTTTGTGAAACTAACAAGAAGCAGTCAATCTGCTGGAAAATCTTATCTACCCTCTACCCTCCCAACTTGCTTCTGCCTCCTCTCAACTTCCAGGAGTTTCCTTGGCAAACCCCAATGGATGGTTTGCAAAGCATTACGTGCTTTGAGATGGCGTGTATGTCCTTGGGTCTTTGAGAGGCCTCGCTGCTGCTGGGTGGGAAGACAATAGTCAGCTACTATTCCTGTGGGAATTCCTGAGGGAGCTGCAAGTTGCTATGAATAGCCTGGCATTTGGAAGAGAAGTTTTGCAGAGGAGTCTCCTGCTGTGCCCTCTAGCTCTCAACTTGATGAAGGGGACAAGCCCAGAGCCCAAGAGGTTGTGAAGGGCTCGGGGAGGAGGCCTATTAAGGGACAGGCTTTCTTGTGTCCAGATTCCACTTGGGTGACCCTGGGGAGACAGACTCTTTTCCAGGACCACAATGCTCCATTTATAAGCTGCAATTAGTCGCAAACAAAATTTGTGCATCCACCACTAACTGTCAGCTCAAGAGGTTGAAAGTTCAGTCCCAGGGAGGTCAGGACGTCTTCCAAGGGGCTGAGGACTTTGCTTGCAACCTCCCCTCCCCCACATGGTGCCACGGGACCCCTCCCTGGGGAGAGAACCACATTCCAGATGAGGCTGCCTGCAAAGCTGAACGAGCAGTGCCACAGGGCCTCTGGCTCTGGAAGTATTAGCGCAGCAGACAGATGGGCCCGTTAGACTGACCTTTCTGCTGCAGAATGTTGACTTGGTTTATAATAAATATAGCCATCTGAGGAGAGCAAGGCAAGGAACACTCTGGTGATTATTAGGATTTAGCTGATGTTTGAAAGTTCAGCCAGTTTTGCTTGCATATTCCATGTGGAATAAAACAGCCAGAAGGGACCAGAAAAAATGAGCTGTTCTTTGCCAAATCAAAATGTGTAAATAGTTCTTCTGAGAGTGTAACAAAGAGCCTATTTTGCCTTTAAACACCAGAGCCAAAAACAGGAAAAGGCTGCAATTAAGTAACAGCAGAACAATATGAAGTTAATTGATAATGGAATGATTATTACAAAGCTGTCATGCATTAACTATACCTACTGCATGAGTGCTTCTTTCAGAGTATAAACATCCTTTCCAATTCCAAATGCACTTTTTTTTTCTTTCGTGATGACACATTTTCATTTCCTATTGTGCTCTTAATTCTCGTTTGCAGTCCTCTGAACCTCGTTGCAAACTGTGACTAAATTCCTGCTTTCCCCACATGTGGGACTGGGTTGGGGATGATGATGTTGGAATCTCTGGGTGGCACTGCACTTCAGAGAAATGAAGATTCTTCAGTTTGGAGCCTGAGCTAGCGAGGATTGCATCCTTTATTTCCTTAATGAGCTTAGAGTGACTGCTCATTAGATGATGTTGACTCTCTCAGATAAAAGTGAAATTAATGGTTCCATTTACGTTGAGTAAATCACTTCAGGTCTTCCCAAGTTTCCTGAATAGGTCACCCAAACACCAGCCTCAGATCTAACCTAGAGAAACGCTGATGATTTTATAACCTTTCAGGCAGTATAAATGCAGAGGCACTCAACAAGCCTACCTAACCAGCACGTCAGCGGGAGCTAGGTCGTGGCTCCAAGTAGGAGGGAGGCTAGCTGGCTACTCCATCCCTGGTCCCTTGCAAGAATCACTCAGCCTAGAGGCAGACTTCTCTTCTAGGCCCCCTTTGGACCAAACCGAGATTTCCAAATGTAACATCATCAGTGATGGTGGACATAGTATAACAAAGTCAGACACTCAGAGAGGTCTTCCCACCCTCATTGGAACCTCTGCTTCCATCCCTCTCCTCTCCTTTTGAAACTACCAAAGCCACGCACTGATGTGCGCTGCTCCTACTCAGAGGGAGCTGCCCTGGCTCTCTCTTCCCAGGATGGTCTGTCTCGGAAATAGTCTTTCTCTTCACTCTACCTATCACCTCCCTTCTCTCTTACACCCCTGGAATCAGCCATTGAGAGCACAAGAGTAACTGTTCCTCAGCGAGCAAAGATCTTGAAGGCAGACTCTGATGCCCAATGATAAATTAATGAGAAATCTCCCATCACCTGGTGGGTAATTTTTTTCTAATTAAGTTAATTGGATTTTTTATTATAAAAGGAATGTGTGCTCGTTATTAAACATTTGTAAAATACAGAAAAGTAGAGAGTTGGAGCAAAAAATAGAAAGTCTACAGGTGGGTAATTAGAGTCGCAGAATTATTAGTTATTTTGACTGGGTACCAGTAAATCCATAAATTAGATTTTTAGAGTCAACTGCAGTTCCACTTTCTAGTTCAACTACTAATGTCCACCTAAGTCAATGCCATGGTTATTTATCACAATATCTTGGAGAAAGCAAAATCCTTTCTGTCTGGACTTCAGGCCCACTTAAAGTTCCAAGGCAATAAATGGAAGGAAATCCAAAAAGAGTGGAGAGATATATATATATATATATATATATGATTCACTTTGCTAGTACAGTAGAAACTAGCAAACTAGAAACAGTAGAAACTTTACAACATTGTAAAGCAGCTATGCTGCTAAGTCACTTCAGTTGTGTCTGATTCTGTGCGACCCCATAGACAGCAGCCCACCAGGCTCCCCCATCCCTGGGATTCTCCAGGCAAGAACACTGGAGTGGGTTGCCATTTCCTTCTCCAATGCATGAAAGTGAAAAGTGAAAGTGAAATCATTCAGTCGTGCCCGACTCTTAGCGACCTCATGGATTGCAGCCCACCAGGCTCCTCCATCCATGGGATTTTTCCAGGCAAGAGTACTGGAGTGGGGTGCCATTACCTTCTCCGATAAAGCAGCTATACTCCAATAAAAATTAAATTTAAAGAAATCCAAGGCGAAACTGCCCTCCTCAGAGTCAACTGAGACTCACTCCCCTGAACCCTTCTGTGTGAGCCCCAGGGCTTCTCCCGCTAAACCTCCTTTCTCAGGCCAGCTCCCTGATCACCAGCTTTCATGGTGCACAGAACTCTTTTTCTTTCCCCACAATAAAACCTCTCCAAATATGTCCAAAATCTGTTTTTATTAAAAGCCCAATGTCTAACAGAGTTTCTCGCAATTAATCTCTTTATTTCCCTTTTCCCAAAGTGTGAACATTTCTACAAAAGGATGAAAATAGAATTATGAAGGAAACATCAAGGAAAGTTTTGGCTCAGGTACAAAAATCAAATGTCCATCTACCTCAGCTACCTACAACTCAGCAAGGAAGCAACAAATGATCAGTCAAGTTTCTAAGCAGCCAAAATAGCACTGCAAAAGCAAGGTTCCAGTGGCCGTGTGCCCTCTCATTTCATCCCTCTCGTTAGAACTCTGTTTGAGAAAATTCGAGTTCTCAGTTCTCTTAGCTACAAGGAGCAACCTGCAAGGTGAAAATGGATTCTGGTGGTGAGTAAAAACAAGCCATCTGGGATGAAGGAAATAGAAAAACTATCGAAGGTAAACGTGAGAATTCCAAATTCCAACCTGAAGCCATGTTGAGTACAGCAAGTCGTTCTCTACACTTCATTGGCTCTTGGCTTACTGCTACATGACCACATAATGCAGTTATAATGATAACAAGGTAAAACTGTGTTCTGTACTGTGAGTCTAGAAAAAGATGGAGGATTGTAGGCCGTTTGAGAAATAATTTTCTTAACTTTCAGTGGGACTTCTCCATTATACGGTAAACTCAATTATCACAAGTTTATTGTCCATGGGAGGTCTCTGGCCTGCACTGAGTTACCGTGGCTGACCTAGGGACTTCCGGAGGCCACTAACTCCTGCCCGCTGTGTGAAGGCAGGGCTTGCTCTGTCTTGTGATTGCCTTTCGGTGATACCTATGACACTGGCGGTACGTAACTCACGCCCAGAGTGATGTTTGTTTAATTAATAACTGAAGGCCGATGGGACGTCTAAGGGCAGAGACGAGGATGGATATAAAGAGAACCATCAAGGTAGCCTCTGAGGACAGGTTAGGACCAGAGACTCGGAAGACACTGCAGATATCCTCTTAGTGTTGAAGCTGTTTCAATAGAGAAGAACTTAGTTATTTTCTGTAGCCAATAGAATGACATTAAACTAGTTTGAAGCATCTTGAAAAACACAGTAAATAGACTAGCCAATATATAATTATATTATATGTAACTACATTATATATAATAATATATATGTGTGTGTGTGTGTGTGTGTGTGTGTGTGTGTATATATATAAAATGACTCAAACACAGTGAAGTTCATTTATTATAGAGTGAACAGTCACCCAGGGACTCATGCTGATGGAGGCTCCGCTATCTTTAAGAAGGGGTTTCCAGTCACTCTGAGGGCTGTCTCCACCCAGGCTACTGAAAGGGGAAAGGGATATACAGTACTTTTCCGCTGGTTAGCGACAACACAGTCTCAAGGCAACAGTGAATTCCAAGGGAGGCTGGGAAATGCAGTTTTATTTTCTAGGAAGATGAGAAAAGGGGCTTTGGAGAACACCTAGAGGTCTCTGCCATAAATTGATTAGTTGAATTTAACAAGCACCTTCCTTCAACTGTCTAACAAATATTCTATTCCTTCATTCCATAAGGATTAAAATAGTCATTCCATGAAGTATGCCACTATCAAATCATTATGTTGTACACCCGAAACTAAGAAAACATTATATGTCAATTATACCTCAATTTAAAAAAGAATAAACTTTTTTAAAAAAAGAGTACTTTCTATATGATTCAATTTATAGGAAGTTTAAAAATAAGCAAAACTAATTCAGAAGTTAGAAGGATTGTTACTGTTTAGGAAGAGATGGCAATGATTTGGAATGGATACATGACAGGGATCCCGAAATGGTCTTTTCCTTGTATGTTCTGCTTATCAGGTGTGTTCCCTTTGGATAATTCATTAAGCTATCTATATACTTATGATTTTCATACTTTTGGTATATGCAGGCTCTGCTTCAGCACAAACCTAGTCAGTAGGATCCAGAAC
The DNA here is from genome assembly GCF_029407905.1 of Bubalus kerabau. Lineage (NCBI taxonomy): Eukaryota > Metazoa > Chordata > Mammalia > Artiodactyla > Bovidae > Bubalus > Bubalus kerabau. The sequence continues at coordinate 64,855,089 of NC_073630.1, forward strand.
TTTGTTTTCTGGTTAGTTACATGGTCAGATGGCATAGTGTTTGGATCAAGACTCTGGAATTACAGAGTCTAGATTTATATCCAAGATCTAACCATTTCCTATCTGAGAGATCTTGGCCAAGTTACTAACTCTCTGTACTTCAGCTTCTTCATCTGACATATGGGCTAATTGCAATACTCAATATCATTGAGAGAATTAAGTCATCTCAGTGAATACTAGCTCTTGGCATGGTTCTTATTGCTCTTCTTCTATGCCCATAGGGAAGATGGAAGTGTCCTGAGGAAGAGGGAGGGGAAGGATGAAGTTTGAGTTAAGGTAAATTTTGAAGGTGAAGAATGAGGGGGAAATTATCATGTTGAGGTGAAGGAAAAAGACATCAAAGAGGTGGATTGTCTCCTTCCATCCTCTGTCTCTGGTTTCCTGCCCTTCTCTAAACATGGAAGGTCGACTAACTAGGTGATCTTTAGTTGGTTAGTCTTTCCACCTATAAAAGCACAGAAATGAGAGGGCAATGCAAATGTTATCCAAAAGCCATACACAAATACCCATATTTGAGCTGACCTCAAATATAAAGGCCCCAAAATTTGGGAGTTAAGGGAGGTAAACTCTCAGTGGTGGAATTATGGATTATATCTTCTTAGAAAAAGAAAAGAAACAGCATAACCACAAGCAAACACAAGTTCATACAAGAAATTTATGTATAATGGATATGACTTGAATTTATTATAGATGTAGTCTAACCTCCTGTACTTCTTAAATGAAACTATAAAGTCATAGTGTCTCAGAGCTGGAAATGAAAATAGAAGCCATAATTCTATTCCATCATTTTGTGGATGATAAAACCAACACCAAAATCCTCTATGATTTCCCCAAGATAACAAAACTAGTTAGCTTGTGACAGAGCTGGGGCTAGGACCCAAACTTGATAATAATGGAAATGAAGAACAGTGACCCTGAGTTTCTGAAAGACTTTTAATCATTGAGGAGACTATGTCCATTATAATCTACTTGCAGGACTAATATATTTTAGAAACATTTTCATCAACAAACGTTGAAATAAAAATGATTGCCTTTCTGAGTTGATTAAAGATGATGGCTTGAAGATCATAAATTCTTTCCTGCTCCTCCACTGAGAGGCAGAGTCTACTTCTATTCCCTTTGATTCTGGTGTGCCTCTGTGACTGACTTCAGGTGATACAGTACAGCTTCCTAAGCTAGGTCTCAAGCAACCTGCAGTTTCTGAGTTTAATTTCCTTTAAAAACCCAGCTGCTGAACTATGAAAAATCTGAACCACATGAAGAGGCCAGTGGAGGGGAACTAAGGCATGCTCATAGCCCCAGCTGAGCTCCCAGCTTATAATCAAGCTCATGGCCAGCCCCTTGGGGGAGACTTCATAGCATTCGGCCCAAACCATAGCGTCATGAGAAAATAAATTGCTGTTTTAAACCACTATGTTCCAGGGCTCTTTGTTTTAAAGCAATAAAAGCTCACTCAAGCACTAAGTTTAAAAGAGTCCTAAGTCACTTCAGTCATGTCTGACTATTTGCAACCCCATGACTGTAACCCGCCAGGCTCCTCTGTCCATGGGATTCTCCAGGCAAGAATACTGGAGAGGGTTGCCGTGTCCTCCTGCAGGGATCTTCCCCACCCAGGGATCAAACCTACTTCTCTTATCTCCTGCATTGGCTGGTGGGTTCTCTAGCACCAGCACCACCTGGGAAGCCCAAAGTTTAAAGAGTCATCACCATAGTTAACATTTTCATCAACTTAGTGAAAAACCATTCCAATATTTTAATTGGAAGAGAAAATGGAGATTAATTATTTCCCCAAATCTCTAGAAATTAATGTCAGAGGGATCTATTTGATTAAGAGTGGTCAGGGTAGGCCTCCCTAATAAGATGACATCTGAGCAGACATCTGAGGGAAGGAGGGAGCCAAGTATGTGAAGTCAAGGTGCAAAGGTTGAGAGGCAAGTGAAGACTGGTAAAGCTGAGAAGGTCCCCTTTACCTGCCCCACCTTGAGTTCAGATGGTGATGGAAAAGTCAATGGGTATATTTTCTTCTTTGTCAGATCATTTATTTATTCATGCATACATACATTCAACAGTTATTTAGCAAATACCTGCAATGTGCCTGATATGATAGAGGCTGAGGATACATATGGTAATGAATAAGAGAGATGAGGGTTAGGATTAAGGTTAAGGTAAGTTGTCCAGGGATAAGAAGACTGAAAATAAATAAGTAAATGAATAAACGGACTGGATACTTTCAGAAGGTAAGTGCTCTGAAGAAAACCAAAAAGAATGAAATGACAAGATGTGACCGGAAGGAGATTCAGATTTAGAACTCGGGGAAGGGCTCTCCGAGAAAATGACATTTGTATGAGACCACAATGACAAGAAGGTTATAGCCACACAGATGTCTGAAAAGGAGTATTCCAGGCAGAGGGGACAACAAATGCAAATGTCTTAATCCAGGAATGAATTTAGCATCGTCAAGAAGCAGAGAGAAGGTCAGAGTGGCTGAGGGAAAATAAAGCAGGCCAAGCAGTATCAGATGAAGTCAGAGATAGACAGGGGCCAACTTCATGTAGAAACTTGTTAGCCCTGACAAGCCTGGATCTGATTTTGACTGAGATGGAAAGTCACTGAAGGGTTTTAAGAATAAGAGCTTCTCAATCTGATTTGTATGCTTTGAATATCACACTGGCTGCCATGGGGGAGAGGGAGAACAAGTGAAAAATGATGATAGCTCCAAGTAGAGTGGTATCTGCGGCAAGATCAGGAAGTAGACATGTTTAGAATGTTCTGGACCTAGAATCAGTCAGACTTTTCAAGAGGCTGAAGGTGGGGGTTTCAGGAAAGAGAGAAATTGAGAACGACCCCTCTACTTTTGGCTTGAACAGCTGGGGTGATGGTGGTTCCACTCATCGAGTTGGAAACCACTGTTATGGGAGTAAGACTGGTGGCAGGAAATCAAGAGTTCTGTTTTGGTCATGGTAAAATTCAGAACTCATTAGATAGAGATATGGAAATGTCAAAAAGCAAGGGGAGGGCTTCCCTGGTGGCTCAGTGGTAAAGGATTCGCCTCCCAATGCAGGAGAAACAGGTTTGATCTCTGATCCAGGAAGATCCCACATGCCTCAGAAGAATTAAGCCTGTGCAGTACAACCACTGAAACTGTGCTCTAGAGCCCAGAAGCTGCAACTATTGAGTCCACACGCCTCAAATACTGAAGTCTGCATGCTCTAGAGCCTGTGCCTCATTAGCGAAAAGCTCATGCAGCAATGAAGACCCAGCACAGTCAAAAATAAATAAAATTTTTTTTAAAAAAGCAAGGGGATTTTTGAGTCTGGGCTTCAGTAGAAAGGATGTGACTAGGGGATTAGGAATCGTTGGATCCCTATGGATGGTATTTAAAGTCTTTACAGAAGATAAGAATTCCTAGTGAGAAACTGTAAATGAAAAAGAGGATAAAGCCAAAAATCTAGCCCTGGGTTACTCCAACATCAGGGGCTTGAGGAGAGGATGTGTCACCAAAGAATAAAAAGGATCAGTTGGTAATAGAAAGAAAACCAGAATCAGGGTGTGCTGGCGTGGAAGCCAGGGGAAAAAAATATTCTTCTAAGGTGGGAATGACTGGAATGTGTTGAATAATTTTAAGAGTTCAAGTGGGAGTTGTCCTTCCCATTTTACAAGATAAAAACCTGATTCTTCCTTCTCTCACATGCCATATCCTGATAGCAAGACTATTTTTCGCCGAGTCACGTGGATTCCTGAAACAGCCTCATAACTGGACTCTTGGCTTATGCCCTTGCTCCATGTATTAATTACCTATTGCTGCAGAGCAAATTATCCCCAACGTTAGCAGTGTGAAGTAAGTATTTATTACTTCACCATTTCTGTGTGTCAGGAATCCAGGAGAGACTTAGCCGGGTGGTTCTGGGTTAGCGTCTCTCATGACATGAGCACCCAGTCCTTGGAGGGCTTCAGAGGATCCGCGTCTAGGATGTTTTCCCAGCAGGCAGTCCACACAGGACCTCAGTTCCTCTCTGGCTACTGGCAGGAGTTCTCAGTTTCTCACCGCACGGGCTGTTCATAGGCTGCTTGAGTGTCCTCGTGAAGGCTGGCTTCTCCCAGAGCAAGTGGCCCGAGAGAGTGAGAGAGAGAGAGGAAAGAACAGGAAGCTGCATTGCTCCTTGTGCTCAATCTCCCCTCCTAGACCCCACCTCCATCATTTCCATTGTGAGAAGTAAGTCCTGAGTGCAGTCCACACTCAAGGAGAGGAAACCAGGCTCTACTCTTTGAAGACAGGAGCATTAAAGCATCCATGGATACAAATTTTAAAGTCCTCATTTTTTTCTCAGGAGTCAGAGTGATCATTGATGTCATTTCTCTGCCCAGTGGCTTCTCATTCCACTCAGTTAATAGTGTTATTCTCTCAGTCGCGTCTGACTCTTTGCAACCCCATGGACTGTATACTCTGCCAGGCTCCTTTGTCTATGGAGTTTTTCCAGGCAAGAACACTGGAGTGGGTTGCCTTTCCCTTCTCCAGGGGACCTCCCCAATCCAGGGATCGAACCTGGGTCTCCCACACTACGAGTAGATTCTTTACCATCTGAGCCACCAGGGAAGCAGTCAAATCCTTACAGAGGCCTCAGTCGTATGAGCGCTAGTGAGCCTGCACCCTCTCTGCTCACACCTCCTCCCCTCTCCACATCATTCTCTCCTCTCTAGCCCCTCCTGTCTCCTTGCTGCTCCTGCTACCTCCTTGGGCCTTTGCATTGTTGTTTCTCTCCCTGGACTGCAGATCCTTCCAGATATCCAACTGGCTCTTAATCTTACTTTTCTTAGGTTTTTACTTACTGAAACCATCCCTGACCACTCTATTTCAAATCGCCATTTTCTCACCTCAGTTGCACTCCTTAACTCTCTTCCATACTGTATTTTCCTTCACAGCACTAATCTCGTCTGTCATCATATATATCTTACTTATTTTCTTTTGCATCTGTCTCCCCCACTAACTGGAGAAGGTAGGCGATGGCACCGCATTCCAGTACTCTTGCCTGGAAAATCCCATGGACGGAGGAGCTTGGTAGGCTGCAGTCCATGGGGTCACGAAGAGTCAGACACAACTGAGCGACTTCACTTTCACTTTTCACTTCATGCATTGGAGAAGGAAATGGCAACCCACTCCAGTGTTCTAGCCTGGAGAATCCCAGGGACGGGGGAGCCTGGTGGGCTGCCGTCTATGGCCGTCTATGCCGTCTCTCACAGAGTCGGACACGACTGAAGCGACTTAGCAGCAGCAGCCCCCACTAACAGGCAAGCTCCATATGGGCGAGTGTATCTGTTTGTTTTTTTCACTGCTATAAACCCAGTGCTAGAACAGTGTCTAGCACGAAGGAGACACTCAATAATATGTCTTGAATGTTAATAGCCAAAGGTAGAAACACCTGAGGAATCATGCTTCCAAAATGAAAGTCTGAGGAATTCTTTGGCTGCCCAGTGGTTAGGACTCCATGCTTTCACTGACGAGGGCATTGGTTCGATCCCTGGTCAGGAAACTAAGATCCAGCAACCTGCACTCATGTGGCCAAAAACATAACAACAACAAAATGAGAGTCTGCTTTTGTCCTCAGAAATTGATCTCAATGAGATGAGTAGTAAGAACTATGAGCTCTTCCCCCTTTTTAGGATGGGGTATGTTCTCGGGCTTCGCAGGTGGCGCTAGTGGTAAAGAACCTGCCTGCCAGTAGGAGACTTGGGTTCCATCCCTGGGTCGGGAAGATCCCCTAGAGGAGGCTGTGGCAACCACTCCAGTATTCTTGCCTGGAGAATCCCATGGGCAGAGAATCCTGGCAGGCTACAGTTCATAGGGTCACAAAGAGTCAGACATGACTGAAGTGACTGAGCATGAATGCATGGTAGTCACTAATCACATGCTGCTGTTGAACAGTTGAAATGCAACTAGCGCAACTGAATTTTTTATTTAATTTCATTAAAATAGCCCTATATGGTTAGTATCTACCATGTTGGACAGTGCAAATCTAAAGTAAAAGAAGGTTTTCGGAGCCCAAAACACCTGGATTTGAATCCTGGTTCTGCTGTTCACTAGTTGTATGACCTTGGACAAGGCACTCAATCTCCAGAAGCCCCAGTTGCCTCATATATAAAGCAGTGCTAATGATACTTCCTTCATCAGAGCATTATGAAGATGAAATAAGCTAGCATATGAAAAGTACTTGACATATGGCTGCTTGATGCTTGCAGCTAACCTCCCAATCAAATTTGCAGTAAGTGTTGATTAAACTTCTTTCCCTTGATGAAACTTTGAACACTTGTTCCACCAATGTATAGACCAGTGGTTCTCAACTGAGAGTAATTTTGCTCCCAGAGAACATTTGACAATATCTGGAAACATTTTGGATTGCTACAAATGGGAAATATTGCTGAAACCAAGTGGGTAAAGACTGAGGATTTTCCTAAACATTTTACAGTACCCTGGACAGCTTCCCTCCACCCACCCTTAACAATGAATGATCTGTCCAAAATACCAACAGTGCCAAGATTAAGAAATGCTGATGTAGACACACCCTAAGAATGAAAACAGTGAGATATAGAGCCATTTAAAGATCTCACCTCATCATTCCCTTAAGCCTTCCCCTCACTCTCCAGACTCTCCCCGCAGCTTTCACCAACTATCCTCCAAATTTCTACTTTTATTGAAAGCCCCGTGAACATGGTAAATTCACTAAGGAGTTTATACACAGTCATGTTCACAGAGGCAAATTTCACTTCAGCGAATGGAGTCATTGTCAAGAACCACCCACTACCACGTCTGCTGATTACTTGAGATGTCTTCATGGATTCCTTCATCATTCCCTAATGCTCATGAACCTTATTTTTCAATTATAATTTTCCAAAGAGGCCTTGCCAGATTGTGTTTTGAAAACAGCCTGGCCCTGTCGTTCTCTAGTCCCTGTTCTATTTGTTTCTCAGAATGTCTGACATCATGCATCATGCTTATTTGCTTAGAATGGAAGATCCTCAGAGCAAGGATCTGGTTCTTCAAAACTGAATCCTCAAGGCCCAGATCTGTGCCTGACACATAGCCACTGCTTAGGAAATATTTGTCCAATAAATGAAATAAAATATTTCTAGCCGGTTAAACTGACATACCTATATCAAAGTAACATTCATAGCGATGATTTCAAGATAAAAAAGTATTTAAGTCTCTTGGAGTTCTCAATAATAGGATCTGACCTTTGTCAGAGAATAACATGAAAAGATTCAATGAAAGATGGTGAGGGACAGGGGAGCCTGGCTGTTGCAGTCCATGGGGTTGCGAAGAGTTGGACTTGACTTGGTGACTAAACAACAGCAGCAACAACATGAAAAGAAAGACAGAGAGAACTGACCCTAGTCTTAGGCTTTCCAGTCCCAGTTCTGGTTCTGACACTTAAATTCACCATATAAGTATGTGTGTATGAGCACAAGCAAGAAAGTGAGGGAGATTTTTGGAAAATCCAGATTTTAGGCTTGTTAAGACATTAACAATAACAACAACAATAATAGTTGCTACCTTTCACTGAATATTATTAGCTTCCTGCCAATATATTTTCAGTTTCAGCAAAATCAATGATTTAATTCAACCCTATTTACAGGTTTTTGTGGTAGGGACCATTGCCTCATTTTACACACGAAGTCAAGGCCTTAGGAAGTAAAGTAACTTGCTCCAAGGCACACAGCTAGCAAGTTGCGGGAATGGAGTCAGAACCCAGGCCCATGACTCTAAGTCTTGTCTTAAATGCTTTATCACTATGCAAGCACCAGTCCAGCTCGTGCCTGAATGGGGAAGATTTGCAAATTACAAAGAACCATTCCCACTGCAGCAAAATGGGATTTTTCCTTTAGATCCCTGTTGTTGTCATTGTTGGGGTTTTTTTCAGTTTTGTTTTGAAGTACCAAATGTTCTCTCATAATTAATTCTTCTAACCATCCGTTTTACAGAATCATGCAAAGAAGTTTGGAATATTTTATCAAAATTGGCTTTAAAATAGTACAATGTACTTTTTAAAACTAATCATTTTACAGACAGCTTCCAGTGTGGGAGAAACTCTGCCAAATAAATGGAATCTCCTTCCAGTTGGAAACTGCTCCCTGGAAGGAGGGACAGTGTTATTCCCTGTGGGCTCCCCCGGGGTAGCCCAGATCCTGACACAAAGCAGGATCTCAACCAGTGCCTGCTCTTCCCTCCCGCTCCTCACTCCCTTTTATCCATAAAATGAGAGGCCTGGTCTTGAAGGCCTCCCTCCCTGGTCCCTGACCCAGAGGTGAACATTTGCCAAGCACACCACAAAACTTGGTCCAGGCCTCCGCTTTCTCCACCCCTCTATCCATGCAGAGATGGGGCAGCTGGTCACCTGCCGTTTAGCTTCTTGGCCTCCCAAAGGCTTGGTTCAAATTTAGCTGCTCTTCAAGACACGGCTGCCCCTGCAAGGTCATCCCTACTGCCACCATTTCTTGCCAACTGGGATGGATTTAAGCTTTTGCCCCACCTCTTCCTGCTATGATCTCCCAACAGCACTGAGTGAGGAAAACTGACTAAAACCTAACCTCTCTTGTTACTACCAAGGCAAAGACCATCTGATGTGCAAATCTCTCTGCAGAGGTCCTTTGGTTATGTACATTTTAAGGAGTCCCAACCTGAACTTCTTTTGCCAGAAATTAAATTTGTATGGACCTCATTTGTTGCTTTTATTCTTTAGTCATTAGTGTCTGACTCTTTGTGACCCCATGGACTGTAGCCCACCAGGGTCTTCTGTCCATGTAATTTCCCAGGCAAGAATACTGGAAGGAGTTGCCATTTCCTTCTCCAGGATATCTTTCCATCCCAGGGATTAAACCCATGTCTCCCTGCATTGGCAGGCAGATTCTTTACCATTGAGCCACAAGGAAGTCCCTATAGACCTCATAGCTTTTCTTTTTATCCTCTGGTATAACCTCAATGACATTTAAGTTCAGTTCAGTCGCTCAGTCATGTCCGACTCTTTGTGACCCCATGGACTGCAGCACGCCAGGCTTCCCTGTCCATCACCAACTCCCAGAGCTTACTCAAACTCATGTCCATTGAGGCGGTGATGCCATCCAATCATCTCATCCTCTGTCGTCCCCTTCTCTTCCTGCCCTCAATCTTTCCCAGCATCAGGGTCTTTTCCAATGAGTCGGTTCTTTGCATCAGGTGGCCAAAGTATTGGAGTTTCAGCTTCAGCATCAGTTCTTCCAATGAATATTCAGGACTGATTTCATTTAGAATGGACTGGTTGGATCTCCTTGCAGCCCAAGGGACTCTCAAGAGTCTTCTCCAACACCACAGTTAAAAAGCATCAATTCTTTGGGGCTCAGCTTTCTTTATAGTCCAACTCTCACATCCATACATGACTACTGGAAAAACCATAGCTTTGACTAGACAGACCTTTGTTGGTAAAGTAATGCCTCTGCTTTTTAATATGTTGTTTAGGTTGGTTGTAACTTTTCTTCCAAGGAGCAAGCATCTTTTAATTTTCATGGCTGCAGTCACATCTGCAGTGATTCTGGAGCCCCCAAAAATAAAGTCTGTCACTGTTTCTATGGTTTCCCCATCTATTTGCCATGAAGTGATGGGACCAGATACCATGATCTTAGTTTTCTGAATGTTGAGCTTTAAGCCAACTTTTTCACTCTCCTCTTTCATTTTCATCAAGAAGCTCTTTAGTTCTTCTTCACTTTCTGCCATAAGGGTGGTATCATCTGCATATCTGAGGTTATTGATATTTCTCCCAGCAATCTTGATTCTAGCTTGTGCTTCATCCAGCCCAGTGTTTCTCATTATGTACTCTGCATATAAGTTCAATAAGCACAGTGGCAATTTAGAGCCTTGACGTACTCCTTTCCCAATTTGGAACCAGTCTGTTGTTCCATGTCCAGTTCTAACTGTTGCTTCTTGACCTGCATACAGATTTCTCAGGAGGCAGGTCAGGTGGTCTGGTATTCCCATCTCTTGAAGAATTTTCCACAGTTTGTTGTGATCCACAAGTCAAAGGCTTTGGCATAGTCAATAAAGCAGAAGTAGATGTTTTCCTGGAACTCTCTAGCTTTTTGGTGATCCAATGGATGTTGGCAATTTGATCTCTGGTTCCTCGGCCTTTTCTAAATCCAGCTTGAACATCTGGAATTTCAGAGTTCACGTACTGTTGAAGCCTGGCTTGGAGAATTTTGAGCATTACTTTGCTAGTGTGTGTGATGAGTGCAATTGTGTGGTAGTTTGAGCATTCGTTGGCATTGCCTTTCTTTGGGATTGGAATGAAAACTGACCTTTTCCAGTCCTGTGGCCACTGCTGAGTTTTCCAAATTTGCTGCCATATTGAGTGCAGCACTTTCACAGCATCATCTTTCAGGATTTGGAATAGCTCAAGTGGAATTCCATCACCTCCACTAGCTTTGTTCGTAGTGATGCTTTCTAAGGCCCACTTGATTTCACATTCCAGGATGTCTGGCTCTAGGTGAGTGATCACACCATCGTGATTATCTGGGTCATGAAGACCTTTTTTGTATCATTTTGTGTATTCTTGCCACCTCTTCTTAATGTCTTCTACTTCTGTTAGGTCCATACCATTTTTGTCCTTTATTGTGCCCATATTTTCATGAAATGTTCCCTTGGTATCTCTAATTTTCTTGAAGAGACCTCTAGTCTTTTCCATTCTATTATTTTCCTCTATTTCTTTACATTGATCTCTGAGGAAGTCTTTCTCATCTTTCCTTGCTATTCTTTGGAACTCTGCATTCAAATGGGTATATCTTTGCTTTTCTCCTTTGCCTTTCACTTCTCTTAATTCATCATAATTATTGGATGGATTGCATGGTTTTCTACTTATACAAGGATTTTGTACTTATACAAGGATTTCTACTTATACAAGTATTCTTAACATCTCTAACTCTCACCTGGAAATCAGAGCATGTCATCTTTCCACCTGGAAGTTATATTCATGTTATTCTTTGTATTGTTAAGGTGTTTTGTGCTCTTCAAAACTGTTTCTTTTACTGAGCTCTATAAGCCAGAAAAAGACTGTAAGCTTCCCAAAGACAGGGATCATCTCTATCTTATTCATCACAGAGTATGTACTTGAAATATGTTGGTTGAATGAATGATGCATCCTGGAATAGAAGCCAAGAGTCCTAGTTTCTATATCTGGCTTGAGTATAGTTTAAGCCAGCACTGCCCAATAGAAATATTTAGAATGCAAGCCACATACTACTTAAAATTTTCCAAAAAAAATTCTAGTAGCCACATTTTTAAGTAAAAAAAAAAAAAGTAAATACATTTTCATATTTTTTACTTAATATATCCTAAATATTGCCTTTCTATCAGGTAATCAATAAAATTAGTAAGATATTTCCTCCTTTTATTCATGCAACTCTTTGTAATTTGGAGTCTGTTTTGTAGTTACAGCACATTTCAATTTGGACTAATCACAGTTTTAAAAAATAGACTGTATTTTTTTAGAGTAGTTTTGGGTTCCCAGCAAAATCAAGCAGAAGGTACAGAGATTTCTCATGTAACTCTTACCTCGCCCTCTCTGCACACAGCCTCCCCTACTATCAACATTCCTCAGCAGAGAGGTACATTTGCTAGAACTGATGAACCTACAATGATATATCACTATCATCCAAAGTCTGTAGTCTACATGGAGGTTCACTCTTGGTGTTATATGTTCTATTGGTTCTGACAAATATGTAATACACCCACCATTATAGTATCATACAGAATGGTTTCACAACCTTAAAAATCCTTTGTGCTCTGCATATTCATCCCTCCCTCCCTGCTAACCCCTGGCAACCACTGATCCATTTACTATCTCCATAATTTTGCCTTTCCCAGAATGTCATATGGTTGGAATCATACAGAATGGAGCCTTTTCAGATTGACTTTTTCACTTAATATTATGCATTTAAGTTTCTTCCATGTATTTTCATGGCTTAATAGTTCATTTTTCTTTTTAGCACTGAATAATTTTTCATTGTCTGGACATAACACAGTTTATCCATTTACCTAATGAAGGACATATTGGTTTCTTTCACATTTGGGAAATTATGAATAAAGCTGATACAAACATTTGTACAGGTTTTTGTGTGTACATAAGCTTTCAACTCTTTTGAAAGAAGCACAATTGCTAGATAATACGGTCTTATTTTGAAAGAAACAATCAAACTGTCTTCCCAAAGTGTCTATACCATTTTTCATTCCCACCAGTAATGAATGAGAGCTCCTGTTGCTCCGCATCCTCATCAGCATTTGGTGTCAGTGTTTTGAATTTTAGCCATTTTAATCGGTGTGTGGTGGCATCTCGTAAATGATATATGACGTTAAGCAACTTTTCATATGCTTATTTGTCTCTGTATATCCCTTGGTGAGGTGTCTGTTTAAGTCTTTTGCTCATTTTTTGAGTTGTTCATCTCCTTACTGTTGAGTTTTGTGTTCTCTATATGTTTTGGATAACAGTAATAATAGTACTCAGCAGTCCTAATGGTTACTATACTGAATTAGACAGCACAGCTTTCAGGAGGTTACCCTGGTAATGGGATGCAGTCACTTACCCTTTGTGATGGGCTATCCAAGAGGAAATACCTAACTGGTGGTTGGATCCAGAAAGTGGGAGCTCAAAAGACAGGGCCCAGAAGAATTTAAAGTCTTGAGAGCTCTCAGCAGATAGACAGTAGCTGGTGTGAATGAGTGTATAAGACTACTCAAGGACAGAGTATTATTGCTTGGGATGAGAACTAATTTTTTTAAGTTCTTATTTATTTATTTATTTTTGGATGTGCTGGGTCTTTGTTGCTGTACTCAAGCTTTCTCTAGTTGCAGCAAGTGGGGGCTACTGTTACTTGTGATGCAAGGGTTTCTCATTGTGATGGCTTCTCTTGTATTGGAGCACAGGCTCTAGGGCTTGCGAGCTTCAGTAGCTGTGGCTTGTGGGCTCAGTAGTTGTGGCTTCTAAGCTCTAGAGCACAGGCTCAGTAGCTGTAGCACACAGGCTTTGTGGCTCCTCAGCATGTGTGATCTTCCTGGACCGAGAGTGGAACCCATGTCCCCTGCCCTGGCAGGCAGATTCTTAATCACTAGACCACCAGGGAAATCCCAAGAACTCCTTTCTGAATAAACTGCCTGTCAAACATTTTCACCTGGGGTGATGGGGGAATATTCTCAAATTTGGAATATCCTCCACTCTTATTTCCCCTGTTCCCCCAATTTTTTTACTCATTTACAAACTCACACAAGCTGAAAATTGAGAAGTCAGCCTCAAGTTCTCCTTGAGCTTCCAGTGCTTATCTATGCCCAACTCCTCCTGCTGATTCTATATCCTAAATTGCTCTTGCATCTGTCCCCTATTGTCATCCCCATTTCATCATCCCTCACCTGGATCACTGCCATAGTCCCCCAACTGGCCTCTCTGTCTCCAGTCAGGCCTTGCTCCAATATATTCTGCACACTGATGTCACAGTGATCATTTTAAAAGTAAATCTGATCATGTCACTCCTGACTGAAATCCTTCAATGACTCCCCATTACATTCATAATGAAGTCTAACTTCAACATGGCAGACAAGGCTTTCGTGCTTACCTCTCCAGCTGCGTGCACGTGCACCCTGGACTCCAACACTACCAAGGGCCTACCAATTCCCTGGTCCTTTCTCTCACTCTTTCTCACTCTCTCTCACTCTCTTATTATTGTTCTCACATCTTTACTTTTATACATACCTCTGCACTGAATGCTTGTGTCTCCCTCAGATTCATGTGTTGAAGCCCTAATCCCCAAAGTCATGGTGTTTGAGAGGTAACTAGAGTTAGACGATGATGTTCGTGCCCTTATAAGAAGAAGAAAGACTGGAGACCTCTCTCTCTCTCCACCTCATAAGGATTCAGTAAGACAGCAGCCATGTGCAAATCCGGAAGACATTGAATCAGGCAGCACCTTCATCTTGGACTTCTAACCTCCAGAACCATAAATGTGGTTTGCTTAAGACACCTAATCAATAATGTTTTTTATGGCAGGCAGTTGGACTAAAACACACTTCCCTCTGCCTTCCCTCAAATAAGCCCGCCCCCTTCCTTTCCCACCTGGGAAACTCCGGCCACTTCCTGTAAGACTCAGCGCAGTGTCTCCTGTTACAAGTGACCATCCCTGGTTTCCCATGCTAAGCTAGGCATGCCTCTTCTCTTCTTCCATCCTACTGCATACCTAGCCTGAAAGATTATTTGGTAAGTGCTGTATACTCATCTGTCCTACCACCTAGGGTGTGTGCTCCCTGAGGTCAGTGATTACATCATCTTCGTAACCCCAGAACTTTGCCCAGCGTTTGGTAGAAAGTTCCTAAGAGCAGCAGACATGCCAGCCCCGTACCCTGAGAAGGATCCAACAAGGCCATCTCATAATCTTACCTGAAGAACGTTTTCAGGGTTAAACTCTTGGGTGAAAAGAATTAGTGGCCCTTGAAATATTGAAGGAGTGAAATATTTAAAGTCATGTGGTAATGGTTAGAATTTTTATGGCTTTATTATGAATTAATGGCCATATTAGAAAAGTCATAGTTAAGGAGTTAACACCCACCATCGAACAAGCCCTGCAGAATCCCTTGCCTGTGTCTGTGCACATTCCACTTCCAGTTGCCCCTTTATCTGCCTCTCCAGAGTGAAGTAACATACTTCTAGTAGGTCTCACCCCATTTGGTGAACCCCATAGTGTGAGGTAAGGCATGCCTTCAGTGATCCTTTGAGTCCACAGTAAATTCCCTCCCTGAGGTTTCAGAGACAGCATGTCATATTTTAGTTTGAAACCAGAAAGTTCTCCGGAATAGAGAGAAGCCTTCCTGTGGAGAATCCACCTCAGTCCACCCTGAGCATCAGCATGGGAGAATCAAAACAAATATTTTGAACGGACTGGGTAGGGATTTGGCTTTCAGCCAGCATCAAGGGCTTCCCCGGTGACTCACCTGGTAAAGAACTCACTTGCTCATGCAGGAAATGCAAAAGACACGAGTTTGATCCCTAGGTGGGGAAGATCCTCTGGAGGAGAGAATGGCTACCCACTCCAGTATTCTTGCCTGGAAAAAACCCCAAGAACAGAGGAGCCTGGAGGGCTACAGTGCATGAGGAAGTAAAGAATCCGACGTGACTGAGCACACGCACGCATAGCACAGCAGTGGGTTGAAATGGGCAGACAGAACTCTATCAGATGTGTCCTGCGGTGTGGTCCCATCTCACGAGGGGTTTCCTGGTTGCCACTAGGCAATGACCTCTGCCGAGGGAAGCCTTCCTCTCCCTGAAGTTTCCAGACACCCACCTCCTTCCGTGATAGCCTCACAAGACCAGCGTGACTCCCGGTTTCACGGTCTGCCTACTGTCCAGAGCAGGAGCCCTGTGCTCTCTGGTTGGAGAGGGAACATAGTGCTGAGAACTTGGGCACCAGCATCGGGCAGAACTGAGTTTGAACCCTGGCTCTGCCAGTTACGGACTAGGACCTGCGGCAAATTATTTGAGCTTTGTGAACCTCGGTTTCCTTGTATTTGTTTCCCGTGGTTGTTGTGACAAACAGCCACCACAAGCTTGGTGGCTCGAAACAACAAACATTCACTCTCTCACAGTCCTGAAGGGCAGAAGCTGGAAACCAGTGTCTGTAGGCTGAAACCGCGGTGTCAGCAGCCCACGCTCCCTCTGAGGTACCATGGAAAATGTTCTCCTCTCCTCTTCCAGCCTCTGGTGCTAGGGGAATTTCTTTAAAAAAAAAATTTTTTTTTTTTTTGCTTATTTATTTAGATTGTTTTTGGCTGTGCTGAGTCTTCGTTGCTGTGTGAGCTTTTCTCTAGTTGCTGCAAGTGAGGACTGCTGTCTAGCTGTGGGGCACGGGCTTCACATTACGATGTGATGCGGATCCTCTTGTTGCGGATCACAGGCTCTAGGGCACGCGGGCTTTGTAACTGCAGTTCCCGGGCTCCAGAGCACAGCCTCAATAGTTGTGGCACACAGGCTTAGTTGCACCTCAACATGTAAGATCTTCCCAACCCAGAGATCGAACATCTTGTCTCCTGCATTGGCTGGCAGATTGTTTACCACTGAGCCACTGAGCCAGAGGGAATTTCTTGATTAGTGATTACATCACTCCACTCTGCCACTGTGGTCATATTACCTCCTCCTATTCTGTATGCATCAGCTCTCTCTCTCTACCTTATCCCATGAATAATAACATCTGAAGACAAATATGAGGGCATGTAGGGCTCATCTGATAATGCAGGATAATCTCCCATCTAAAGACCCTTAACTTAATCACAACTGCAAAGACCCTTTTCCCAAATAAGAGAATGTTTACAGGTTCCAGGGACTGGGATTTAGCATCTTTGAGGATCACCAATACATCCCTCAATTATTGTAATATAAATACTAATTGTTTTCATCTGATTTCCGCACTGGAAAGCAGGGCTGAGACCAAAGACTTATGCAAGTAGTTATTTGGGGGGAAGCTCTCCCAGGAAACAAGAGCGGGAACTAGGAAGAGTGAAACCACGCAGGAGGGAAAATCAGTATAAGCACACATTCGTGAGCTGGTCAGTGTGGCCACTGGGTCCTGCTGGGACCCTCTGAGGAACCGTGTAGACCTCAGAACTGTCCTTTTGAGAGACAGAAGAAGGAGCACTTATCCACATGGCAACCCCCTCATATTCTCATCTCTGAGCTCACATCAGACCGGCTGAGCAGTTCTACACGTAGAGTTCCTGGCAGCTGCACGGAAGCTCTAGAGCAGAAAGTGAGAGGTCAGTGGTGTAGCTGAAACAAGGTTCTGCCAGGTTATACCTCTAGGAAACTGGTTGTCATGGCAAACAGCTGGGCTTAAAAAGAGTCAAGGGCTTCCCTAGTGGTCCAGTGATTAAAAATCCTCCTGCCAACGCAAGGGACACTGGTTCAATCCCTGGTCTGGGAAGATCCCTCATGCCACAGAGCAGCTAAGCTCGTGGGCCACAACTATTGAGCCCTTGCACGCACGGCAACTACTAAAGCCCAAGCACCTAGAGCCAGCGATCAGCAACAAGAGAAGCCTTCACAATGAGAACCCCGTGCACCATAACAAAAGAGTACCCCCTGCTCACTGCAACGAGAGAAAGCACTTGTGGAGCAACGAAGACCCAGCACAGCCAAAAATAAAATAAATAAATCTTAAAAAAAAAAATGGATGAGTCAGGAAGAGACAAGGTAAGGCATACAATGGTCCTGCACATTAGAGGTTGTTGGAAGGATTGAATACAGCAATGTGTGTATCTATCACATGGGAAACACTCAACAAAACCCTCATCACATTTTGGTTGCTATTGTTACTAATAAATACCTGTTCTTATATCACTTGCCTAGCATAGTGCCTAACATTTGGGCAGCTCTCAATATATTGTTGCTGGCTGGCTAAAAGAAAGGAACGGCGGATGGATGAACGGACAGACAAAAGCAAACACACCAATTCATGTCTTGAAAAAATAGTTTGGCAGTTTCTCAGAAAAGAAACCATAAGTTTCTGTGAATAAATCGGGTAGTCAGATGTGGGTGGCTTTGAGGCACCAGGTAAATCTAACAAAACACAGGATTAGCATCCAGGATTAATGCCCTTTTAACCTAACTTGGTCATTTTTTTTTCTTCTTTCACTATAACCAAAGTTAAAAGAGACTTCCTCAATTCACTCAGTTTTCATTGCCTTGGGCAATTTTGAGATTCAGATCTCAGCTATTTCACTCTGGCCTGAGTAAATTAGAGCCCTCGTGGTGTGCTATGCTAGAAGGGACTTGACTTTTAATCCTGGAGTGAAATATTTTCTCATGACCCATGTGCACTCCATTCCTGGCCTAAATCGAAGGCACAGGATTACAGGTTAGGCACAGTCTTCGGGGAGAAGATATATACTTCCTTATGTATCATCATCATCACCACCACCATCATCACTGTCCTAAAAAACACTTCATGCTTCACTAACTGCTTACTAGGAAACACTCACTGGGCACTAAGAAAAAAGATCATACTCCTGCCCTCAAAGAATTCATATTTTGCTTGGGGAGATAGTACAGTTACACGAAAAGAAATACTGTTGCTAGGCAAGTCGTCACAAAGACCTACTGAATGCTCCTAACAAAACTCCTGAGGTTTGAGGGCAGGGGAGGGGTTGGTGTAGCTCATCATATCTTCCTGAAGGAGACAGAACAAACTCAGGCTTTAAGAGAGGCAGGACTTGGGTACTTTGGAAGCAGACAGGGAGAGGTGATTCAGGCAAGAGGAGCCAGGTTGGATAAGAGATCATGACTCTTTAGGGAAGCTCAGACCAGGAACTTTCAGGCAGATGAGCCTGCAAACAGGAGAGGGAAGAGTAAAGTATTAGTGCTTTCTGTTCATCACAGCTCGAGGAGGAAATGCTGTACCCCGGAGCTGAGGCGACCCACTTCTTTGTGATCGGGTAGCTACGGTGCCAAGAACAACTTAATTTGAGACTGAGGCTAGTGAGATCACACTTGGCTAACTTTCCTCTAGCCAGACCATGGCTGGCTGATGCTTTCTGGCAAGAGAGCTAAGAAATAAAGTCCCTCTTCACCATATGCTTTCCATCTTCCCTGCCTCTACCTGGTTCTGCAATGGAAAGGAGAGACTACCCTCTTGGGTTCACTCATTTATTCACAATGTTCATTTAGTAAATATTCACTGAGCATCTGCTACCTGGGGCTTCCCTGGTGGCTCAGTGGTAAAGAATCTGCCTTCCAATGCAGGAGACGCAGGTTCGATCCCTGGATCAGGAAGATCCCCCGGAGAAGGAAATAGCAACCTACTCCAATATTCTTGCCTGGGAAATCCCATGGACAGAGGAGCTGGTGGGTTTCAGTCCATGGGGTCTCAAAAGAGTCGGACACAACTAAGCGACTCAATAGCAGCAACATCTACTACATGCTTGACTCTGCTGGGCACGGGGGAGTCCGTGGTGAGCAAAAGCAGCCATAGGCCTTTCTCTTGTGGAGCTAAAAGTCTTGTGATGTAGACAATTGCTAATTAAATAATCACTCCCAATAAAGAGAAAAATCACAACTCAGATAAATTTAGAGTTTCAAGATGTATCATATGGGGGTTACCTAGTCAGAGAGATCAGGGGAGACCTGAGGAAGTGACAACCAAGTTGAGACCTGAAGGGCAGTAGGATGAGTTAGGATTAACTGGGTAAAAGCATGGGGAAGATCATTCCAGGCAGGAGGAGCAGCCCGTACACTGACCCTGTGCTGGAAAAGAATGCAGCACAGTTAAGGAATCGAGAGCAGGTCAGTGAGATGGGGGTTGGGAGACCAAGGGAGCAGAGGACAGGATGATGTTGGAGAGGCAGACAGGACCTGAAGGGGCAAGAACCTGTGGTCCATGACATGGATTCTGGTCTTTAGCCTAAGAGTGGTGGGGAGCCATCAGAAACCCAAGTAGTGTTGTCCCTAAAGAGCAACAAGAGTTTTGCTAGTGCTATCAAGCTCAAGTATCAGGCTTGGTGATAGAACAATATAAATGTTTTTCCACAGCTTCCTTGGTGGTCCAGTGGTAAAGAATCTGCCCTGCAATGCAGAGGGTACAGGTTTGATCCCTGGTCAGGGGACCAAGATCCCACATGCTGCAGAGCAGCTAGGCCCAAGCGCTGCAACTAGAAATTCTGTAAGCTGCAACAAAAGATCCCACGGGCCTCAACTAAGACTCAAGGCAGTCTAATTAATTAATTTTTAGAATTCACATAAAATGAATTAAAAAAAAAAAATGGTTTTCCAAATCAGTTAGGCACAACCACTTGGGTGCTATAACAGAGACCCAGGATAAGAGTGACCACAGTTTACATCTTTCTCTAGGGTCAGCAAGATGGCTTCATAAGTCAGGGATCAGGTCCTCTTCATTATGTTTCTCTCCCTCCCAAGTCCAAGACGGCCCACCACCACCACCGTGTTGGCACTCTAGCCAGCAGGCAAGGAGGAAAGAGGGCATAGAAAGGGATGACCATTCCTTCTAAGGGCATAACCTAGCAATTGCACCCACTATTTCTGCTCACATCCCATGGACCAGAATGACTTTCTTGGCCTCTCCTAGCCACAAGCGAAGCTGGAAAACTTGACCTTTCCCCTAAGCATCTCTGTACCTGCAGCTGAAATTCTACAGCTCTCCTATAGAATGGAGAACGAATATTGGTGGAAAGTTGGCAGTCTCTGCCATGGGCCCTTGACTGCCTAGACCAGGACAACTAATGCAGATGCACATTTATTCAATGAGCACCTACTGTATGCCATGCACTGCACCAGGGGAAGAGGTAACAAAGATGAATGAGATACAATAACTCCCCTACCTCACAGTCTAAGGCCGTGGCTCCATGTGAGAGTCACTGGGGAGGATTAAATCTCTCAGTCCTCAGGTCTCCCCATTCACAACTAAATCAGAATCTCTGAGGGTAAGTCTCCCCAGAGACTTCCAATGTGCTGTCAAGGCTGACCAACACTGGTTTAGTTGAACAAAGACAATGGGTTGAAAATGGGTTGATGAATAGCTCCAACATAAGGCATTAGATGCAGAATGGTACAAACCTCTGCAGAAACATAGGGAAGCTTGTGACTGCTTAAATAGACAAAGGGTCATCAGAACTGCATAAAAGAGGAGACTCATGAGCAGTCTTAGAAGATCAGTGGCAGTTTGTGAACACAGCTGGGGAGACCATTCCAGATAGAGTATACACAAAAGTGTGGAACCGTGAACCATTTTTGGAATTCTAAAACAAGCAGAAATCTTTCTCCTAAATTACCATAGGTGCTACATATGTAGCCATAGATCAGTCCAAGCTCTGCTCGTAAGACCCGAAAGCAACTTCGGGTCTGCAAATGACTAAATATTTAACATTTTATACTTATTCTCCTACTACTGTGTATAAACACTTGGCCTTGTAGATTCCTGGGGGTACCTTGAGTGCACCTGAGCTATGGGATGATGAGATGGAGTGTCTTTTGAAGGGCACTGCAGAGCAAGAGCACCAACTGAATAGAATGGAAGTCAAGAAAATACCCTGCTGTGCCCAGCTTTAACTGTTTGGTTGCTGAAATATGGAAAGGTGGGAGGGCAGTCCCAAGGTTTGGGCTGAAAAGGCCAGATCAGCAGAGATGCACTGTACAGGCTCAGACGTTTTGGCCAAGGCTATGACCTTACAGTTTCACGTGACTTTATGTTAGTCCTGGGCAAGGTGCCCATGGAGCATCAGGAAGACAGCCATTATCCCACCACATGCAGGATGCGTGGCACTGAAGGGAGTGAGGCCACTAACCAAGTAGAGATTAAGGTGAAGGACTAGGGTGGCCAGACGGAACACAAAGTATTAGAGGAGTGAGGGAAGGGGTGCAGACAAGGGAATGCCGGGTGAGAGTAATGGAAGAAAGGAAGATTTTGAGGAAGTCCGGTGGGGGGACAGAAATTGAGGCTCATGAATACTGTAGCCTGAAGCTCCAGGCATCATACCATTGATGTCAAACACATCATTGAAGATGTTTTTCTGGAGCCCCTTCGGTCCTTTCTGGTCTTTGAGCCACGCTGAAGTCTTGCAAAATGACAAGAAGCAGACTTCCGGTATGGCTGGAGTTTTCTAGCTCAATCCCTGATTACTCAGAGGGGAGAGAAGCAAAGCAAGAAATATGCCAGACACAGCTGTCACCCATGAATGCTCACCACTGGCCCAGGAGAGGACGGTCCAGGAAAGAGCTACTTACCAGGCTTGGCTATGGCCCCTCATCCAAAATGAGAAGTGGACAAAAGGAGGCCATTGTGCATCCAATCAACTTCCAATTATCCAGGGGCAGCTTCTCCACTCTGTGGGTCCCCACCACTCCCTTTGAGTTCCCTCCAGCTGTCTGCCCTTTGACCGTTTTCCTGCCCATCAGAGCCATAGTCACAGGGTGGGCAGGTGGAGGAAGGGCGAGGAAGTAAAATTCAGATCAGTCATTTCATAGCTGACCCCTAGACACTCTGGCAAAAGGGGGAGAGTCATTGGTTAAACCAACATTCAGTCTATTTGGGGCTTTAATTTATCAGAGCTCTGTCTCATCCTTCATTAGCATGGATAATTGGTAATTGGTTAAGTGATATTTATTCAATCTGTGGCGCCTCTGCTACTGTATCTGCCTTGTTTCATTTAAAAAATCGTCTGCATTAGTAAAAGCTCTATTGAAATGATTTTCTTAATGCACTTAGAGCTCTGCTATTTTAGCATAAAACCTACATCTGCATTCCCTATGTGGGGGAGGGGGGAATTTGGAAGTGGTTGGAATAACCACAGATATTGGGGGGGGGGTCATATCCATTGGAATATTTAAGTAAATGCTTTAAAGTTACACTTATCTCACTTTCAAATACAAACAATCCAAATCTGAAACAGATTTGCATGGGTGTTTTTAAAACTCTCCCCCAGGTTTTTTATATCGTCAAGGTGAAAACAGAGAGCAGATTTCTGAGTCCTCTCCTATCACTGACCCCTTGCATTGGACATCTTCATTTACTCACCTGCATGGAACAAAGGTTGTTCTTTGCCTTATTGCTGTTTAAAAAGTTGAACTAACTCATGTCTGCACAGAAAAAATATTAAGTCTGGAGGCAGCATACGGATTTAATGTAGCATTTAAAATGAAATCATAACTAGGAGAACTCAGGCAGGGTAGGTGACTCAGCTTTATTACTCGGCTACAGTATGAGGGGAGCAGAATTTACATTCTAGAATTAGAAATTAAGTTTCCATCATGGTTTTTTGGTACTTTATTATGGATAGTCCATAATTGTTTTGAGTTTTATATATGTTTATATAAAGAATAGGACCAGCCACCACTAGCTGTGAAAGAGTTAGGCTGCCACATAGACAGGTTATGTGCTCTGGCTTTGGATTCAGAATACAGCAGGCTGGATTTGAACAGGCCTGAAGGGTCTGTCCTCTGAGGGGCAGGGTGATTTTTGCAGGAGCCCTGACCTACTCTGAGAAGCTCTAGGCTTGACCCTTAACTTTGTTACTTAGCTGTCAGTAACCATCTCCACACCTCCTTTTTATCTTCTGATGTATGGTAATGATAATGGCATCTACCTCCCAATATCTGGGGAAGGAGTAAATGCATGAGCGTGGTTGTCGTGTTGCTTGGCACATAATACTCAGTAAACAGTCAAGGGCTTCCCTGGTGGCTCAGTGGTAAGGAATTCACCTGCCAATGCAGGAGACTCGGGTTCCATTCCTGATCCTCAAAGATCCCACATTCCGAGGAGCAGCTAAGCTGGCGTGACACAGTTATTGAGCCTGTGCTCTAGAGTCCATGCTCCACAACAAGAGAAGCTGTCACAATGCGAAGCCCTCACACAGCAACTAGAGAATAACCTTGCTCTCCGCAACTAAAGAAAAGCCCATGTGGCACGGCCAAAAATAAGCATATAAAATTTTTAAAAATAATCAAGGTTCAATATATTCAAGACTTACATTTATAGCAGAGTCTTGGCACCCTGAAGCTCACCAATAGTTGTATGAAGAAAATATGTGAGAAGTCACACACAAAAAAAACTATGAGAAGAAAGGATTTCAATTGTATAAAACAATCTCCTCCAAGATGAGATACTTACTTATCCATTCATTATTTAGTAAATACAGTTAGATCACGAGCCTACTAGGTACACAGCTTCATTTTTACCTTCAAGCAGAGACATGTCTTGGGTTAAGTTACTGTGAAGAAGTATATTCCCTTTATAGACAGATTTTGGGGGAGGGGTCCTGAAATGGTCGATCAAAACCTTAAAATCTTCCCATTGCTCAGCAAGAACAGCCTACTAGAGGTAGCCAAAAATGCGAACCGCCTGGTAATAGGTCTGAAGAGACATTTTCCTGGTCTCTCACAATGTATGGAACTACCGCCTTCTGCTTGGGCTTTTCAGAAAACATTTGGATTGCTTTAGATGTCTTACCATGCTAATTAAATAAAATATGACTAATTAAATGTCATAAAGCATGATGTAAACTTGTTAATGTCAAGGGAGATCTTTAAAAACAACTATCAAGATAGGCAAATTTGTCACATGTCAACATTTTGAGTTAATTTTCGGAGTAAGTAAGCGAATTTTATTTAAGAAATGTGAAAACTGTGCGGCGATGCGATTAAGGCATCCTATATTTTGTGCCTGATTAGACTGTGGCTTATACAGGGGGCTGGAGAATCTCTTCTGAACAGTTAACTACCCATTTTTTCAATTAAACATAATGTTATGTTAACATCCTTAAAGAGGTAAATGATGGCACAGTAAATCCAATTAGAATACATACTTACCACTGGATTCTCCTGCAATTTTCCAAAAGCTGATTGCATTTTACATCTTCCCTGCTCTTGTTGGAGCGGCTCTAGCAAGAGTTGCCGCACCCCCCTGCCTGGTGCCTGTGTCTTTCCGTGGTGACCTTTGCTGGAAGAGCTGGTGCAGACATCACAAACTCTCACATCAATTTGCCACAATTGGATGTGGCATCTCGCGGCTAATTTGATTTGGGAAGAAATGCACCTGGCTCTGTTTTTTCCCTATAGAATGTGGAGGCAGTTCTGAGTCCTCCCAGATGCCATCTACCCGAGGAGCCCATGTGTTTTTCAAGGTCTAAGCTGTTTGTCTTCATCTCCCCAAATCCAACCCGTTACAAAAGGAAAGGAGCTGAATTATTTAATGCAAAAATAAATTAGATTGGAGTCAGGGAGGGAGAATGAAAACAAAGTGAACTGAAAAAAATGCAACTGTTGATCTAACTTCCAGACTTCTTTGCTTCAAAAAAAAAAAAAAAAAAGCCAACCCTTTTCCTTTGGCTATTCAAGTCTATATTACTTCCCCTTGCTTTTATCACATTAATTAAACACAATTTCCACCATATCAGAATTCTAAAGCAGTGCCAGTCTGTCAAGTTCATACTATGCAAAAGACATACAAACATACAAGTTTCAAACCGATTTGGGGTTGTGGAAAATACATAAAATGGTAATGTGCTTAATATATTATTGATGAATTGAAATAGATCAAAGGGCCGCTTGTTGAAGGAAAAACACAAATCCTGGGCCTTTTATTCAGTGACCTACATTTTATCTCAATTATACTCCAGATGTTGAAAAACAAAATAATCAACAACAACAAAACCTACCTTGTAAATATGATTTATACTGAGTAGGTGCAGATGCGCTGAAGGTAAGGGAAACAAAAAGGACTACTGAATATTTGCACATTAGGTTTAATTTGTATGGGAAGAGGGGGTAGTTTCCTGGAGAGGTAAATAAATGTTAATTTTATAGCTCTCTGCTAGGGCAGCTCAGATCATATGTATGCCATATTACCTTATGAAAACATATACCATAGCTCATGTAAAATAGGGGTGGGGGGTATTTTTTTGGAAAAAAGAAATCTGAATGAGTCTACATTGGGTCAAAGGTTAAATTGAGGCAGTTTTACACATGACTCCAGTTTGAAGGAACCAATTCAACACAATATATGCATGTTTGAAGTAAAGATGGGTGAGACTTTGAATAATTTTTGTCAGGGAAAGGAAGACAGCTGTTGAAACTCTAAGAAGAAAGAGGGCAAGGACCATTCTGATTTTGCTGCTTACCCCTATCTCTGGTGCCAAGTCTGTAGTTGATATTCATGAATATTTATTAAATGAGTACTTGAAGCTTTAGAACTTCAACACACAGTTTCCTTTTTCATAGATAGACCAAGGCTAAATATATCTGACCTGTCAGGAGATAACTAAAGGATTTATGTGCTTAGCTGAATGTTTGGAAATTTTTACTTTAAAGATGGAGAGTGTATGGTTATTGTGATCACAATTCCCTCATATACTTTCATATCTGTTTCCCCTGTGTCTTAAAAATAGAAGACGTCACAGGAACCTTCATAGTTGAAAAGATAAAGGACAACTCATTTCAGACTGGTGAGAGTGAGAGATGATGTCATTTCTAACCAAAGATGGATGCAGGGAAGAGCACAGGAGCAGGAAGCAAAATCAAAGAAGTTACCAGAACTCTCTGAATCCCACAGTCACCAAGGCCTCTTTAGTGCAGCTTCATTCTTCCCTCTGAACTTGCATGAATTTGCAGATCATTAAACAGCTCCATTTTCAAAAACAGGAAGATATTCTAACACAAACACAATTATTTTGTATAATTTTCCATTCGGGTTTATTGGAGCTACAACTCATCTCCATGAGACCCAGTAACCTGGAGAAGGAAATATACCAAGACATTGTTTTAACACTTCAGGGTCTACCACAGAGTAGGACTCAGTAAACACATGAATCAATGAAGAATCAATGAATGAATGAATGAATACAGAAAGTAGCAGTTATGAGTCAGGAAAGGTTGACTGCCAACAGCCGGTATTGAATAAGCAAAATTAGGATCGCTTAACCAAGAAAACATTGATTTCACCCTCATATTAAAGAATTCCAGGGTCAAATGTTATCAGGTTGTTACAGACAGCAGTTCTGTGATGTCTTCAGAGACACAGGTTGCTGTCTTTCGGAAGCTATGCACAGCGTGTGGCTGTACCTTCACGATTAGGATGGCTGCTAGAGTCGCCACCGTCACATCCAAACTGAAGTCTAGACGATAAGAAGGTAGAAGGACGAAAAGGGAGCTCCCATAAGATGGGGCTGCTTCTGTTCAGCAGCTTGGAAACATCATCTAAAATGCAGTCACAAAGCTATACCAAGCTGTGAGAGAGACTTGGAAATTCAGTCTTTTTTCTACCCCTGGAATTCAAGGTCTAGCACTAAGGAAATGAGGGTGAGCGGATATCAGCTCAGGCAATAGCAATATCTGACACATTAGCATACATTCTGCAATAGCGGTTGTAAAGGGAAATGAATTGATTCTTTCACCTAGCCTCAATATACCAGTCTGGAGTCGAAGCTGCTGCTGCTAAGTCGCTTCAGTTGTGTCCGACTCTGTGCCGACCCCAGAGACAGCAGCCCACCAGGCTCCACCGTGCCTGGGATTCTCCAGGCAAGAACACTGGAGTGGGTTGCCATTTCCTTCTCCAATGCATGAAAGTGAAAAGTGAAAGTGAAGTCGTTCAGTCATGTCCGACCCTCAGCGACCCCATGGACTGCAGCCTACCAGGCTCCTCCGTCCATGGGATTTGCCAGGCAAGAGTATTGGAGTGGGGTGCCATTGCCTTCTCCCTGGAGTAGAAGAGGAAGAGGCAAATGGTTTCCTTAAGCACAAACGTCAACAGCATCAAATGAAAACACAGGCTGGGTGCCAGGCACTGTTCTAAATTCTTTACCCTTATTAATTTTTTAATCTTCACAACAACCCTATCTGGAAGGTACTTTTACTATCATTATGATACAGATAAAACTTGAAGACACAGTAGATTAAATGATTTGCCCAGGGTCACACAGCAAATGTGTGACAGAGGCAGGATCAAACCCAGGCAGTCTGACTCTTAATCTACTGGTGAAAAGCTGCCAAATAAAGACAGAACAATTTAACATTAAGCTAGAGACCAAATTCTCAGATTTGCATTAAAAAGCAACATCTTAAAAGCACTGTTCTTTGGATCATATAAATTGGCAGACCATATGCTAGAAGTATCGTGTGTTGAGAGACAGCTCTCCACAGGTTCTTGCATTTTTGCAAATCCTATTGAGGCACTGGCTGCCTTTGGTCTGGATTACCATTTCAAGGATGTTTGTATAGCGAATAGCCTTGGAAGAGCTAGCATCTTCCTCCAGAGCTTAAGTTTTCTTACAGACATGGAAGATAGAGATATAACTCCTTCTGGAGCGAAGGACATGCATATTACCACCCATTATAAAAGACTTGGGTTCCCTAAACTCAGGGTTCCTCTAGTATAATACGGTCCACTGTAGATGCAGGTGTGATGTGATCCTTCCTGTATCACCTTATGGAAATCAGGGCTCAGGCAACCAACATAAAATGCTGAAACTCTGGCTGTGTCTATAGCTTTGAGTTATAAACCATTCTTCATCTCTGACCCAGTAGCCTCATCTATGGGGCTCTACCAGCATCCAAGAAACTGTGGCAAGCCAACATGTTAGCTTGTAAGTAAAATAAAAATCTCAAACCCTTCACCGTTCTTGACACTGATGGAAACAGATGTCATATGCCATTTATGGTAAACCCTAAAAAAAGTGCCATAACATAGACCCAGAGGATCTAACCCCTAGGCTAAGGAGTTGACTCACATACATGTGGGGACAGGCATAGCTGAAATCTGTAGGACAGGCTGGAAATATAGATAAGAGTTAATATACATCAATTTAGGGGTCAAATTTCCAGCACTGGAAACTCAGGCAGTGTTTTTGTGTTGCAGTCTTAAGGAGAATTCTTTCTCCTTCAAGAAACCCCAGTCTTGGCTCTTTGAAGCAAAAGTAACTTAGAAGACATATTCCTCTAATAGTAGAAGAATTGCCCAATTGGGATTTGTTGGATCTAATAAAAGTGGTCTTTTGTAAAAGAAGGCCATTTTTTCCATTTGATCTTTCATTGGTACCATCATCATTATTATTACTAATTGATATAGTCTTAGTACCAACTACAGAGTCTAAAAAATGTAATTGTTTAATAATCTGAATGACTGAATAAGTGGGATATATTATTACAAATGCTTAGAATATGAGTTTAAAGTTATAATCATTATTTTTAAGTACAAATCAAGTAAGGTAAACAGCTGTTAATTCAATTTAATGTATTAACGGTTACATTTTAATTTGTTATAACTTGATTTACAAACAACTTTACACTGTATTTTATACATTAATAAATACTCTCATTAATTTAAAAAAAGGAAAGAAGAAAGAAAGTAACCTCTTAAGGTCTTCAACTGATTGTATGAAGCCCACCCACATTATGAGGGTAATCTGCTTCCCTGAAAGTGTACTGATTTAAATTTACATCTAAAAAACAACAACAGCAACAAACCTTCACAACAACATCCAGCCTGGTGTTTGACCAAAGAAACAGGCACCACAGCCTGGCCAAGTTAACACATAAAATTGTCACACCAACTGAGCTCTAAAGCTCCTCGTAGGAATGGGTGCGGCCTCAGTTGTCACTGCCTCTCCGTCCAACTTCTCCTTCTGCACAATTCTACTTCCCTCACTCTCTCACTAAAATTGTTCCCAAGAACACCCTCCAATAACCTCCTGTCCATACAGGTCCTTCTCTGTTTTCTTGGAATCTTGCCATAAGACAAAGATACTATAATCAACAAATCATACTACTCAGAATTATTACCAAGTGTAAATTAGCAACTAACTCCCAAAGGTTTTGGAATTCGTTGCTTTTTAAAATATTTGAAATCACAGTCTGTTGTTTTTGAGAGAGATGAGCCCTTTGACTACAAGAACAAAGCAACTGGTCAGTTAAACAGAAAGCAAATTATGCTTTAAAAAAATCCCTCAAAAAACCCTCACTCACTTGTTTTCTGTTTGTCTGCTTTTATGTCTAAGCAGGAACCTCTCAGAGTTTCAGAGCTGCAGGCTGTTGGTCTGTTACTCTTATCCAGGCACATGTTTTGGGAGTGCGCACCCACAGACATTCAGCAGATGGTCTTGGGCTGGACATCTGGAAGTCTCATCAGATTATGGGGCACAAATTTGTGATAATAGAGTTAATTCAGTTTTTGCTCAACATTTTTTGGCTGGTTTAAAGACCCTGGGGTCAGTATGTAACTTGGCAAGAGTTTTACAAAAATTGTTCTGAATTTACCATCAATGGGCCGATCTTATACAATATTTTGTTTGTGCAACTCAGACCAGCTGGGTAAAAGCTAATGAAAGGAATGCAATTATAGGGGGGTGAGAGGTACATGTAAGCCTTATTAATGCATTAGTCATTCTCTGTGTACCCCTGACCATCCCACATGTGCGGCTGCATAATGAGGGCAAGATAACCTTGGGGGAGCATGGCCATCTTTCTTTATTTTCTGATTCTAAAGTCTAGAATGGATGCTTTATTTGGACAATTAAGGCCAATACAGTAATCATTGTAACTACATCATTTTGTATTTTTATCAGGAATAGTCTGAAGTAAACCTTAAGAATAAAATGTAAATGAAGATTAGTCCTACTACAATATAAATAATATATGGAAGAAGAGCTTCCTCTTCTTACCATCAAAAATAGTATAAACTGAATATTTTCATGTGAGAGACAACTTTTTTCTTATTCATCTCATAGCACCTAACAGCCCATTTTCACTTTTAAAAAAGTGTTTAATGGATGGGTAGATGGATTTCTTTTTCTTGTTTTTTAAAAGTTAAAATGAGAATAAACCAAACAGGAAAAGGCTAAAAACCCATTAAGAAAGTGATCAACAGACATAGAGAACAGACTTGTGGTTGCCAGAGGGAGGTGGGATGGAGGAGGGACGGATTGGGAGTTTGGGATTAGCAGATGCAAACTATTACATGCAGAGTAGATAACAACGAGGTCCTACTGTAGAGCACAGGGAACTATAATATTTTGTGATAAACCATAATGGAAAAGAATATTTTTTTTAAAGTGATCAAAGGATATGTAATGTTGCTAAGAAGAAAGAAAAACTGATGGCCAACGAAGTACGGAGGGAAGGTCAGCCTCAAAATTAATAAGGGAAACCAAATGACAACGCGAAATCATTCCACAGGCTTCAAATTGGCAAGCATTTAAATAACAGCAGTTCCAAAGATTGGCAAGAACCTTCATATACTTATGGTGGGACTGTAACCGGTATAATCACCCGGAGGAGCAATTTGCTATGCGTAGTTAGACAAAAGTTACACTTAGCCTAGGACTCAATAATCCCACCTGCAGGTTTGCATGCTAGACAGGGACACAAGTTCACAAATGTTCACTGTTGCATTGCTGGAAATAGTAAAAACAAAACAAAAT
Source organism: Bubalus kerabau (assembly GCF_029407905.1). Classification (NCBI taxonomy): domain Eukaryota; kingdom Metazoa; phylum Chordata; class Mammalia; order Artiodactyla; family Bovidae; genus Bubalus; species Bubalus kerabau. Next base: position 64,886,092 of record NC_073630.1, read on the forward strand.
TGTAAACAACCTAAACGTCCATCGATGGAAGAATGGCTAAATATGTTGTCTCATATGTCTACAAGGGATCGCTACACAGAAGTCAAAATGAATAAATCAGAGTGACATCTATCAACACAGATAAATCTAAGAACAACAACCAAAATAAGCAGGTTGAGGAGTCTAGGAAAAATATCCCCAAAAAGTTTAGGAAAAAAGTTTAGATGTTTATTGATACAAAATATAGAGAGAAATTATTAAAATGTGCATAGAAATGATGAGTGCTGAAATAATTATTGTGGTTAACTCTAAGGAGGAAAGTAGGAAGGGATTGGGGAGAGGGTTTAGAGATAGCTTCAATTTTATCTATAATATTTATATTGGTATGGGAAGAGAAAAATCTGAAGACAATAAGGCAATTTTTAAAACTGTGTTTTAGAGTTACCTGTCACCCCTTTTTTTTCTTTAATTTTCTATAATTTTCTTCTTTTCTATAATTTTCTATTTTTTCAAGAATGTTTAAAATATGTAGCAAGTTTAATGCAGTGTTTAAAAGAATCAACTTTTTTCCATTGTAGTTTATTATAAGATATTGAATATTGATACTGAGTATAGTTCCCTGTGGTACACAGTAAGACGTTGTTGTTTATCAATTTTATATATAGTATTAATAGCTTATGTCTGCTAATCCTGAACTCTTAATTTATCACCTCCCCCTCAGCCCTAGTTTTTTTCCTTTGCTAACCATAAGTTTGTTTTCTATGTCTGTTTCTGTTTTGTAAGTTAAAATCTTTTGTATCACTTCTTTAGATTCCACATATAAATAATGTCATATATATTTGCCTTTCTCTATCTGACTTACTTCACTTAGTATGATAATCTCTAGATCCATCCATGCTGCTGCAAATGACATTATTACATTCTTATTATGGCTGAGTCCATCACATATATGTACCACATCTTTAGACATTCATTTGTTAATGGACACAAGTTGCTTCCATGTCTTGGCAACTATAAATAGTGTTGCTATGAGTTTTGGGGTGCATGTATCTTTTCAAATTAGAGTTTTTCTCTAGATACATGCCCAGGAGTGAAATCACTGGATCATATGGTAGCTTAAAAGAATCAGCTTTTTACTTAGAAACTTGAAATTAGAGATCAGCCCTCTTAGGCTCTATAAATTCAACAACCTAATTGAGTGGGAGAAGGCAATGGCACCCCACTCCAGTACTCTTACCTGGAAAATCCCATGGATGGAAGAGCCTGGTAGGCTGCAGTCCATGTGGTCGCGAAGAGTCGGACACGACTGAGCGACTTCACTTTCACTTTTCACTTTCATGCATTGGAGAAGGAAATGGCAACCCACTCCAGTGTTCTTGCCTGGAGAATCCCAGGGACAGAGGAGCCTGGTGGGCTACCGTCTATGGGGTCGCACAGAGTCGGACACGACTGAAGCGACTTAGCAGCAGCAGCAGCAGCACGTGAGGGGTGACATGAGGTAACTCTAACACCAATCCTTACTCAGGCTTACCTCTGGCTAGTGTTCCAGCAAGCAGTCCTCCTGGTTGTCTTTTTTCCCAAACTGTCATTGAAAAGCCACAAAGATGGCATGATTTGTCTAAGAGAACTGCTACATCTTCTTCCTGTAAGAGTGCTAAATTTCCATGAATTTCTTGCTTACACACAAACACAAAAACAAAACAAACAAAAAAACCAGTTACCTCTTCAACAGGCCTAGCGGGAAAATTCTACATCAGTCTAAACCCCACCAGCTACCCAAGCTCATGTCTTTAATTCTGCCACACAAGGTAAATGCTTTTACTTGGAATCATTTTTCTCCTGGAGCTGACATGACCCAACCCAGACTTTTTTGTTTCTTAAAAAACACAACAAACAGGACTTCCCTGGTGGCGCAGTGGATAAAAATCTACCTGCCAACACAGGGGACACAGGTTTGATTCCTGGTCGGGGAAGATTCCACATGCTGCAGAGCAACTAAGCCCGTGGGCCACAACTACTGAGCCCGTGCTCTGCAACAAGAGAAGCCGCCACAATGAGAAGCCTGTGCACCTCAACAAAGAGGAGCCCTCTGCTCCCTGCAACTGGAGAAAGCCTGAGTGCAGCAACCAAGACCCAGTGCAGTCAAAAATAACATAAATCAAAAACACAACAAACAAAAATACCAAACCCTCCCCCAACCCACTCTGATTATGATAGTAATAAGTATTCTTTGTAGAAAATTCAAAAAGTGCTGAAAAGCACTCCTCAAATTAAAAATCACTTGGACTCTCAAGACTCAGAAATAACCACTTTTAACATATCGGCATTATCTTTTGCCAAGCTTTTTTTGTGCATGTACACACACCCACACACACCCGTGCCCACAGGCACACACACACATAATTGGAATCATACTGTCTACTGCCTTGTATTTTTCTTGCTCAAAGACATATTCCATATTCATCTGAGCACCATTTTTATGGTTCACATAGTATTCCCTTGTGCAATGTTCCATAATTTATTTAAAGACTCTCCCTCCCGTTGCAGGGCATTTGCATATTGCCAGATTGCCATTCCTGAAAGCATGAACCATTTCAGACCCCTCTCAGTGCTATCAGCAGTTCATGGCCATGGCCATTTCTCTGTTCCCTTAGCAACACTGCTGACTAAGTGGGTTTTTCCCTCCCGCAGAAGGATAATGGGAGACTCTTATTATGACACGTAAATTTGGAAAGAGGGATTTACTTTGTTAACAACACTTTTAATGTGTTCTAAAGTACAGTTTAATTACCAGAGAATTTTCATGCAGTTTTTTTTTTTTCTCTTCAAGATATTAGAAGTCGTAGTTAATTAACACTGTGATGAAATTTCAAAATAGTGTTTATTTCCATTAATGCTCTTGTTCTCACTATGGAAGCTCCTTGAGGCCAGAAACTATGTCTTACTAATCATTGTATTTCCAGAACCTCACACATAAAAGGCTTTTAATAAATGTCTGCTGGACTTCCCTGGTGGTCCAGTGGTTAAAAGTCCACCTGCCAATGCAGGGGACATGGGTTTGATCCCTGGTCCGGGAGGATTGACAAGCCGTGAGACAAGAAATCCCATGTGCCACAATAACTGAAGCCCTCGCGCCGTAGAGCCTGTGCCCTGCAGCAAGACAAGCCACCGCAGCGAGAAGCCTGCACGCTCCAAGAAAGAGAAGCCCCCACTCACCGCAGCTAGAGAAAAGCCTGCACTGCAGTGAAGATCTAACACAGCCATAAATAAGTAAATAATTTAAAAAATACATACATTTCTGTTGAAGTAATGAATAAAGTTTAAATCGGTGTCAAACAAACCTACAGTCATGCCATGGAAATCACTTTGGATAAAGCTGAGTTTCCAAAACACCTAAAAATTGGCTCCAGCTTTATTTTTAAAACTTCAGTTCTCAAGTTAATCTTCTGCACTGTTATATTTGTCTTAGGACACTAGGCCCTGACTGCACCTGTGCTAGGTACTGGGAAAACATAAGAGTAAAATAATAGGAAGACATCTCTGTGCAGACATGTTTGCCTACCAGTACAACTAGCCTAAAGATGAGCAGCATATTCCAATGACTTAGGCTGTTGCCTTCAGTTTTTGGTCTATACTCAAGACACTCATCTTTGTGGTAGTAAGAGAAGACTGTCTCAGCATCCAGAAGTGATTCTGGTTTAAAGAGACCCAGAGCGTTGGCTTCCCCCTCTCAGACGGTGAGAAGCTCCAAATCAGACCATTACAAGTCAGCCTTGACCACATGCCAGACCAAGAATGGTACTGTGTCTTCCCAGCAATTCACAGACGAGCACAATTCCAGGAATTTCTTTTGGGGAAGATTTGTAATAAGCTCCGGAATGACTATAGAAACAGCCACAATTGGTGTTCTATAGTAAGACATATTTTTAGATTCAACTTTCAACTCTGGTCACACAGAGCATAGGCTCTGGACATTGTCTTCCGCATCCTCTTTCCCAGGATTTCTCAAATTGCTGGGGGGTGGGGGTGGAGAGAGGTCATGACCCCCATAGGGTCACAGAGAGGAAAACAGCAAAGCATCAAGTAGAGTTTTCTTGAAACTGCTGGGAGTGGGGGTTGGGGGTGGGGAAAGAATTCTCCTGTCAGTGGTTCCTACTGATGCCTCATTGCCATCCAACTGCCGCCTCAATCTCTGTTCCATGCATCAGTCACGACAGCTGCTTCTGGTTTAAAGCTTACTAAGTGTCAGGCATCATCTAGGTACTTTCATTCTCAGTGCCTTTTATTATTTTTCATATCATGGCACAAAGAAAATGATTCTATCTGTGCAGCCAACATACAGGCATGGCTGTTCGTGGCAGAAGGCCACTGGGTGAGCATCTCTTACCCAACTGGTCTATGGACTGAAAAATACTCTTTTATGCCACATTCTTAATCCATTTGTGGCATGCCACTAGGAAATTCTGCTTTAAAGGGGTTATATCATCTAATAAGTACAATCTTATGGGCTCTTGGGCTTCCAAAGTGGCAGTAGTGGTAAAGAATCTGCCTGCCAATGCAGGAGATGCGAGAGATGCAAGTTCGATTCCTGGGGAGGGAAGATCCCCTGGAAGAAGAAATGGCAACCCACTCCAGTATTCTTGCCTGGAAAATCCTGCGGACAGAGGAGCCTAAAGGGCTACAGTCCATGGCGTCGCAAAGAGTTTGGCATGACTGAGCAACTGACCACCTAGGGTTTTTTTTTTAATTCCTATTTATATTAAATAAATGCAGCTCAGGAAAGTTAAGAGCCTTGCACCTGATCACACAGCTGGTTGGGAATTCAAACTCAGGGGTTTTAGACTATATTATTTGTTCACAATTATTTATTCCTTTTCTGCCTTGCAGTGCTCACTTGTAAGATGGAAAATACCATTCTAATGACTGGTCTTGGCCATGTGATGTGTTTCAGTCAATGAAGTGTGAATGGAGACGCCATATCCAAACAGAGGCTTCAACCTCATAAATATATCTGAACTCTCATGTTCATTGCAGCATTACTCACAATTTAAGTTTAAGATATGGAAACAACCTGTGTCTACCAATGGATGAATAGATAAGAAGATGCAGTACATATATGTGTACAATGTAATATTATTTAGCCATGAGAAAGAATGAACTCCTGCCATTTCTGACAACCTGGATGAACCTTGAGGGCATTATGCTAAATGAAGTAAATCAGACAAAGACAAATACTATATGATATCACATATTTGGGATCTAAAAAGTCAAACTCAGAGAAACACAAAAGAGAGGAACATAGTAGAGTTAGGGGGGGCTGGAGGTGGGAGAAATGAAATATTGTCAAAGGGTACAAATTCCAGTTATAAGATTAGCGGATTTGGGGATCTAATGCACAGCATGGCGATTATAGCTATAACACTGTAACATATACTTGAGTGTTGCTAGGGGAATATATCTTAAATGTTCTCATCACAAAAAGAAATGGTTGGAATTCCCTAGTGGTCAAGTGGTTAAGAATCTGCCTGCCAATGCAGAGAACACGGGTTGGCTCCCTGGGCCCACATGCCGCAGGGAAACTAAACCCATGCGCCATAACTACTGAGCCCACACTCTAGAGTCCAGGAGTCAAACTCCTGAGCCCCCACAACACAACTCCGGAAGCCCGAGAGCCCTAGGGCCCACGCTCCGAAACACGAGAAGCCACCATGGTGAGGAGCCCAAGCACCACCACTAGAAAGTAGCCCCTGTGCAGCAAGGAAGACCCAGTATTGTCAGTAAATTAATAAATATCTAATATTTTTTTAAAAAGAAATGATAACTATATGACAGGATGGAGCTAGTAGCTGGTGTTAAGGTGGGAATCATTAGATAGTATGTAAGTGGAGCAAACCATCACATTTGCACACCTTAACTTACACAGTGTTATGTGTCAATTATATCTCAATAAAGCTGGTAGAAAAAAATAGAGGCTCTAAGGGCACTTTCATGATGTAGCTTGACTTCTTATGCTCCTGCCACCTGCCACAAAAACTTGCCCTACATAGAAGAACCAGAATGAAAAGATGGAGCAAATCTAAGAAGAGTCTGGCAAAAGCAAGCAAAGCTATTGCCAAGCCTTAGATCTGGGAGAAAATACTGTTGTAAAACACTGATTTGGGCAGTTATTAGACAGCCTACATTGTCTAATACATGAGGTCGTGTCAATCCACAGGCCAGGTCTTTTCCACTTTGCTCTATTGCTTCTCACCTCCAATCTTTCAAGGCGATTCCCCCATCAGCCTATTTTTCCTAGTATTTTTCTTTTTCATATTCTCAGTAAAAATAGTAGAAATTTTCTTTCTATCCTTTTTTCTAGCTGTGATACAAGGCCCTGAGAAGATGTCAACCTGAAAATAAGAATGATCCCTTGCAGGCAAAAGATACATATATAGACAATAGATGTTAGATAGATGATAAAATTTTCAAAACCCATCCACTTCTGTTACTATTGTTTTGATACCTACAACTGGTGAGATGCTTCCCTGGTGGCTTAGAGGTTAAAGCCTCTGCCTGCAATGCAGGAGGCCTGGGTTCGATCCCTGGGTCAGGAAGATCCCCTGGAGAAGGCAATGGCAACCCACTCCAGTATTCTTGCCTGGAGAATCCCATGGACGGAGGAGCCTGGTGAGCTACAGTCCATGGGGTCGCAAAGAGTCGGACACGACTGAGCGACTTCACTTTCACTTTCACCTGGTGAGATAGGCAGGACACTCAAGATCACTACTCAATACCTGTTTACTGAATGAAGCAGTCAATCAATACTCATTTTGCTTAAGAGAAAGCAAAAGACTTAGAGATTGAATAATGATAATAGTGATCTTTAGTTCTGTAGTTTAGTCATGGGCCCAGTTCCGTGCTAAAGATGTCATTTAATCTCTATCCTATTCCTGTTTTCCTATAGTAATAGAAACCTGGAGCTAGGTACCTGGCCACCAGGAAATACTACGCTTTCCATGATCCTTTGCGGTTAGCTCCAGCCACGTGCCTAAGGCGTGGCCAGTGGGATTTAAAACACTTCCCAGTCAGGATCTGAAAAGAAAAGTAGTGAATCTTACCTTTCCTATTCCTCCTTCCTTCTTGCTGCAATCAGACATAATAGCAATAACTGAAAGATGCATTTGATCATGAGACAGGAGTCCAGTGTGCATGGACTTTTACATGTAAAAGTAAAATTGTATCTTTGTGTTGTTGTTGTTCAGTCACTAAGTCCCATCTGACTCTTTGCAACCCCCTGGACTGCAGCACGCCAAGCACCCCTGCTCTTCATTATCTCCCAGGTTTGCTCAGATTCCTGTCCATTGAGTCAGACATCTTTGTAAGCCAGTGTATTTTGAGCTACCCCTCCTATGTCCCCTTCTATGTCCCCTCCTATGTCCCCTCCTATGCCCCCTCCTATGTCCCCTCCTATGCCCCCTCCTATGCCCCCTCCTATGTCCCCTCCTATGTCCCCTCCTATGCCCCCTCCTATGTCCCCTCCTATGTCCCCTCCTATGCCCCCTCCTATGTCCCCTCCTATGCCCCCTCCTATGCCCCCTCCTATGTCCCCTCCTATGTCCCCTCCTATGCCCCCTCCTATGCCCCCTCCTATGTCCCCTCCTATGCCCCCTCCTAGGCCTAACACATTTCTTACCTAATGCAGCAGCTATTATCACTCCTTTTCAGATGGAAAATTGAAGTCCAGATTGATTCACTTACATCAAGTTCACACAATTATTAATAGTAAGCAGTAGAACCAGGACTCAGATCAAGGCGTGACTGATGCCCAAGGCCAAGTTCTGTGCCCCTGTGCTAACCAGCCTCCTCCAGAGGGCAGGCTTTACACCTGCTGTTCAGTTTTCTCTTGCTCTATAACTGAGATTTCAATTATAAGTACTTACTATATTACAGAAGGCAAATTTCTTTTTCCCATTAAGACAGAAATCTTCAGATCTGACTGAGATGGAAGGGTAGTATTCTCTGGCATGTATTAAAAATTTTCAACTAGAAGAGAATGAATTAGGGCGGCCTACACCCTGGTGGCAGACAATAAAGAATCTGCCTACAATGCAGAACACCAGGATTCAATCCCTAAATTGGGAAGTTCCCCTGGAGAGGGAATGGCTACCCACTCCAGTGTTCTTGCCTGGAGAAATCCATCGATAGAGGAGCCTGGCAGGCTATAGTCCATGGGGTCATCAAGAGTCAGACACGACCGAACGACTCACACACACACACAAACCACATGCAGACAGAAGTGAGAAGTGAGAAGAGGGCCTCAGAAGACCCTTTGTATATGTAGGAAAAAAACATTATGACTTCTGCTTGTATTTACGATTTTATCTTTAAAAGTCAGAAATGTAACTTAAATAACATGTGAAATAGGTAAGGACATTCCTGCCTTCATCCAGTCCCTCCAACAGAGATTCATGTGTCCAACAGTCTCTCCCAGAGAAGGGAAGGAGCACCTTTAGGGTTCTTAATGTAAACTTTTGCCAGTGGCATAGTGAAACATCTTACAATTTAGAGTTTGCCCAGTTTAATAGATTGAGAGTTAAATTTTCTAGTTTTAATTAAACTAGGAAAGCAGAAATGTAGTTTAACAGGAGAAACTGTGAACTGAAGATCATTCTAATAAAGCAAGCACAAACAACTTGAAAACAGAAAAATGTATCCTTCTGGAAAGACTCATCAGTATAATGGTGGTTTAGCTGCTGAGTATGACTCTTTGGGACCCCATGGACTAAAGCCCACCAAGCCCCTCTGTCCATGGGATTTTCCAGGCAAGAATCCTGGAGTAGGTTGCCATTTCCTTCTCCAAGGTATCCCCACCCAGGTATTGAACCTGGGTCTCTTGCATTGCAGGTGGATTCTTTACCAACTGAGCCACCAGGGAAGCCCAAATAGAAAAGCAGCTTAAAAGGAGAAACTGTGAACTGAAGGTCATTCTAACAAAGCAAACACAAACAACATGAAAACAGCAGAATTTATACTTCTAGAAAGATATCATCAGCTATAATGAGATTTTTTTAAGATGATCTAATCAGATCTGACATAAGTCAGATAAATAATTTTGAAATTGTCAAGAAATTATCTTGTTTAAAATAGGTTAACATGCACACTCATTAACAATAAAATTCACCCCAAGTATATATTAAGTCTTGAGATATTGGCTAATGATCACCTTAAGTCATCACAGTTAGTAATACATTTTAAACTATAGGTAATTTCCTTTATTCCACTATGCTAAAGTGTTTGCTCTTGTGTATTATAGTGATATATATTGTTGTTGTTCAGTCTCTTAGTCATGTCCAACTCTTTGCGACCCTGTGGACTGCAGCAAGGCAGGCATCCCTGTCCTTCACCAACTCCCAGAGCTTGCTCAAACTCATGTCCATTGAGTTACTGATGCCATCCAACCATCTCATTCTCTGTCATCCCCTTCTTCTCCTGCATTCAATCTTTCCCAGCATCACAGTCTTCTCCAATGAATCGATTCTGTGAATCAGGTAGCCAAAATATTGGTGCTTCAGCTTTAGCATCTGTCCTACCAATGAATATTCAGGACTAATTTCCTTTAGGATTGACTGGTTGGATCTCCTTGTAGTCCAAGGGACTCTCAATAGCCTTCTCCAACACCACAGTTCAAAAACATCAATTCTTCGATGCTCAGCATTCCTTATGATCCAACTCTCACATCTATACATGACTCCTGGAAAAACCATGGCTTTGGCTAGATGGACCTTTGTTGGCAAAGTAATGTCTCTGCTTTTAATATGCTGTCTAGGGTTGTCATCGGAGAAGGCAATGGCACCCCACTCCAGTACTTTTGCCTGGAAAATCCCATGGACAGACGAGCCTGGTAGGCTTCAGTCCATGGGGTCGCTAGAGTTGGAAAGGACTAAGCGACTTCACTTTGACTTTTCACTTTCATGCATTGGAGAAGGAAATGGCAACCTACTCCAGTGTTCTTGCCTGGAGAATCCCAAGGATGGGGAAGCCTGGTGGGCTTCCATCTATGGGGTTGCACAGAGTCGGACACTACTGAAGCAATTTAGCAGCAGCAGCAGCAGGGTTGTCATAGCTTTTCTTCCAAAGAGCAAGCGTCTTTTAATTTCATGGCTGCAGTCACCATCTGCAGTGATTTTGGAGCCCCCCAAAATACAGTCTGTCACTGTTTCCACTGTTTCCCCATCTATTTCCCATGAAGTGATGGGATTGGATGCCATGATCTTTGTTTTTTGAATGTTGGGTTTCAAGCAAGCTTTTTCACTCTCTTCTTTCACTTTCCTCAAGAGGCTCTTCAGTTCCTCTTCACTTTCTGCCATAAGGGTGGTGTCATCTGCATATCTGAGGTTATTGATATTTCTCCCGGCAATCTTGATTCCAGCTTGTGCTTCATCCAGCCCAGCATTTTGCATGATGTACTCTGTGCATAAGTTCAATAAGCAGGGTGACAATAGATAGCCTTGATGTGCTCCTTTCCCAATTTGGAGCCAGTCCATTGTTCCATGTCCAGTGCAAACTGTTGCTTCTTGACCTGCATACAGGTTTCTCAGAAGACCAGGTAAGGTGGTCTGGTCTTCCCATCTCTTGAAGAATTTTCCACAGTTTGTTGTGATCCACACAAAGGCTTTGGGCAGAAGTAGATGTTTTTCTGGAATTGTCTTGCTTTTTCGATGATCCAACAGATGTTGGCAATTTGATCCCTGGTTCCTCGGCCTTTTCTAAATCCAGCTTGAACACCTCTAGAAGTTCTTGGTTCATGCAGTGTTGAAGCCTGGCTTGGAGAATTAAGCACTTCAAGATGTACTTATCCCTTTACCTGAGAAAATTGATGAAATCATCTTTCAGCTAGGACAAACTTTCCTTTCTGATTGTGTTATCAGTAAAAAATTTTAAAGCACGTGCTTTCAAAATAAGTACAATATGTTCACTTACAAATGGCATCTGCTTAGTATTCATATATATGAGTATACCTATTTATGTACTCTTAATATATATCATTATAATACACAAGTGTGGTATGGACCTAACCAAAATGGGTTAGAATGAAATTTCTGAACAATAGGGTATTATGTATACAGCAAGTGTCAAACTAAGATTCTGTCGTTTTTGTGTACAAACAAGTATTCCCAAACACCTTTGAATACTACATTACTGCCATTTAATGAGTGTCTACAATATGGGTGAATCTTTGTCCAGATTCTAGCGAATCCTCGCAACAATAACAATAAAACAAACATTTACACACACCTTGGTGACAGGCGTTGTTCTAAGCACTCTGCATGTCTCAACTCCCTTCATTCCCATATTAATTCTCCAAAATACGTACCATTATCCCCACTTTTCAGAGGAAGAAACAGAGCACAGAGAATTTAAGTATCTCACCCAAGACAGTGACGGCAGAGCAGCCTGATCCCAACTTCGTGCTTTGAGCCACTCTGTTCTACATTTAATGGCCTAAGCAGATACATATTATTAGCTCCACTTTATAGATTAGAAAAATGAGGCACTGAGTGGATTTGAGCTCAACCTAACTGAATCCAGTCTCTACCATGCCCTGGTGCCTTCCAAATGTCAATATTGCAGTGAGTGGCCCAGTTCCTAGAGAATATTGGGAGGGCCACACTTTATCTTGTTAGCAAAACTGCTTTTTATAAAGAATATATTAGTAGGAGAAAACTGTTTTTTATAAAGAATATATTAGTAGGAGAAAACTGTTTTTTATAAAGAATATATTAATAGGAGAAAAGCAACAGATAAATTGTATTTAAGAAATAAGAACATCTGATTTTCTTATTTGCTTTGCTTGCAAAAGTCAGAAAGTTAAAGTCTTTTTACTTTTTAGAAAAGGTTTAGTACACATTCAGAAAAATGCAGGTATCTTTAAGTGTACCGTTCAATGCATTTTCACAAACTGAGAATTAGCATTCTCTTCAATCTGCAGTTTCTCTTCTGAAGACACATTTTGTGAGGGTTTGTTTAGTTAAATATGCATTAATAGTTGTAAACTCAAACCATGCCTGCAATTCAGGAGACCGGGGCCCTCTTCCCTGCATCAGAAAGATCACCCTGGAGAAAGGAATGGCTACCCACTTCAGTATTCTTGCCTGAAGAACTCCACGGACAGAGGAGCCTGGTCTGCTATAGCCCATGGGATCACGAAGAGTTGGATACAACTGAGTGACTTTTACTTTCACTTTTCACTACAGATATTTATTTCCTGTTCATGGAAAGACCAAAACAGGCGTACCTGATTATCAGCAGCCCTCCTCTGAGTGATAAATCAGGCCAGAATCCTTTCACGTTATGGCCCTGCCATCTTCTATAATATGAATGGGACGATCCTGGGTCGGAGGTGTTACTGGGCCATGTCTGAAAGTGGCATGTATCACTTCTGCTAATGCTCCATCAGCCAGAACACATGACCACAGTTTACTATGAAGGAAGAAACTAGAGTCTAGCTATGTGCCCAGAAAGACGGCGAAACAGGCTCAGTCCAGCCACAGTGGTTAGCAAAATGCACAGACAATTCTAAACAAAGAATATTCTAACTTCAAATCCTTTTTAATCCTTAATCAAGCCCTATTAAAAGATCTCCACTAAACAAAATGAACTTTATCCTAAATTATACTGTATTTTGTTACTTTAAATAAGACCACCTTTCCTTTTTAATGATTTATAATCCGTATGTTTAAAGTGATTCAAGCCAATGTTTTCTATCATTAGGTGAAATCACAGAATTATAGAATTGTAATTTTGAAAAAAAAAAAAAACCTTGCTTGTTCCTATTCTGCAAATGAGAAAACTGGAAACAGAGAAGGATGGTAGGCTTGGTCAAGGTTACACAGCAACTTACTGAGTCGACAGCAATTTTCTGTTATAAGCTTTAACTTCCTCAAGTAAAATGTCCTTCATGTCTTAAATACAATTTAAACTTTTCTAAAGACTTTTTTCTGTTACTTCCCATTAGGGAAATTACTTTTACTCTTTGTTCAAGGAATTGATATCTCAAAGGGCAAAGCATCTAAAATAAAAAGAAGTTACTTAAGAATTCCCTTGATCCATATATGAATCCTAGATGCACTCTGCCCTCCTTTAAATTGAGACACATTTTGAGCCTCCCTCACTGATAACTTTCTGAGAGTGAATTAAGTAATATAATCTGTTCAGCCCACATTTTTTAGAGTAAGGTGGACTGTATTTCTAAAGGTATATATCAGTTATTTCCTGGCTTGTGTAATTGGTTGATTTTTTACTGAAGAAAATTGGCCAACTGGTAACGGTGTGTTTTTTAAAAATTAAAATTCTAAGTATTTATTGTGCCCTGACTCTGGACCAAATACTGGGCTAGATGCTGGAGATGTAATGGCAAATCAAACGGACCCTGCCGCCTTTCCTGCAGCATGGCAAGCCACCTACTCTGACCACTCCTCACAAGAAAGAATCCAAAAGGATGCACAAAGTATTGTTTCTTTTTTAGAAAAGTATATATTTGGAAACATGCATATGTTGTGGGTGTACAGATCTACAAATTTCTACATATGGAACAGACCTGTGTAGCCCTACCCAGAATAAGAAGTAACAAATTATCAGCTCCATAGAGGTCTCCCTGTGCTTCTTTCCAGTTGCTAATCCTCCCAGAGTAATCACCACCCCTGCTGCTTCTACTTTTTTCAAAAAATTTTGTTGAAGTATAGTTGATTTACAATGTTATGTTAATTTCTGCTGTACAGCAAGTGATTCAGTTGTGTCTATATAGATATTCTTTTTCATACTGTTTTTCATTATGATCTATCACAGAATATTGAATATAATTCCTGTGCTAAACAGTATAACCTTGATGTTTATCTGTTCTATACATAATAATTGGCATCTTTAATCCCAAACTCCCACCCTTCTCTCCCTTACCCTCTCTTAGCAACCACGTTTGTTCTCTTATCTGTGAATCTTTCTATTTCATAGATGTGTTCATTGTCTTATTTCATTCCACATACACGTGATATTGTATGGTATTTGTCTTTCTCTGACTTACTTCACTTAGTATGGTAATCTCTGGGTCCATCCTTGTTGCTGCAAATGGCATTATTGCATTCTTTCTTACGGCTGAGTGGTATTCCATTGTGCATATGTGCCATGTCTTCTTTACCCATTCATCTGTCAATGGACAGTTAGGCTGTTTTCGTGTCTTGGCTATTGCAAATAGTGCTACCATGAACACTAGGGTGCGGGTACCATTTTGAATTATAGTTTTGTCCAGATACGTGCCCAGGAGTGGAATGGCTAGGTCATATGGCAACTCTGTTTTTAGTGCTTGAAGAATCTCCATACTGTTTTCCATAGTGACTACAACAATTTACATTCCCACCAACAGTGTCACCTCAACTTCTAACAACACAGATTGGTTTGCAGATTTTAATTAATTTATATAAATGTATTCACATAATATTTTCTTTTGTGTCTATATTCTTTAGTTATGCTTGTGAGAGTCATTCATATTATAGCATATAATTGCCATTTGTCCATTCCCAGCCTGTCTGCAGTAGTGTAAATTCCATGCATGATATAAATATGCCACAATTTATATAGTCATTCTGCTGATGTAAATTTCTGTAAAAGGCCATTGTGAACAGACCTCTATAAACATTCCTGTAAGTGTCTTGTGGAGAATTTGTATAGTATTTCTATTGGTTATATGGCTAAAAAAACTATTATTGGGTCATAGATAAGTTACATATAGGTTTAACCTTAGTATATATTGTCAAACAGTTTTCCAAAGTGGTTATACAAATTTTCATTCTCCAAACCATCTATGAGAGTTCTTGTATCAAGTATTTTTTAACATATCAATAAGTAAGTAAAATAAGAAATATTCAGAGGCCAAAAATTAAGCAGAAATCCAGAGAAGTACTTAGGGCCTTGAAGTTAACCTCCCCAGGAAACATTTGTTGAGCACATAAGATTTGGGGCTTGGAAAATTTATGGCCTCAAGGGACATGAGGGATGAGAGACGAAACACCCAAGTAAAAGTAAACCAGAAATAAACATCTTCCTGAGGCAGAGAACAAAAAAATTGCCTTTCTTGAACCTTGGAGTTCAAGCATGGAGTGGGAGAGGGAAAAGAGAAATTCACCCTGATAATTCACAACCAAAAGCTGGCCTTCGCACAGGTTTGTAACCCAAATTCATGTCACCTAAGAGGTCTAAAAAACCTCAAGCCTAGAATTTAACGTAGTTCTGAATGGGTAGTTCACTCAAGTAACCTAGAACAGAAAAAATAACCTTCAAACCGTATCTCAAAGAAACTCCCAAAGAATTACCCAAAGAGCAAGAGCATGTGGTTAATTTTTTTAAAAAATCACAGAACGCACAAGAAATGAAGACACCATGAGCAAAAGCCGGCAGAAACAATGGACAGCGGCATGAGAACCGCCACACAAAGATAAATAGAATATTCTTCATATCGTTGGAGTTTTCGTAGCAAATAGTTTCCTTTTCTAACACTTAAGGCCGCTGTTATTTTTGGGATTTTCAGTTACTTGGAATGGGAGGAAAGCTCACTAAATGATTTTCTGTTTCTTTAGCAAAAATTAATCTATCCAAAGCTTCCTAATTTCAGTCGTTGATGGACCACCTTTCACGATTTCTTCCATATTGTGGTACCATTATACTATTATATACTCAGTATTTTATTTAAATTGACTTGTTTTTAGAAAAATGCATGTTCCTACCTTAGCCTAGCTCTAAGCAATAATATCCCAGAACCATAGTTGTGATGTACAAATTATGTTTCTAATACCACTCAAAATACATATGTAACTATTACACCATAAAGATTTATGTGGATATGATCCCAAATAATCTTGAACATTACCGGGTTTACATGAATTATGTCTTACAAAACTGGGCTGGACTAGACCACTAGGAAGTGGTCAATTTCATTTTGAGGGAAGAAAAAGGCAAGGACAAGGTGAGGGCTGAGGGCAGAGACAGAAGGGAAAGCATGGGGATAATGTGAAAAGAGTAATGAAATATTGAAAAAGCAAAGAGTAGACAGATACCAAAGATGAATTTACCTAATTTACAGGTGTGTCTATGATGTCAGGGATTGTAGCTCAACAGGCTCCTCTGTCCATGGAATTTTCCAGGCAAGAATATTGGAGTGTGTTCCCATTCCCTTCCCTAGGGGATCTTACCGACCCAGGGATCGAACCTGGGTTTTCTGCATTGTAGGTGGATTCCTTACCATCTGAGCCACCAGGAAGTCCACTCAGGAACAGGCCCATGCTCCCTAATTGTCACAGATGGCAGCTGCCTTTTAGGTCTCCTGCTGCAGCAGTTAACTCTGTCTGAGCGGATGACTCTCACAGCTGACACACTCCCAGTCCCAGGATATCGACTGTAAATAGCACTGTTTCCCCTACTCAAGAAATCATAGTTGAAATTAGGTGGATGCAAAATTGTTCTAATTTATGTTTAAGATAAAATTAAAATTCACAAAGGTCTATACATTATTCATTTCTGATTACTTACAACACATTTCACAACTGATCTAATCCAGTCATTCCATTTTACAGATGAGGAAAGTGAAGGCCAAGAAGGTAGATTCTTCTGATCTGCCTCCTACACTCCTTGCCCTGTGGGCTCTTCTCAACCAAAGATTTAAACATAACGGATTTGGGGTTTAAGCCAGCTGCCACATTTCCTTAACCAGCAATATTTCCAAATAATGAATTAATTCTACCAACAGTCCAAATCTACATGATAAGGACCAGATTTTCCTGGCCTGAATATGTCTGAGAGTAAGAAAGCCTACATTTGACCCCCCAAGAACCCCCTTGAGAGAATACATTTGGGTCCATTTGGTTTCTGGGTTTCAATTCTAATGCAGTACTGCCATTCAGATTCACAGAGAGATGCCTGTCTGATTTAGCAACCTAAGGTTCTCTGACTACCTGAAAGAGGTCAGAATAAGAGGAACTCCAGGATGCAGCCAGCCTAAGCTCTCTTCTCCCATTCCTTCATATAGGTAGACGGGACCTATAACAAGTTCCTCTTCATAGTGGTTTGGAAAAGTCCACAAGGAGTGGAAAGAAAATTAGGAACTGTGCTTGCACTGAGGGGGCAGGGGAATGGAACCCAATGGTCTTCCCTCTCTTCCCATTTCTGTCTTCTCTCCTTTGCAGAAAGCTAACAGAGACTATTCCACAACAGCTTTCACAGGAGCCTCTGAGTTCCACAACACTCAGTTCAGTTCAGTCGCTCAGTCATGTCCAACTCTTTGAGACCCCATGAACCGCAGCACACCAGGCCTCCCTGTCCATCACCAACTCCTGGAGTCCACCCAAACTCATGTCCATTGAGTCGGTGATGCCATCCAACCATCTCATCCTCTGTTGTCCCCTTCTCCTCCTGCCCTCAATCTTTCCCAGCATCAGGGAATTTTCTAATGAGTCAGCTCTTTGCATCAGGTGGCCAAAGTACTGGAGTTTCAGCTTCAACATCAGTCCTTCCAATGAACACCCAGAACTGATCTCCTTTAGGATGGACTGGTTGGATCTCCTTGCAGTCCAAGGGACTCTCAAGAGGCTTCTTCAACACCACAGTTCAAAAGCATCAATTCTTTGGGGCTCAGCTTTCTTTATAGTCCAACTCTCACATCCATACATGACCACTGGAAAAACCATAGCCTTGACGAAACGGACCTTTGTTGACAAAGTAATGTCTCTGCTTTTTAATATGCTGTCTAGGTTGGTCATAACTTTCCTTCCAAGGAGTAAGGGTCTTTTAATTTCATGGCTGCAGCCACCATCTGCAGTGATTTTGGAGCCCAGAAAAGTAAAGTCAGCCACTGTTTCCACTGTTTCCCCATCTATTTGCGATGAAGTGATGGGACCGGATGCCATGATCTTAGTTTTCTGAATGTTGAGCTTTAAGCCAACTTTTTCACTCCCCACTTTCACTTTCATCAAGAGGCTTTTGAGTTCCTCTTCACTTTCTGCCATAAAGGTGGTGTCATCTGCATATCTGAGGTTATTGATATTTCTCCCGGCAATCTTGATTCCAGCTTGTGCTTCCTCCAGCCCAGTGTTTCTCATGATGTACTCTGCATATAAGTTAAATAAAGCAGAGTGACAGTATACAGCTTGACGTACTCCTTTTCCTATTTGGAACCAGTCTGTTGTTCCATATTCCACAACACTAGGGGGCGCTATTCCCACTATATTTGATGACAATGACCCCCAAAAGCCATAGTATATAAAGTGAGTGGCACGCCTGGATTTAAGCAATGCGGGCAACATAGCAGCCTCTAAATTATGGGACCAGGAGATTAAATTTTTCGACTGAAAGCTCGAATGCTTTTACCTTGGGAAAACAGCCCACCTTAACAAGCCTTTAATTTTTCTTCTTAAGAGCAACAAAATTATTGCTCTACTGAAAAGATGAGTTAGCCCTTCCACCATGTTGACACATAACTAACTGCATTTCTTCTGGAGCTCACTTACAAAGTTTGAAGTAGTTAGGCTACTCCCCAGCACCAGAAGCCAAAACTCTGCTGCCAAAGGTACCAGCCATATGGACATGCCCGCAGTCTCCAAACTGGTTTGATAGCCCACAGGAGCCTATTGCTACAATCATAAATTATATTTCTAGGAATGCTGCTTTTCTTTTCATTGACTGCCATTTCCAGGAAAGGGTTTTTCTTTTTTCTTTTGCTGCTCTCAATGGAAGTTTTTCTGCTGACATGGTCCATAATTAAAAATCAAAGTAATAAAGTGACATTCTCAAATTTGAATACTGGGTACAAAAAGCTTAATTGCCAGTCCTCCAAGCCAAACGGCACAGTGGCTCCAACATTAAGTCATAGAGATTTTCAAGAGAGTAATTAGATAGGACTTTAAAAGTGCATCCATTTAATTTTATTAGAACAAGTTTTAGAACCTTAAGACAAGCTGCAAATACTGAGCTACAATTTTTTCCTTTTCATATTTCATTTATTGGAAAGTTATTTAACAACTGCCACTATATCCAGGTGGATAGGTAACTGTTCAAAGAACTCAACTAATAGGGAATGTCATTAAAGTTTCCTGGATTTAAGGTGCTTATTCCCATTATGATATATAAAAGTGAAAATACCACAGAAGCTTTTAGCACCTCAACTGACCAGCACCCAGTGTCTGACTTCATATGACAGAGTAAGGGGTCACTAAGCAAATTATGACTCTTCACACAATGAAGTTGCCTCCAGCCAGTGTAGTTTACAATGTCATTCCTTTCCCAGAGGATTTAGTTAAACAAGTAAGGGAAAAAATAACATTCAACATGTTTCATTTTTTTTTCTCTTGATCCCCAACATCTCCAAAACTAGAGGAAATAAACATGATCTACTGCTTCAAAACATGTATCCATAATATAGCAGATGTTAAGTCCTTGTACCTCTTTTCCTAGGATATTACTGATAGACTATAATGGGGGTTCTAAATATAGATGATTTAGCCACATAAGCCACTGAAATTGATTTTAAGAACAAAGACTGTTACATAACCTCTATTGGAACATGGACAGCAAAAGGTTCAGAATTTTCATAATCTGGGAAGTCAATTATTTATCGAGTGTGATGCCTTTTTAGCAAGTTATCTTGATGTAGCAAAAAAGACTTAGGTATGTTTCTAATGAATTTTCTTAACTTCAATGCTGGAAAAATGATTTTATTGAACCATGTGAAATAGTGGTTAGAATTGTTTTTATTTCAAGCACGGAATCTGTATTAAAAACAACACAGCTTCATGTCCTTCCTTCTGTATTTCTCCTCGCACAAGGGAAAAAACACATTCCCTAATATGTTTTCTGGGAGCACTCTCTTTGTAATATTTCCTTTGCAAAGGTCCTGTTCATATTTGTATCTTATTACTTTTCTTATACTGGATTTATTGATAGTTTCTAACAAAAATATGATTTCAGTATATTTACTGAACAAAATCCAATATAACAGACCCCAATTCAATTTTTTTCATCAAAATGGAGAACAATAAAGAACCGAAAGTCCTCAGTTCAGACACATAGCATCAAAAAAACTTATATTGTTTAAAGAAATAACTCAATAAGGAGGAAGTGATAGATATTACTTAAAGAACAACATTAGCTTTGTTTATTTATCTATGTTTCTAATAATCTTGCCTCTAACTTAGTAAGCAACAAATAGTTTTGGTGTTTCTTGGTTATTGAATCCCATATAAGTACAGTCATTTTCTAAAAATAGAGAAAAAAATTGTGATTATGAATTTTGAGGTACCCATGGTCCATACTTACTGTTAATCATCATGTATTCAAATTTAATTTAAGAGAATATTTTAAAACCTTACTGAGTCTGTTTCCCATATTATTTTGCTATTGTGCCAGTATTTTTTGTAAGTTAAATCATGTTTATGCTTTGCATGTTTATAAGAGTTTGTACTCTGAATCTATAATGTCCTGCTTTTGAAGACCGATTACAGAGGGTTTTCTTCATTGACCATTAGGTAAAGGGTTGAAAAATAACTTTGGTTTACAATAGATTTTTACTTTAATGGATGGGTGTATTCATTATTTACCTGTTTCCAGTCTCTTGTGTATCAGCCTAGTGATGATTATAGTTGTTTTAAAGATGATCCTCATTTCTGGTCTATTGCATCATCCTGAGATTTAGTAATGATTTTAGATTTTCCACCTAAATTACAGGGCACTTTCCACTGAAAATGGTAAACAATATTACAAACTAAAAAAAAAGGAGTAATCTGATTTCTGGGAAGAGGGAGCCCAGTGAAAGATGTGTACTTTTATAAGGATGGACAATGGAAAGCAAAATAATAACTCCTAACTTTGATTGTTCAAATATATTCTGCAATACAGAGAGCTGCATGCAGGCTGGAGCAGGCATGGGGCAGGAAGGTTAAGTAGAAGAGAAGGCACAATACTTCAGATTGGCAGTAGACTGCAGCAAGAATAATCTAATCAAAACGAAATTAAATTATCTAGTCCCAGGGCAGGCTCCTGGGACTGCTGCACTGAATGCTAGCAGAACCCCTCCTAGACGTTTTTCCCCAGTCAAACTCACATGATGAATGCAGATGAAATTTGAAATATGAAAATCTGAAATAATTTATGGAAGTTGTCAGAAATTTGGCCTGCTTGTGGTGTAATTTCCTCTGAGACGAGGCAGGCCAGCTCACTGCTGCAAGACTCGGAGTGGCTGCTGGCCTTCCAGTGGATGGATCAACCCCTTTAAAATGCTCTACCAGACAAATTACAGCTCATTACACACAGCCTTGCACCATGCCATTATGTCAGAGGAAATCTTTTTTCATTTGCACAAATTTGCTTGGAATTCTCATATTTATTTGAGCATCCATTATCGAATCTGAACATTGAATTATCCACAATTATTTTCTGGGTACGCGGATGTTTGTGTATATGGAATAGATGGTGACTGCGGGGCTATAAAAATATTACCGTGTGGCGGAAAACCCCACGTCCTTTGCAGCTATGTAACCAAGAGCATTGTGTGACTGTTGAAAGAGAATTGACTTTTGCGAAGATATTTACAAGATTCTTTTTCTTTGTGAAGGTCCTTGGAAGGAGGCTGACTCTGCTCTCAGTGACTCTTTCTCTGCTGTGATGGATGAGAACTACAAATTATTTGTCACACCTGGGTTAGGATCCTGTTCTCCCCACGCAATTTGATTTTTGATGGTCATTTGCCTATTAATCCTATCCTGACATATATTCTTGAACAAGGCATTTCTTCTGATTGCTGAAAAAACATCACTCTCCTGAAAATCAGTCCTTTCTTTGTCATTTTTCTCATTACAGTGCCGTAGCAAAAGTAGGCTCTATGGCTCAGAAACACTGCGATATAATCACACAATTAAATAATTGCCTACAGAAATTAACTAGTTTTATACAAATCCTAATTATAAGAGTGTTTGTATCACAGCTTTTAAATGATTCCTATTGTTTAGCCTAATCAATCTCTGCTAAAGGTAATATTTCTAAATTGAGTGCCGTACTTCTCAATATTATTTTACCCAGTCATACAGGCTTCTATCTAAATGCCTCGTCAACCTTTCCAATGACTAAATAATTAAATGTTCTCCATTGACTTGTTGACATTTCAGTCCTTATAACAGGTATAGATTCAAAAGGAAAATGCAATCATTCTCCAAAGCCAACTTTTATTTTCTTGAAGGCTTTGATACATGGATAAAACAACTTGAAAAAGCTCTAAGGCAAGTATACCTCTAAAGTCTCACTATGATTTTGAAAATCCGATTCAGTTACAAGAAAACAAGATGTACTTTTCCATATAAGATGTGTTTGGGTTGAAGAATCTGTAGTTCTGACACATCAAGGTGAGTAAATAACCTATTATTTTGCTAGCCAGCATCCATAAACATTAGCATAATATACTTTTTTTAAGTAAAAAAGAAAATAAATTCTACATACTATAAGTAGTGATTACCAAAATTTAGGAAAACAAAGTGGCTTATCAAACTAATGGAAAAGCTAGATTCTTGCATAATACCAAAGCAACTTCAGCCCTTCGGAGCCCAGACTCCTCTAGGATCCACTGTGAGGCTGGAACATGTCACAGCCTCCCCAGCTTCTCCTTGCTGCAGGAAACTTTGTAATAGCACTCAAATAAATAAAGAAGCTGGGTTGGAGACTATTGCTTTCATTGTGCTATTGCATATGTGTATTATAGAGTCCCTCCACAGTCTGCCACAATCCGTTGAATGCAGGACAAGACAAATGTTGTATATGACAGTGGGGTAGTATTGAAAGATGACCCCATATCTAGAGGGCTAAGAGTTATGGATGCATTGATACTTGCTACTAACATTTTGAAGCGTGGCTGTTAAATTTTGCCTGCTGGCTTCTGGCTGGAGGCCGGCCTGCCTGGGCAACAGAGCAATTGAAAGGAACTGCAGGCAGCTTTTTTTTTTTCAGTTATACATCAAGGAACTTTGTTCTTTCTTTATTATAACTGACCACTGACAGGAATGGCTTGTGAAGAAAGCAAGGCAAACAAGGCACAGTGAACACTTCCCAGATAATCATTATTGTTCATTTTATTCACTTTCAGTGGACGCTTTTTTTTCTTAAATAACTGTTTGAAATTTTTTTTTCTTAGATAACCATTCAAAAAATTTAAAGAGACATTTCTAAACCAGAATATATTATGAAAATCACAGGAAAGACTGAGAATATACAAAGAAAACATTTTTTGTTGATAGAGTAGGACCTACTTAGAAAACGTAGTTTATAGAAAAAAAGAGGTAAATAGTGTTTCTTATAAAGACCTGTTGGGAAATTATATAATAAAAAAAGTTTCAAAAAATGTGTGTCTAGAATGTTTGGAAGCTAGACTGTGAGTAACATTTATTTTCAAAACAATAAATGGGTGGATGGTCTTTGAAAATATGGGGTATGTTCTATATGTGCAAAGGAAAATCTATCACATGAACATTAAGCTTACAAGTTTGAATATGATATATTTACACAATTACATAGCTATGGTCTTTGTGAATCATTACTAATAACCAACCTCTTTTATAAATTAATTTGAGAGTACATTTTAAAAGCGGGAAAGATAGTTTGTTATTCATAATATGGATAAAGACATTTGACTCTAAGCCAAACTTGTATATTTTGCTTGTGCTTAACTTCGTGACCTTAAAGCTTTATTAAGAAGTCCAGGGGAAAAAAAAAAAAAAAGTCCAGGGAATCTAGGCTTGAGTTAAGGCCATGAAGTTTCTTTGTTTTGATTTGCTTTGACCATAAAGGATAGAAGAAGTAAAAATAAAAAGAATACGAATGCCGCTATCTACAGCCTTATTTAAATACACAAACAAAATCTACCTGCATCACTATCAAACAAATGTACTAAAACTATAGCCATGTAAATATCAAACATCAATACTTCCTGCTTATGAAATTCTGTAGTCATACAAATAGTTATGTAAATCCCAATGTTTATGAAATTCCATCCTACACTTGAACAAATGCAATTTTTCAGTCACTATAGCTAGTTTTTTGTCATTTCTTACCAGATTTCCCTAGAGATCCAGTGAGGCCTAAGCACATAAAAAGTTTCATCATTTTTATTCTACAACCAGCCAGTTTTCAGAGGAAAAGCACAATTTTTCACCCTGCACTTTTAAACAAATATTTCTGAAAAATTAGAAGCATGAAGAAATAGCTATGCAAATATGGGCATAGCCTTAGTAACAGTACTTGGATAAGCTAATAAAATAATATTTATCATGAAAAGAAAATTAAGTAAAAATTCAGCCCCTGCAAAATTTAAATGCAATTTTAGACTCATTTCCTTGACCTTCCTTAAAAGAAAGTAAACGAGGAGGTAATAATCAACTATTTTCTTTTTTAATGAGAAAACAAAACTTGAATTAACTTGGGAGGGGAAAGGGAATAGAAAGAGATATTTCACAATGTTAAGTAGAGGGTTTTTTTTTAAACTCACTTTCAGGAAATTTTTCTCATAATGAACATTTTTGTTAGATTAAAAAAATATTCCCTAGGTCCAAATAATCATATATACTTAAGTATATAAAATAAAGTATATAAAATATTTTAAATATTTTATATATTTTTCATATAAAATCATTTCACTTTTCAATGTTTAACGTACAAAAGTGCTGACTCATTCATCTGCATAAACCTCCTTTATAATTTTTCTTAAAATCCAGTTAAATAATAGGAGCTCAGAACTATAAAAAAGACAATAAAAGCTTTCCGTATACAGCAGCTAATTAAAGTACACCTTGTAGGAGCAGTCATCTCCAACACGTCCTAGAAAATAATTGCACAAAAAGTTAACCGTGCCTTGTCTTGAGTACTTTCTATAAGCACACTGCCTGCAGGGTTCCCATACAGCTGTAGAAGTTCCTTTAGAACCTCAGTCAGAAATTTAGGCCAACTTTGGGGCTTCTCCGGTGGCTCAGATGGTAAAGCATTTTCCTACAATGCAGGAGACCCAGGTTTGATCCCTGGGTTCGAAAGATCCGCATGGACAGGGAAGCCTGGCGGGCTATACAGTCTACAGGGGCACGAAGCGTCGGATACCACTGAGTCTATGGAGTCACAGAGAGTCAGACCCAACTGAACAGCTAACACTTTTCACTTTCGCTTTGGGAAAAATGGATTTGCTCTCTCTTTAAAGTAACAATGCTAGATACTTCTACTTAATATTAGGGATCCAGAGACACAAAGCAGCCTTTTTCTTCCAAAAAGGTTGCAGTTTATTTTGTTCACAGACAAGAAATTGAGCGCTAAGTGGTTATTAAACCAACAAAATCAATTTACTTGAATAAATAGGAGAGTTTGAGATCAAAATCTCTTTCTTTTTTTTCTCTCAGAAATGTGCATGGAGATATATACTTTAAAATATCTAGTTATAATAAAAATACTTTTAGGGAAAAGTTTTTACATTTACCAAATATCCATTCAGCCAAATTATCTCAATTCTACAGCCCCATTTGGTAAGTGATGTGGCCAGAAAGGTTTTATGTAGATGATACTGGCTGCAGTTAATTGTTGCTTTTAAAAGATGATGACTTCCCTCGAATCTCAGACAAGCCCCTAGTTGTATTCAAGATGAAATTTTCGGGTCTGGTCTCATCTTGTTCCTGTAAAGATTTCTGTAAACATATAATATTTAGGAGCTCCAGGAAAAAAGAACAGGATTCACTTTAATACAGTAAATTGAGGAATGTTTTCAAAGGAATATGGTTAAGAAATGTGATCATAAATGTTTCTTTTTCTAAAGAATCCCAAAATAACATATTCAAAAACCTTCTTAAATAATATATATTGCTTTGTAATCAGAGATAAAGATTATTTTTTAAATACTTCTTCTCATCCAAAGGTGCAAGACCATAATTTTCTACCTTTTCTCTTTTAAATGATAAGTTCATATGATTTGTTTATTAAGTTCTACTTGTTTGTAATACAATACACCACCATTTAATACACAGGAAACCTATACCCCAGAAGCATGCCCTCTGAGTTAAAAACTCAGGGACGAAAGAAGAACAAGCTGCAGTTGATAGGTGTGAACAGTAAAAATGAACAGAGTAAGTCACTACATTGTACAAATGCTGTTTGATAGAGAAGCCAGCTGATGTCCAGACAAGTTCCTTTTGAAAAAGCAGAATTTGCAGGTGCATGGGAGGGTTTCTACCACTTCATTCACCTACAGGGCTCTCAAATCTCCATGGGTACCAGCAACATTATCATATTTGTCCACTGAAACATATAACAAGATATAGCTTCTACATTCATAAAAAAGAAATTGAAGACAAGTTCTAGTCAGTGACTGAAACTTACAGGTAAGGAGTTGTATATAATGAACTGTGTCAAAAGTATGCCCCTACTAAAACCCAGAACTTCTATTCTATGGATGGAAACGTTCCTTAATCCTTAATCCTTCTGTACCTATAAGTAAGTGCTTATCAATTGACATTGGATTGTGGGAAAAAAGGGACTGTGTTTGCCCACCAGGCCCTGAGGCCCAGGAGGAAAAAACGGTAAAATTTCACCTTGTGCTGTGCTTAGTCGTTCAGTAGTGTCCAACTCTTTGCAAACCCATGGACTGTAGCCCACCAGGCTCCTCTGTCTATGGCGATTCTCCAGGCAAGAATACTGCAGTGGGTTGCCATGCCCTCCTCCAGGGGATCTTCCCAACCCAGATCTTCCACATTGCAGGCAGATTCCTTACTGTCTGAGCCACCATGGAAGCCCAAAATTTCACCTTATTCTCATTCAATTTATTAGGGAACAGAAACCCCTTAACTGCAGGGTGTCAGCTGCTATAAGTGTATTTATGTTCATTTGGCAATTTCTGCTTCCCTGGTCATTGAGCTGTCTAATTCCAAAACTATTTCTGGCTAAATGACTGCTACTTTCTTTATTTGTTGTAAGAACTATAGTAACTATCCTTTCAAAAATAATATATATATATAGAAAAATTAGGGTTTTTTTCACCCTAAGCTAATAAATCTTGTTTTATTTTAGTTGTTTTTAATAGAAAACATTTTTTTCATTGACATCCCTGAGTAGATTTGGGAATCCCTCCACCCCCAAACCTTCACAGACTAGAATCTTTTGTTTCAATCATCACTTTCTAATACCTAGGCAGGGAGGTGCCCGAACACTGAGTAAGGCCTACCAAGCCACTGATGCTCTTCTGGGACCTTCGCTCTCTCTCTCTCTGTGACCCAGGGAAGGGAATACCCAGGTCCCATACTGAGTACCCGGATATCTGTGGAGGCTGAGACTGATCTGGTCTTGACTAAGTCAGAGGAGACAGTGTGTGTGTGTGTGTGTGTGTGTGAGAGAGAGAGAGAGAGAGAGAGAGGGAACCAGCACGGAGATCTGCCTTCCACCCTCCCCACTTCCTCTGCAGCCCTCCTCTGCTCTCTGCGGCTGGTGGCTTAGTGCCTGAACTGATTAGGTAACAACAGAGCACCTTCCCTCCCTGTTTCCTCTCAATGCATTTGGGCCACTGCTTTTGAAGGAGCCCAGCCCTGCCACTATCCTGCCTTTATCACGGGCTGTATGGGGCTTTATCTGGAAATGCCTGGGCTTTGCCCCTGGCTTCATCAATCATTTGGACCAGTTCACATCCCCTTCATGGTGTTCCGCCTCATTAAACCCATCAAGCACTCTGGGGAGGGGCAGTGGGGCCAGGGAATGCCTGAGCACTCTTCCCACTGCCCCACATCTCAGGGGTGAAGAGGCCCTGCTCTCCTGGGGGAGAGGGTGCACAGGATGACTTATAAGGCCACTAGACGTTCAGGCCTCACCTGACCTGCTGCTCTGGGAGACTTCTTGGAGTTGGACTTGGGAAATTTGATGATCCGTTTTTAAAGAATTCATTTATTTGCTGGGGAGATTGGAGACCACTGCTTCATAGAAAATGAAGTGTTTTAAGGCAAGAGATGCAAATGCTGGTTATAAAAAAAAATAAATAAGTCTAGGGCTTACTTGGTGACTCAGTGGTAAAGAATCTGCCTGTCAATGCAGGAGACACGGGTTTGATCCCTGATCTGGGAAGATCCCACATGCCTCAGAGTAACTAAACCCATGGACCACAACTACTGAAGCCCATGCTCCCTACAGCCTGTGCTTCACAAGAGAAGCCACTACAAACAGAAGCCCAAATACAGCAACTTGAGAAACCCCACAGGCAGCAATAAGGACCCAACACAGCCAATAATAAAATAAATAATAAAATTTAAAAAAAGTCCGAGGGATCCAAGTTCCAGAGGGAACACTGACTCTAAACTTAGGGTCTTCTGGTAAAGTGAATCATGAGCACCATTCAGGTAACCTAGACAAAACCCGGTGCTAAATTTGGGGAAATTGCAGAAATGTGTAGAAATTTCGACAGTTTTCCAAAGTTCTATACTACTTATGACTCAGATTTCTCTTTTTAGAAAATAGAAATTTCTGGTTATGGCTGGTTATTTTATTTTTATAAACACATTACAAGGGGTTTTCTCACACATTCCTTCAAAACCACCTTTGGAGATGTTTTATTTTCAATGTTATTTTAAAAGTGAAAAAGCCAAGGCAAAGAGATTGAATTTAACCAGGATCACGTGGCTGGAACTAGGTTTAAACCCTATCATTTCTCTTACACAACTTTGTTAACATGGTAAAGAGACATTCTGGAAGGTGCTATTGTTTGTGTGTAACTTTTCTAACAAGGTCTGTGAGATGACCTCAGATGTCTGGATACAAGTGCACTTCCCTGAAAGACTTCCTCAACCTATTGGAGAAAGAAGAGTAGGAAGAAGTAAAGAAAAACACAGACTTGTTATTGCTCTGGTAAAAACTGTCTCTTAGAAGCAACCAGGAGTTGAGAAGGATATGCATTTGACTACAGAAGAGAGAAGTAGGAGTGAGGTGGAGGCTGGGGACTGAGGTCGGGAGAGAGGAAGGAAGCCATTACCTTAGAATGGCCTCTTAACATCCGATTTGTATTACAAACAAGAGCCAAGTTTCATCTCCGTACAGCACCAGGGGTCAAATCCTCTGAACTACTTCACGCACCCAAACAGCTATTTTACCGACCAGGCACCTGTACCCCCCGTGCTATTTTACTTTTGGACTTCGTGGAGAATCTAAGGATGAGCATCTAACCCTAATCCTAACCTGCGCGCCACCACCTGGCACCAGACAACTCCTGCTTCAAGATTCGCAGTCCCTGGGCGGCCTCTTCAGGAATCCTGGGCTAGGAATGGGATTATGGAAACCCTAAACTATGCTGGCCTAGCGAATCCCGGCGGCCTGTAGTTCAGCCCGCAGCCCACGCACCCGCTGGCCTTTGCGCCTACACGCCAATTTGCATCCCCAATAACCGAGCACTGCGCGCATCCCAGAGCACTGCGGGTATTAATAATCATAAAAGACTAGGCGATTACAAAAGAGAGAAGGTGCTAAATGTCAGGAGCTGGGGCAAGATTTTTAAAAGGCATCGCACCGAATCCAAGTCTGTACTTTAACTTTTTTAATAACGATTTCCCCCCCACCCCTGGGCTGGAAGCTCGCGCCGAATCCTGGAGGAATTGCTAAATCAAATTAAGGTTATATTTTGCAACAGACTGGATGGAGCAATAAAGGAGAGCGCGCGGAAATGGGACTTCACCCATCAATTAGATCTCTATTAGCAGCCAATACAGGCTTCACCACAGGAAATGTCACATCCCAGCCCAAGCGGACCCTTGCGTTATCCACCTCCAGCTCTCACCTCCCCTCTCCCCTAGAGTTTTAAACTCTTCGGGCACACAATTTGGAGCCAAGCAAAATCCCTTTGTTTGGTCGAGGGGTTTGGTTTGATTTGTTTTCTCTTCCCAGTCTCGTTTTGGAACCCGGCGCCACCTGCCTCCCCCAGCACGTGCGCGGCGCGCTAACCCCGAGACACTCCCGCCCAGGCTTGCTAAACAGGTTGCAGTGCGACACCTGCGCTGTCTGCTGGGTCGCTCAGCACCGCGGCGCGGGGGCTGGTGCGCTGGGCCTTATTAATATTAAAAGCTTTATGATGGTCCTGAACAGTCCATAATGAAAGGTGATTAACAAGACAATGGACAGTGCTCTGAATGGTGGCGCAACTCAGCTGCCATAATAGATCAAATCCGCCTCGGGGGTCCCAGCGTGCGAATTCCGCCCCAGGATCCGAAGAAGTCCGAGGGAATCGAAGGGAAAGCTGCCGTGATAAGGCCGGACGGGGAGTCAGACAGCCGAAATGGCGCGCCCTGCAGTCCCCACCCTGCAGGCTGGGACTAGACACTCTGACCTCAGCTTCGTCTCTGATGGCCTTGCAGGTGTTCGCTCCCAACTGGAGTCCCGGGATGTGTGCGGTCCCCACCCAGAGACCAGAGGGCTGAACCCGGATCCCCGGATCCTAAAGGTGTTCACCCCTGCCCATCCCGTTATTCCAGATACCAGAATCCGAGCTCTAATGGGAAAACGCCCAGATCATGGCTGCTTCGACTTGGCACAAAAGGAAATGGGACATGAACCCTGCATCCACTCCCTTCCAGACTCCGGTAAATGCACCCAGCCCTTGACCCCTGGTCCTCCGGTCCCCAGCAGAACAGAAATTTCCTCTGGCCCCAGAACGTCTCATTTATCATTCTCGCGGGGACCCAAATGACAACGGTCCTTGTCCTAGCCCGGCTGCGAATTGCGCCCCCCCACACCCGCTTCTGCGCCCTTGTCCTCTCCGTACCCCTCCCGCTCCACACCCTTGCCCATAAGGAGACAAGGTGCAACAGCCCGGGAATGAGCAAGCAGGAGAAGTGGCCGGATGGATAAAGGAGGCACTGTTGCCGTGGCCGCCGCCGCTGCCCCCATTCAGGAGCCGAATTCAAATGGATATTTTTCCCCCTCGGTCCAGCTGAACGAGCCTCAATGCCTCAAAGGTGCAGAGCTGCCTTCTTGGACATGCTCTGTGGCTGATATTATAATTTTCATAATGCGCTTTTATGTCGCTCCAGACTCCTCCGGTGAGGAGCCCGCAGAGCTGCTGAAAGGGGCTTTGAGAGGCCCGGGCGCTCGGCTGCTGCGAGCCGCGCGCCCCCCGCCGGCCTGAGTGGCACCGCGTGCCCCGGCCGGGGCGAGGTTCCTGCGCTGCGAGCGCGCAGGCGGCGGCGGGCGCTGCCCGCGCGGCTCATTAACATGCACCCCGAGTGCGCCCCGCCAGCTCCCGCCCGCTTCCAGGGCCTTTTTGTGCCCCTCGGGGTCTCTGCCATCCGCCTGGGTGCGAGGTCCCTGGCCTCATCCGGGCTCACACTCCAGCTCTGGGCCGACGGACCTGTGGCCAGCCAGGCTTAGCGAAGGTCAAGGTGTTAAGGTGTGAGCGGATCCAGGAAGCTTAGCGAAGGTCAAGGTGTTAAGGTGTGAGCGGATCCAGGAAGCAGTCAGGGGGCAAAACCGTCTTCTGACTCCGCGGAGGCCGCTTTTGCAGAGCTCTGGAAGCGAGGGGACTCTGGGTGTGAAGGGCTTATAAGTGAAGGCAGGAAGATGGAGCGGAAGCCTCCTCACTCTAACGAGTGTGGTTCGAACGATTTTGTTTTAAGCACTTAGCAAGTAGTAATCATATAATCTGCCTAACAACCCAGGGAGGAAAAGGAGCGCAGAGAGGTTAAGTTGTTTGCCCACGGTCACACAGCTGGGAAGTGGGAGGACCCAGATTCAGACCCGGATCCCGGAGTCCTCGCTTTTTATTTAACTAATAGCTACTTTTCCTGATGTTGGCTCTGTGTTCGGCCTAAGCAGTTTGCGAGCAAACCCGCTTGCCAGATGAGTAACAGATAATACAGGTCAGTTACAGATTGATCCAAACTCCTGGTCCTCACCTACACTCAGTCATTAGAGCTCACTCCTGTGTATTACCTCTCTTATGTCTGTTTCAGGCTCACTGTAGGAGTTTGCATGAAATACTTAGGGCCTCTGAAACTTTTAATCAGACAAATACTTTACCTTAGTCACCAAAAAACACATTAAAAATTAATGAACATGTATCATGGTGAAACTGAGGGGATGAGGGAGGGAAAAAAGATGGGGGAAAAGAAAAACTTGCATTCTCAAGAAACTTCCCAAATAAACTAATCACTTGAATGGCCCTGGGTGGAGAATTTAATAACCTTAATCCACATTACAGTAGGCCCCTTTATAGCAGATTCAGGGCTACGTTTCCTAAAAGATTCATTCTGCCAAACCTTGGAACTCTTCACAAGAAATACTAGGTAAAACTTGTAAGGCTGTAGTTAATCCTATCCCCAAGACCAAAGTTATCAAAATGTTCTCATAATTGCTCTCTAAAGTAAGTCCTATTAAAGTTGCTAAATAGCACCTTTATTCATTTTTAGGAGGTCCTGCTGATACTGAGAGAGAGCAATCAGTATATGTCCCCCCAATTCATATTTGTTCAGAAGGCAGACATGTACCAAAGAAATAAATACATGTCTGGTCCCAAATCTCTTGCTATAAATAGGGGTAAAATAAAAAATGCATTCACAACTAGACATTCCTGCTGTAAGACTGTCTGTTCTGGGAGTTATCAACCTATAAACCCTCTGGACCATAGCACAGCCTCAGTTGTCCACTTGGCATAGAGAGATACCATGATATTGTCAATGCCCACCATGCACTGGGCAACAAAAATGTGCTCCATGTGTCCATCTGCAGTAATAACACAAAGTCAGTCAAGAATCAGTGTCAGACTGGATTTTAATTTTTCTTCACAAAGGTCTTTTAGGGCTTAATCTAAACTTGACAATTTCTTATGACCTAAGCTTCAAATCCTCCAAATTTGAAACTAAGCAATAGATCTGAAAACAGGACCCACAGATCCCATCCCCAGAGTTGTTATATTTGATTTTCTTCCATAAACTAGCTTCCCTATTCTTGTATGAATCTACTGTTGGAGTCCTGCATATCTAATAAAATGATCCCAAATTGCAGCTAAAATCTCTTCTTCTTCCTGATTTGTTGCAGCACAATGAAAGATAACTACCTCTAAAATTGGGAGACAGCAGCTGTTCATACATTTCTTCATTAAATAAACACCGGGATACCTGCTGATTGAAACCATTTTGGGGGTGTGATGTGAATGGCTCTTTAAAAACCTTCCCATATGTTAGCCTCCAGTAAATTCAACAGCTTTGCTCTGCCTCTAAATCAGAGATTATTAAATTCTTATGAAAACTTGAAAATGTTCTAAGGTAAAATTGTATCACATATTTGTGAAGAAGTGATAAAATGCCATTTTTGACAATTTTTAAAGTCACGTACATAATAGGCTACAATCAGAAGGTCCACTCAAATTCATGACACCTACTCTTCAAATTACCCAACTAAAAGAGAGGGAAAATAGAGGTGATTTAAATTATTTACTTGATAGGGCCTTTTCAATCCCTAAAAATGTGTCAGTAAACCGCATGATTTTCAGAAATTGTGAAATTTGCCAAAAACTACCAAAATAATCATCCTTATAGAAGAGGAGATGATAGCAAGTTAATGAATGTCATTATTGAAAATAAGAATGCTACCCCTGCTTATTGTACATGTTAACATAGCATTAAAAGATCTTTGAAAAACATGATTGATCATTTTCAGATTATGGATTTGTGTCAAATGATGGATTTAAAATATTATGTGTATTAGGAAAATAAATACATTCTATATGATTGAGATGTGGAAGTTACTCAGTTACTTAAGATGTGGAGTAGTTACTTAGAGAAGTGAAGGATGAAATGAATCATACAGTAAATTCAGGATTTGAAAACAGGCAGACTGGACAACTGTGGATCCAAATACCTCTTTTTCACTCCTCTGGGGACATTTTTCCTCTTTGTATGTACAGGGATA
The DNA here is from genome assembly GCF_029407905.1 of Bubalus kerabau. Classification (NCBI taxonomy): domain Eukaryota; kingdom Metazoa; phylum Chordata; class Mammalia; order Artiodactyla; family Bovidae; genus Bubalus; species Bubalus kerabau. The sequence continues at coordinate 64,920,028 of NC_073630.1, forward strand.
GCCTTTTTCTCTTTCTTCCTTTTTTCCTATTTGAAGCAATTTCATTTCCTTCATTTTATTGCAAGTAGAGAAACAGAAATGGGAATATTGAGGGAACTCTAATAATAATTTTAAAGAACAAAAATCTTCCATGAAAGGAGAACTGCAGCCCAGCTCCCCAAGAGGGCTGTTGGCATTGACTCAGCTGCCCTTGTGCAGAAATTAACTTATTAAAGGTAAGCTGCAAGTGGGAGAAGGATCTTTAAAGAACTGGATGTAGATGCCTTTTTAATTTATTTCTTGTTTATGAACATGGAAAAAAATAGTGGAGAAATGTGTCCCTGACTTAGTAAGGGGCCAGAGAGAGACAGTGGAAAGCTTAGTTGCTCTTACAGTCCTACCATGAATGAACACTGTGACCACCATTTTATCCACCCAGCCTCAGTTTTCTCATCTAAAAATGGGAAGTAGAATTGATACAGATATTCCCTCTCTAGTTTGCAGTTCCGGTCTTAGGAAATCCAGTTCCTGACAAAGTCCAAATTACTTCCTGCCTGGTCATAATATTTCCAGAATGTATCTTCATGTCTGAAACTTTAAGTTTATGCTTCAACATTTGTCCTTTGGTCTGAACTTTATAAAATAATTTTTTTAAAAAAGCATAGTGCACTGGATAGGACTGCTTGAAATTTTTCTGTTCATCAATAAGGCTTCTGTTGTCATCAACAATGACAATAATCAAGTGCTTTCATTGTATTACAGAGCATGGCAAAATTCCAACTAAAAATTTTATCAGTGACTGTTTGGTATGGTAGGTGGATTACTGAAAGAAGATATGTAAAACAGACTACAACTGTGAACAAAATTCTATCATTCCATGTATACATATGATAATTTCATATATGATTTTGTGATATCCTGATTGGAAGTAACCAACAAGATAAGTAACTAAGTAGATCTCATACATATCATGGATATATCTAAAATATTAAGAGCAAAAGAGAATGACAGGGCATTAGAGAAAATATTAAACAAGATAATTATGCTTCCCTTCATAAATTTATGATTTGAAGCAGTTTTTCTGAATTCCAGAAAATACTTTTAAATTTAAAATATCATTTGATATTAGATTTAGTAGATATGTTCTCAACCTTTTAAAATGTAAAATTGAAAAAGTAAGATAAAGGGTCATTCAAATAGCTATACATTAAGTTAAAATGTTTACTATTTGACAGTAAGATTTATTAAAGACAAATGAGAGGAGGGAATTTTTTCTGAATCTCCAATTGCCATTTTAAATTTTATATAGTGAGAGTGTATCCAAAAATTGCTAATTATTTTAGCTAATAAAGAGTACTTAAATAACTGTAGCTGCAGCTATGTGCTTCATTCAAAATTAATAAAGCCAGTAAGTTAATAACAATAATTAACTCCCACTGTACCGTAGTCTCTTCTATAGATGCTTTGTAGCATACATTTGATATTTTAGTTGGGGAATGAAAGTGAAAGTCGCTCAGTCCTCTTGTGTCCGACTCTTTGCGACCCCATGACTATACAGTCCATGGAATTCTCCAGGCCAGAATACTGGAGTGGGTAGCCGGTCCCTTCTCCAGGGGATCTTCCCAACCCAGGGATTGAACCCAGGTCTCCCGTATTGCAGGTGGATTCTTTACCAGCTGAGATATCAGAAAAAGTTGGGGAATATGAAAAAGCAAAGCACAAAAAGATGATATTCCTATGAGTATAGGAGGAAATCTTACATCAAAAACTATAAACATTTGTTGCATAATCAAGTATACCTCCACAAGATCTATGAGCTCATGAGGACATACCAGATAATTAATTCATGAACAACTAAGAATGTCAAACATGATTTCTCAATGAGGAGCCAGTACTATCCTTCAAGAATTTTTTAAGATAGTTGGTTAACTAAAAACATTGGGTGAAGGGATTATCAAAATGAAAACATTTTCAAGGGAAGGATCAAGAAAATTTAAAAGGAGGGGGATTTAAACCTCAGTGATCAGCGATGATTAGTCTGTGATGTGTATGCTGAGTAAACATAATTTTCTTCATAAGGAAGAGAAAAATGTAAAGTGTTCTTCTTCACTTAGAAATTATTTCAGCTAACACTTTGATAGGTCTCTGGAGGTAGTAGTCTAAATACTCTTTGGGAGTTTCTCTCTTTTGTTTCTTTTAGTGTTTCCTTTTATTCACCTTCTATAAAAGGCCATTCGTCAAGTTCAAGAATAGGAAGGACACAGTGCCAGTGGGTGTTGCTGTGGTTGTTATTATTAGGAAAATGGGTTTACAACTCAGCATGGTATCTAAAATGGTATCTCAAGTGCCCTGTGAGCAACCACCAAGCGAATGGAATTTCCACACCAACTCAGGGGCCTGCAACCTCTCTACTGGCAGAGAATTATCTAGATCTGACCCATATTCTATTGATTTGAGCAATGAAGAAAAAAAAACAACTTTTCTTGTGTGTTTTTGGGAAAACACACATACACACACGAAGGAAATGAAATACTCAAAGCAGCACACTTAGCAACTCAGTCGGGGAAAGGTCAGACTACTAGAGACAAGTAAGTATAGACACCTCCTAAACCATGGGAAAACATGGATAAATCGTTTCGACTCACTGCATTCAGAACCCATGGAAGAGAATCACAAAACTGCACTTTGCCATTGTTGCCTGAAAGGATATCTATTTATCATCTCATAAGACAGCTCGAATGATCTTTATCTACTTTGCCCACTTTCTGACCCAAATTCAGGGTTTTTATGGAAAATTGCAGTCAGTTTGATTGATGAAATCCAAAGATGTCTAAAATGGCACCAAAGATCTCCAACTGTGCAGACTCCAACCGCGGGCTTCAATGTTGGCATTGTTCCTGAAGGAGTAGAAAAAAGAAAAAAGAAAAAGTTGAGAAAAACAGGCAAAAGTTAGGGGATTTCTGCTTTAAAACTTCAAGTTTCAATGAAGATCCCCAAACCCATTATCTCTGTTCACACGTGCGAACTGGGCGCACATCAAAGTATTTCCCACACATCGCAACAAAACCGGGTTCCCAGTGAACCAATCAACCCCTTTGTGACCCGCTGAATGGCTGTATCTACGGGGCGAGCTGGTTTCAGAAAGGCTCTCAGAAGGACAGCGTGCAATGGGAAGCTGGGAAGCCGCGGAGCCCGGCGCGCCTGCCGGGACGCAGGAAGGAGCAACTAGTCTACGCAATCGCCCTTGCTACCGGCCGCTTGGGACTTTAAGACACCCAAACGAGGAGTCCCAGCGGCCACTCCGTGTTCCCAGGCAGGCCAGCCCGGCGTCCTCAGCGCTGTCTCCCCAGCCCTCCGGCGGCGCCACTTATTAATCCAGAGCCAGAGCTAGAGCCAGGCGGAGGCACCGGCGCCGAGGCCCGCGGAAGCAGGAGGCAGAGCAGTGTCAGTCGGTCCGGTTTGGGGCACGATGCATTGTAGTCGAATATTGTCACCTGCCTAATTGTTCGAAGCTGCCCTCCTCCCCTCCCCCATTAGTAATAATAGCTGGAGCGCGCCTCCTACCGGGTTACCAGGCCCGGGAGCTGATGAATGAACCCCCTCGTAGGGGAAAATCTTAGGAGCTGTCTTCTGTCCTATTACCCAAGGGGGCCAGCTATAAATCTTCCTTCATTTTAACCACATTTACCCTCATCCTCCTCGGGGCTAGGGATGCTGCGTTAAGATTGCACTGATGTGCCAAGGCTCTGGACCAGCTGCTCCTAAATACAGACAGGTCCTTGTCAATTAAGGCTTTGAGAAGCAGGTCCTCTGAGGCCCTGGGGCATTGGAGCAGCCAGCAGCGTGCAGCCCCCACAATTAGTATCCATTTGGAAGGGACCTTCAGGGCACAAATGCACAGGCAAAGGAAGAATCAAAACACCAGGCAACTTCAATTCTGGAAATTGGTCTGTAAGTGTTGTGAAACTGAACAGACGGCCCCCAAGAAGGAGCTAAGATTTCTGGTGTGAGAGGGGCCTCTCCCACCAAACCCCACCCCACCCCACCCCCACACAACTTCCCAATATTTTCTCTTTGTCTTGTTTCAAGCCGGGCAGTCGATTGAGTTTGTGGGTAGGTTTGGGGTGAGGGGGAAGAAAGATAAATGAATACATTCATTTACCCGCTCCTAGCTGAGGTTGTCTTTTGGTGTCTTTTGTGGCCACCTCAAGCAGCTGGTCAACCCTGCCCGGACCCTGGCCTTTGGCCCAGGGGGCGCTGGACAAGGCAGGCGCTCCAAGGAGAAGAGCTGCGATGTATCAGGTCAGGGAGGCCAAGCCGCCTGTGGACCGGGCTGAGCATTAGCAGCTCAGCTAAACAAAACCCAAAAGGTTCAGGGGGCCTGGGGCGTCAGGAGGCAAGGTGTTTGTTTAAGTGATTAGGAGCAGTTGGGAGTTAGGGGCGGATAAAAGGGCAGAGCTTGTGACACAGGGCAACTTAGCTGGACAGCAAGGGTGGACATTCAGAGGACATCACTGTTAAAGACTGTGTGACCCCACCAAGTTCAAGAACAGAGCAAACAGCACAGGCCATTAGGGACAGCCGTCAAGCGGATGGCAACAAAGCCAGGAGGGGCATTGAGAAAAAATGTTTCAATATTAAATATGGAAAAGTACTGGGGACCAGGGCAGGGGGTCAATGAAAGTCAACAAGAGCTTAGGCTTAACAAGAGAAAGAATTTAATATCAAAAATGCATAAATCTGAAAGTAAGGCAGCCCCATAATACAGATAAAAGAACCAGTTCAGTCAACATTCTGGGATAATGGCAGCATAATAGATAGCATCAGGTTGTTAACATTTAACACAAAAGTGAAGCAAATGAAAAGAAAGGCAGTTCCCTTAATTGAGAACCTGCTGGAAGATTTCCACATGCCACCAGGGATGAAGACGTTGCTAACTAGCTGCCTTATCAACGTTCTGACCATCAAGGGAAACGTGGACCAGCTTCTTGGAGTTTCACTCCCACCTCACTTCTCCCCTTCCCCAAGGTTTCCATCTCAAAGGCGCTTACTCTCTCTAGAGTCAAAGTCCTTTTTCTCAGAACCCACTGTGACTGTCCTTCTCCCGGTTCAGCCAGGAGGTAAAGTTTCTTTTAAAATGCACCTCACCTCCCTGAGTGAGCTAGCAAAGTTCTTAGCAAAGAGCATAGAATGAAAAGAATGGTTTGGTTTTGGAGTCAAAATGAGCAGGCTCATTTTTTTCCTGCTAAGAATGAAAGTGTGTATTTCTTCAGAAGGGATCTTCAGAAGGGAAGCTTCAAAAGAATATCTCACTTTGCTCACTTTTTTCCCCAATCAATAACAAATCTCATTTTCAAAGAAACTTCTGGCAGCAGAGCCTTGAAAATTCAGTGAAGCTTCCTGAATCAAGTACTTCGGCTGTCTGTGCTAGAGCTCTAGGGCCTTGCCTATGTAGGAAAAGCCCTTCTCTTTATCTCATTTATCCACAGGTAGATGCTGAAAAGGTAAGTCATTCCAGTAGTGGACAGCTGCTGCCTAAGACTCAGCATCCTCCCATTCCCGTAGAGCCAGAAGACAAGCCCACCTTCCAGCAGTCATCACTGGTCTACCCACCTCACCCATCCCCACCAGCCACACATCCACCCACCTCACCTCCCTTCTACAGAGGGAGCCACGGCTCTCTGCTATCCCAAGATGCCTGTTAGTTTTCAAAACACATTTACATACCTAGTAAGAGTTGATCCTTACAACTACTTTGTGGAATAAATAAGGTAGAAATCCCCACTGTTTGGTGAGGACACAGAAAGATTAAACAAGCCAATTTATTTCTCACAGTCAAGATTCCTAGTCTAGTATGCATTCCACACCTTCCTTGTACTTTGTCCTCCACTATTTGGAATGCAAAATTCAGAGGCACAGAGAGAAACTGAGGTCTTCCTCAAGCCCGTGCAAGTGTTTTTATGCTCATTTCTATCTGGACTGTAGCTATTACTTATGTGTTTTAGAGCACCCGGAGAATTTAGGGGGACTCCCAGAACATTTAGGGGATCCCTTGATGGCTCAGTCTGTACAGAGTCTGCCTGCAATGCAGGAGACCTGGACTTGAGAAGATCCCCTGGAGAAGGAAATGGCAACCCACTCCAGTATTCTTGCTTGGAGAATTCCATGAACAGAGGAGCCTGGAGGGCCACAGTCCATGGGGTCACAAACAGTCGGACACGGCTGAGTGACTTTCACTTTCCCAGAGTGTATATCTCAACAGGTTCACTCTACACATGAGAAATAGAAGCTCAGAGGCTTTCAGTACCCAACTCAGGTCCTAGAGTCAGGAAGTGACAAATCTAGGCTCAACCTGAGTCCTGAGGTTCTATAACCAGGCTACATCAGAACCCTCCAGTATCCACAACATGTGATATTTCTTCCAAGGAAACTGCAAGTTCCTTGGGTGCAGTGTTTTCTGTTTCTCTTGTACCTCATGTGGAACATCCCCTCACAAAGTGTTTGTAGAAATTAATTAAAGAATGACTAATGGCTAGTAAGTGAATGGATGGGATTAGGAACCCTAATCAAAGAGACACCAGCTTGGGCCTACCTCCAATGACATTAACAGTGACAGCATAAAAAACCATACTCCAGAAATAGGGACATTTAAATGACCCTTTTTTAATGGAAAGAAAGCTGTTATGAGGAAAACTGGTCTTAGAGCTTCAGAATCTGAAGATCACTGTTTGTTCCCTTTTGCCTTAGTAACAGCTGCAAAGGCAGGATCTTGTTCCTGCAATTGCAACTTCCCACCACCCCTGAGCCCATCCTTGGCTCCCCAGATATCCCTGCGCAGGTGGGGAATTCAGAGAAGATCAGGAGGCCGCACCCAGATGGGGGTAGATGAGACCTTCACATCAAGAAGTCACTCTGACCACCAGACCTCTAAGAGCTCTTCCATCCTGAAAGTTCTGAGATGCTGTCTAGATCCTCTGACTCACGGCCAGCTGGGCCTAAGTAGACCGGAGATGACTGACAGGAAGTCAGTGGCACGCCGGCCCCAGCGCCCACCCAGAGGAAGCCTCGCAGAGCAAGGCTCTGGCATCTTCAGGCCAGCTCCAGCTGGGGATACACGCTGGACACAAGCCTGGCCAGACGATTCCCTGCAATCTTCGGTCTCATCCCCACTGGCCCCCTTCACTATACGAGCCCTCCAGTCTTGGCGCCTGGTGACCGCAGCGCGTGGCGCCAGCACGGGCACTTCCGGGGCCGCCCCCGCACCCCTGCTGGATCAGGTCACCGGGAGCACACGCCAGGCGCCAGGCTGCTCTGACTGGCTGGCCTGGCCCCAGCTGCGACCTCAGACAACCCAGGACCAAGCCGGTGATCAGCACCCACTCTTCCTTCTCCCTCACTCAAGGTCTGGCCAGGGGAGGGGATTTCGGAGGCGGGACCACCTCAGGGCGCCTGTAACTCAGGGCGCCTTCAGGTCACCTCGGAAAGCTCAGGGGTGCCTGCAACAGCGCAGCCAATGCCTGAGGCACAAGCAGGCAGGACCCGGTCCTCCAGAAGCGAACTGGTGTGTTTGGCAGCAATGTGAATAGCAAGACACACCAGAACTCGAATTAGCTGGAGCAAGACAGGAGACTAGAATTTACAGTTTTAAAGTTTTTTTTTTTTTTTTTTTCTCTTTTATTCTAAAGAAGAATGTAACTTGGGTAAACGCAGCGAAGATTCTCCGCGGGTTCAGGAGGTCAAGCAGATGTAGACAAGCGCATGGGAGTTATTTATGTCAAGTCGGGTTATTGTAAAGGCGAGAGAGCGGACCGCCGAGGCGACTCAGGCAGCCAGTAGGCCTGCGCGCCGGGGTCAGGGTGGCGGGCAGCGTGTCCATCCTGGCGGGACAGTAATTGCCCGGGGTCTGACACGACGCCGGGGGCTCCAGGAGCCTCCATCCATCTCTAGCCAGTTAGCGACGTGCCCCCCGCCGGGTGGGAGGCCCGCCTTGGGTCTCCGCTTCGAATAATGGGAAGAATTGTCTCCCCGCCTGGCACTACCCTGAACTGCTCGGGGCTTGCTGCCGCTGTCCATTCTCTGGCTCCACCTGCCCCCCAGCTTTGGCGATGCGGTTGGAGTGAGAGGGCAGCTCGAGATCCGGTGTGTCCCGAGCGCAGAGCGCAGGGCCTGGCTGAGAGAAGACCGGAGCCTTGGCGCCCGACCACCCTCCACTTCGCTCCCGCCTGGCACTCACCCGCTTCGTCCTCCAACCTGCCCGGCTAAGCCGGCCACCTGGCCCTCCCTTCCCACCCCAAAGCCTCCGGATCCTGCTGGGGGCTGGTAAAGATTCTTCCCCCTCGGACAATTTAATAGTCCCAAGTCATCATCTGCGTGACATTGGCCATCCATCTTCTCCCAGGGGAGGACAAAGCCGGGCCTCCCTGACTCCAAGCCTCTCCCTCCCCAGTTCTTTCTATTTTGGGAAGGCCTCCCCACAATGGCGTCCTTATGAACCATAATGGCTATGTTTATGAAGGCCGCAATACCAGTGTATGAAGACAATTTTATGCCTAATTAGAAAATGATGTAACCAGACAGAAGACAAAGAGAAGCTGTCCCCCCCTCCCGTTTCTTTCTCTTCAATCACACCCCAAATTTCCTCGGGCCGATGCTTTTGCGAGTGGTCACCGCTCCTGGCCTCTGTTTTGACAGCAGCTCGGCTTCCCTTGGCCGCTCAGCAGGCGACAGCGGGCACGTTTCCCCCTCCACCCCCCACCCCGTCCCCGCGCCCACCCCCCAGAAGGGCAAAGGCTGGGGGGCGGGACGCCGCGGGGAGGGGGCAGAGACGGGTGCAGAGGCTTAAAGAGATTTGGGATGCGCGCTCTCGCACTTTTCTCTTCCCCACGAGCCCTCATCCGAGGGGACTTCACCCCTGGGAAGACTCCAATAAATGCAAGCCGGCGCCACTCGATTCCGGGATAATTTTTAATATATATGCAATAAATGTTCACTTTGTTAGATTGAATGACAGACAATAATATCGGCAAATCTTCATATCCATCCATTACCAGCAAATGAGCCGCACAAAGGACAGATTTGCTTTTGATTAATTTATTTGCAGACTCGGGTTGATAAAGCAATAACTATTTGGTTAAACTTGACATTTGGTCTTTGGGGGGTTATCAGACAAATCCCTGTCGTTCGGGAGAGATAATAAAGCTGTTTAAAAGGGATTAATTATTAATTGGCTGCAATTAATTTCCCCCCTTTGCTCGGCTGCTGCCACAATGCACATCACTCACCTACAAACAAAAGGCAGTGGATTTCCCCTACTCAACCGACCTGGGGCGAGGAGGGGTTTGCCCACAGCCCCAGGCAGAGACGCGGCCTCTTGCACCCCGGTTATTCTTACGCAGACTATTTTAATGAACCACTATCCCGGGTAAAACCTGTCCGTTTGGTGGTCATGAATTCTGCCTTGGAATCAGGGGTCTGACCGAGCACCCACTTGAGTTTTACAGCCTCTGTACAGATTCCCTGGTCTAGATATTTTCGAGGACAGCAACATCGGTTCCAAGCTGTTGTTTTATCTAAGAGCAAGCCCCAGAGTTTGTCTCCCAGGGGCGGCAGCTTGAGTACTGAGCGGGAACCGGGCGTGGAAGAATAGAGGCTCGCTTCACCACGCGAGGAGAATTCCCTGTCCCCGACGCGCTGGTGCTGAAACCTTTCCCGTTGCCTCCCTGGCCTGTAACTCTTGTCTGGCGGCTACAGGGTGAGGGGAGACCTACTTCCACGCAGATGCCGAGCGACTACAGGCTGCACTCATGCCAGCGGGCTGGGCCCAGACGAGGAATCACCAGCCTTAGAATTCTCAGCCCGAGCGTGCGGCATCTTCGTGACCCCGCGTGCCCCTTCCCTTGCTAATAACCTGTCACAATTTTACAGAACACGTACTGCGCCAAAAGCCGGCCAAAACAAGCCGGCTAAAGCCCAGGCTGCCCCAGCCTCCCCGACA